>NC_086232.1:43613129-43965629 GCF_036321145.2 Pelmatolapia mariae
AAGGACGTGTTCCTCGTATACGGCTGCAGACCGGCTGTAGCACGCACAGGCGGAGGAGAAATCGTAGGCGTTCTTGTGCCGTGGAGAGACATTTAAATCTGTGTCTGCTCGCCTCATCTACTGAACTGAAGTCACCTGAAAACGTGAAGAAAGAAGAAGAAACACAGAGAAACAGCTCATCGTCTCAGACTCCCTCTTTATACCAACAGAGGAGTCGCCCCCTGCTGGACATGAGGAAGAATGCAGGTCAGATTGGCCCAAACAGAAGAAACCCTGTGGCTGTAAAGTGACGAAGCTTTTACCTGGAAATGATCGATGTGCTGCTGCTGATGAACAGGAGACCAACCAGGAGTGACGTGTGACGTTTCCACAACCACTCATTTAAAATCACGTCACACCAGCAAAGTGATAATAAAGTAAAAACAGACAATGTGCACGGTGTCAGTTTATCAGCAGGAGTGTCATTCTCCCACACTCTGCAGCCAGATGCCTTCATGCAAGAAGAAACAGGACAGGATGGATCGTAAGTTTCACTGCATGTTTCATCCTGACATGCGCTGCAGGAACTCCATAATTACGACACATGAAGCACAGACGTAGTCAGAGCCACAGCATGTCAACAATCACCTCCACAGCGACACGTCAGAGCTTAAAAAAACATCATGCAAGCCAACATAACACAACACGACAAATAACTCTAAACAGATAAGAATGAAACCTTCTGATGACCCACAGAGAGCAGGTCTGCAGGTCAACTCGCTCTGACGCTCAGCAGCACAGCGAGCGTCTTCGTGTTTCTGCGAGAACGGGAAGCTGAATCACAAACACTTCCCACCTGGACAATAACCTCGTGGGATGACCCTCTGGATAAGGCTTTTTATTTGCACAACCACAGAAATCCCACAAATCCAGTTTAGCATTAACTGTGAAACCACGGGAACTCGCCCTGACATCATAATCAAAGTTTCTGTTTGCTTCGTCCTCAGTCGGCAGCTGCTGCTGTGCTTCCTGTGTGTGCTCTAATTCATCAGCAGCCACGTTTTCTTTGGCTGTTGGACTAAAACTCGCCGGCTCACAGAGAACACACACACCATGAAGTGGTTAAATAACATGGCTTTAAATTATTCTCCACTGTGGAAATGCAGATTTCACTTTAACCAAATTATCATGTTTTTCTTTATTCCCACGATGCAACAAAGGTTTACAGTTACAGGTCACACGGTTAAGAGATAACGCTGACATGCATGAAAAATATATTCTTTATATTAGTGTATAAAATGATTGGATAAATCTAAAGTAGATAATCGTATTCACACGTCTTTCCAAAGGTTATTTTTAGGACTGCACCGCCTGATAATCACGCAGGAACCTCTGGAGCTGAAAATGAAGCCAGCTGCAGTTCCTCTACTGACCACTTGAGGCTGTCTCCATCAGCCAGCAGCGGCACACAGAGCGTTAAAATAACATGTTTAAAAAAAAAGCTAGACATCATAGACTGTAAATAAACGATGGGCATGGCCACTGTGACATCACTCAGTGTTTTCTGGGCTTCTCATCCTGAAGTCTCATCATTAGCGACCTGAGCTAACCGCGTGTAACGACACTTTATGGTAACATGTCAGAGAAATATTTCAAAGTGCAAATAAATCAGTTTGATGATAAAAATGGAGCGGAGACAGTAAATGCAGTCAGCTGATCTTTATTGTTCTAGAGTACACAACACACGGCAGCAGACCGTCGACCAATCGGACGACGTCCCGCGTGGCAGCGGTTTATCTGTTGCACAGATCAGAACTGCAACAGCTGACAGTCATCACGGGCGGACGATTCAGGATCCTGCAGGCCAGCGACTTCAAGCAGCCCTTTGTGTGCGTTACCACTGTGAAAATCAAAGGACAGAAGTGACCATCACGCATCATCCCAGCCGCTCACAGTGCCCGTGAGTCGGTCCAGCAATGCATTTGTTCTCTTTTCTTTGGATAAATGTCACAGCGAAGGAAGCCGAGACTTACCCGGCCCAGAAGTGATGACGAGCGTAGAGCAGACATCGTTAGAGCTGGAGCACGTCTCCACAGGACTTGAACAGAACTTCTGGCCTCCACAGTGACACTCCAAGGCTTCACCTGCAAAACACGTCAAAGAGTCACCTTCAGTGTCGCCAGCAGCCCCACGGGTCACTCACACCGCCACAGACCGTCTTACAAACATCAAATAAGACGAACAGAGAGCAGGTCTGCAGGTTAACTCACTCTGACTGACGGCCAGCAGCAGCAGCACAGCGAGCATCACAGTCTTCATGTTTCTGCGAGAACAGGAAGCTCAACCACAAACACTTCCCACCTGGACAATGATCCCGTCTCTCTGTCGGGCTTTTTATTTCTGCTTTTTGCCTAATTTGGGAAAACCCACAAATCCAGTTTAGCATTAAATGTGAAACCACGGGAGCAGGTTGGTGTCGACATCAGCTGATATTGACACTTTCTAAAAGTCCTTCTTGTTTCCTGAGTTTTCTCTGTGTAATAAAAACACTTATTTATGAATACGATGATAAAGTGTGTGGATAAACTCGGGCTCTTGCAGCGGTGAATCTAGATGGGTGGCATCCGGTGGCAAGTGCCGCCCTAAAATGATGTCTTGCCACCCCAAGTGCCGCCCTAGTTTGCATATGACAGTTTTGTTTATTAAAACAGCATGAACACTTTGAGCGTAGTTACAGTTAACAGTGAATATAAATTCTTAAACTGAATATATTGCATAGTGCCCCCCCACCCCTAACAAATGGTTCAGCCCATAGCGCAGAACGGCTTTTTTCTTGTTGTCAGTAGCAACCGATGCTTATGATTGTGCCAGAGCACATTTTGAACAACACCACGGGAATTCCAGATTTCACACAGATGGTCTGGAAATGGAAGGAAGCTGAGTGTTATTAATCCTGTGGGGTCCACGGACGTGTCGGCGCCTCCAAATCACACGACTGATTTAAGCTGATGATTAAAAATACATATAAGCCATGCTTTTCTCTAAATACCATTGTCATGTTTTTTTAAAAAGCATTTTCTAAGGACAGAACGAAAACAGCAGAGAAAGAAAAAAGTCAACATGTGGGATTTGGTTGTTCAGGAAGAGCGGGAAGTTTTGGGAGTGACGGCAGAGAGAGAGGGAGAGAGAGAGTTTTGAGATGTGGGAGATTTGTGACCTTTAGTGTGTAGTCGTTGTTTGTTTTGTGTGTCAGTGAGGGCACTACTGAACGTCACAAAGGTAGTGGGTGGCTGTAGCTCAGGTGGTAGAGCAGGTCACCTACTGATCGGAAGGTTGGTGGTTCGATTCCTGGCTTCCCCTAGTCTTCATGCCAAATATCCTTGGGCAAGATATTAACTCCAAATTGCTCCTCGATGCATCCATCAGAGTGTGAATGTTAGTTAGAAAGTACTTAGAAAAATGTGCTTGGGTGAGTGCACAGTTGTATAAAGCGCTTTGAGTGCTCAGAAGAGTAGAAAAGTGTTATATAAGAACCAGGCCATTTACCATTTAGACTGCAGTGATGCACCTGCTGCTGTCGGGCCTGCAGGTGCATCACTGTGCTGTTCTCTGTCCTGTGACGGACAAACACATTTTTTACTGGCACAAATAATTTTGGGGGCATCTTATTGTGACACCTGACTGTTGTCTCATTTTAGTTTTAGTAATATTATTAAATGGTTGCACAAAATGTAAAAAAGGCCAGGTGTACTGGCTGCATTTTTAGATAAATAGTTGTATATGTTCACAAAATGTACAATTTCTATCTGCATTTCAAGTTCTACAAATAATTTACTCAACATGTCTGTGGTTTCTACAGTAAAAAATACGACTAGGCTTTTATGTTTTTGTGTGATTTCAGATCAGTTATGTTAATACAGTATGTCATTCAGACACGTGAGGATGAGCGGAAAAATTGGTACCAAGCAAGGCAAGAAAATAAAATGAAACAATTTAGATTGAAGAGCTTTATTGTCAGTACAGCAGTATACAGTGTACCGAAATGCTGTTTCACCCCAAGTCCTCCATGGTGCATTTATAAGTATATAAAAGATATATTTAGAGGTGAAATACAAATGTAAACTCAAAAGGAGTCAAAGCTGGCCGGTTCTATTTTGGACCTCAGAGGGTTAACCAACAAATCATTAAAAACTAGCTTTAAATTGTTGTTAATGACGGCGCAGATTTCTGACATTTTGTGTAAATTTAAGCAACAATTTGATTTTTTTCTAACAAAAACAGTGAAACTGAAGTTAGACTTGTGTTTGTAAAGTAACCGCCCCATGTTGTGTTGCTTTCTGGATTTTATACTTATTAGGTACATATTTATTTATTATACAGGTTATACAGTACATAACATCAACATTCACGTTTTATGTAACTAAAGTGTTTAATTATGTGGGCTGCAGAAAATAATTAAGTTATAGATTATATTTATATGAAAAACATGTAAACTTACAGCATTTGAATCATTTGAACCATAATGTAACAGCTGCGCGTGTGTTTGAAAAACAGGCTCGTCTCTAGATGTGGGCCTGGGCTCTTGTGTCCGAGCAACGCCACTGTTTCATGATGAGAGACATCATAGACTGTAAATAAACGATGGGCATGGCCGCTGTGACATCACTCAGTGTTTTCTGGGCTTCTCATCCTGAAGTCTCATCATTAGCGACCTGAGCTAACCGCGTGTAACGACACTTTATGGTAACATGTCAGAGAAATATTTCAAAGTGCAAATAAATCAGTTTGATGATAAAAATGGAGCGGAGACAGTAAATGCAGTCAGCTGATCTTTATTGTTCTAGAGTACACAACACACGGCAGCAGACCGTCGACCAATCGGACGACGTCCCGCGTGGCAGCAGTTTATCTGTTGCACAGATCAGAACTGCAACAGCTGACAGTCATCACGGGCGGACGATTCAGGATCCTGCAGGCCAGCGACTTCAAGCAGCCCTTTGTGTGCGTTACCACTGTGAAAATCAAAGGACAGAAGTGACCATCACGCATCATCCCAGCCGCTCACAGTGCCCGTGAGTCGGTCCAGCAATGCATTTGTTCTCTTTTCTTTGGATAAATGTCACAGCGAAGGAAGGCGAGACTTACCCGGCCCAGAAGTGATGACGAGCGTAGAGCAGACATCGTTAGAGCTGGAGCACGTCTCCACAGGACTTGAACAGAACTTCTGGCCTCCACAGTGACACTCCAAGGCTTCACCTGCAAAACACGTCAAAGAGTCACCTTCAGTGTCGCCAGCAGCCCCAAGGGTCACTCACACCGCCACAGACCGTCTTACAAACATCAAATAAGACGAACAGAGAGCAGGTCTGCAGGTTAACTCACTCTGACTGACGGCCAGCAGCAGCAGCACAGCGAGCATCACAGTCTTCATGTTTCTGCGAGAACAGGAAGCTCAACCACAAACACTTCCCACCTGGACAATGATCCCGTCTCTCTGTCGGGCTTTTTATTTCTGCTTTTTGCCTAATTTGGGAAAACCCACAAATCCAGTTTAGCATTAACTGTGAAACCACGGGAGCAGGTTGGTGTCGACATCAGCTGATATTGACACTTTCTAAAAGTCCTTCTTGTTTCCTGAGTTTTCTCTGTGTAATAAAAACACTTATTTATGAATACGATGATAAAGTGTGTGGATAAACTCGGGCTCTTGTGTCCGAGCAAAGCCGCCGTTTCAATGTTGAGAGACTCGTGAGTCAGATGGAAAAACCAGCTGGTTCTGATGTCATAATCAAAGTTTCTGTTTGCTGTGAACGTCCTCAGACCAGCGTTGATGCTTCCTGTACGTCTGACGATGCTTCGCTGCTGCTGTGCTTCCTGTGCGCTCTAATTCATCAGCAGGGACAGTTTCTTTAATCCGAGGCTCACAGATAACAGGAAGCAGGGTTAGATGGTCTGGTACTCACACAGCGCCCAATCACACACGCGTTCATGCAAACACCTTTTCTATCTTTTTCTTTTTAAAGTTCACACACAGAACTTTTAGATTGCCAACGGGGTTTATGCTGTTTTGGAAATCAATCATCTGTGCCTGTTTTTCTTCTTCTTTGATCAATAAGAGGAGCAGGTTGGTTTTTTCTCCTTTATAATAGAAACCATCATTTAAAAACTCAGGTGATCTGAGACACCTGCCGCTCCCTGTGTCGCTAAAGCAGCAGCAGCAACGTTTAACACTTTCACTGCCTCGTGTAGATGAACTGATGACGTGTTTGTTTCTCTGTGAAGGAGACCTGAACTGCATCGCGGGGGCGACGTCCCGTAACGGAGCGTTCATCTGGGACGTCAGGAAAGGAAAAATCATCACTCGCTTCAACGAGGTGAGTAGGGCACGCCCCCGTGTGTCTGAACCCGATCACACGATGCACAGCGTGATGCGTCTGTCTGTCTTCCTCCAGCACGGTAAAAACGGCATTTTCTGTATTTCCTGGAGCCACAAGGATTCAAAGCGGATCGCTACCTGCAGCGGAGACGGATTCTGGTGAGTGCTTCTTCTTCTCTCCCGACGACGGCGTCGTGTTTGTCCTCTGCAGTGATTGACGTTCTTATTGTTGTTGTGGCGACAGCATCATCCGGACCATCGACGGTAAAATCCTGCACAAGTACAAACACCCCGCTGCTGTGTTCGGCTGCGACTGGAGCCAGAACAACAAGTAAGACCTGCATCCACATCGTTTGGCTTCACTCGAATCGTTTAAGCAACATGAAAAGATCTCACAGCACGGAGAAGGAAAAACAGGGAACACAGACAGCCTGGGCTGTTTGGAGCCAGAGGTTATCCAGGCACAAAACGTGTCACCCGAGTGCTTTAAAGGACCCAACGGCTCGTTTATATGAACGTCTACGGCAGGTTCAGAGCTGGAAGTCATTATGACCCACACTGAACAGGGCTGAGGGCTGTTTTTACAGTTTAAGCCTCCTGCTCACCTGCTCTGTGAGTCCAGTGAAGTGTTTCCGATGAGTTTATGGTCCCAGTCTTATGAAGAAGACGTGATGTTCTTCTAAGTTCCTCCGTAGTGTCAAAAATCAGCGCGTGCTTCGGGCTAAAGTGTACAGTAGAGCTAAATATGGGCTAATATCTACACACACACGATACACTGACCCCACCATCCAGGAGCGTGTAGACCTCCTGTAGCAGGACAAACCTGCACTGATGTTTCCTGTGTGACTTCATCAGTCTGTCTCATCCCTGTGGAGGAGTCTTCTTCACAGCGTTGTTCATGCACAGCTCTCTGAAGGTCCTGCTCTGGACTCTGGTTCAGACCTGGACTTTGTCCCATCGATGACCCAGTCTGGTCCGAGCTTTATCCGTGGGACTCACGCTGCCTCTGTGTAGAGTGTAGAGAGGAGCTTGTGTTCACTCAGACCATCCTCCCTCCTCCTTTGCGCTGACGGCTGCTGTGAGCTGTTGGTTTCCTCCAAACGTGCTTCACAGACAAACATCTGCACTTTGTTCTCGTCTGTTCCTGAAGTCTGTGCTTTGTATAGCTGCATCCACACAAAGCCAGCACTGCAGTTCCTCTGATGTCCAGCAGTGTTTGTGTGAGCGAGAATAGAGGCCAAACGAGGAGGTCACTGTTTGACCCGTCAGTATTTCCTATTTAAACCAGCATCACAGCGGGTTTACGTGTTGAACCTGTTTCCATAGAAGAGTGTGCAGCAGCTCTGGGGGGGTCAAAGGTCAGTGTGCACCAACATGAGCTGATGGAGGACCTGTGGGTGGTGCATGTTCGTTAACGCTGAGCAGCAGGTTGAAATAAAGTGTAGTGATCCTTTAAAGCTGTGAGAACGTCACCGTGTGCTTCTCTGTCTGCAGGGACATGATAGCGACGGGCTGCGAGGACAAGAACGTGCGCGTGTACTACCTGGCCACGAGCTCGGACCAGCCCCTGAAGGTGTTCACGGGGCACCTGGCCAAGGTGTTCCACGTTCGCTGGTCCCCCCTGAGAGAGGGGATCCTGTGCTCTGGATCGGATGATGGGTGGGTGCAGACACACTGAGAGGAGCAGAGCACGCCGTCCCAAATTAGCCTTGGTTCAAAGAGTGTGTGTGTGTGTGTGCAGGACTGTTCGTATCTGGGACTACACGCAGGACGCGTGCATCAATGTGCTGAGCGGGCACACGGCTCCGGTCAGAGGCCTGATGTGGAACACAGAGGTGCCTTACCTGCTCATCTCAGGTAACGTCTCTAAAAGCTTCCCCTCACCTGGTGTGTGAGTCGTGTGCAGTGGGCGGTCTCAGGAGACCGGCGTCCTTGTTTGTGCTGTTTTGCAGGTTCCTGGGATTACACCATCAGAGTGTGGGACACCAGAGACGGCACGTGTTTAGACACAGTCTACGACCACGGAGCCGACGTGTACGGTGAGTCGGGCTCCACTTCCTGTTTACGGCGCGCTTCAGTACACATTCGTGCGTGTTCCTCTGACAGCCGCTCACTCTGTGCGTGTGCAGGTCTCACGTGTCATCAGAGCCGTCCCTTCACCATAGCGAGCTGCAGCAGGGACAGCACGGTGAGGCTGTGGTCCCTCACGCCGCTCATCTCCCCTCTGCTGCTGAACGTCCTCACCGACCAGCCGTGGGAGAAGATCATCGGAAACACAGGTGAGAACTCACCTGAACTTTAATCTGCTCATTCGTGCTGCTGACGCCGGTTTCATCGCCACGGAGGATTTGTTGTACCGCTGTGCTGCGGGGTCACTAACCCCCGAACCATCGAGCCGCTTCAAAGTGACAAACGTTTGTTTCCATGGCGGCGTTACAGTTTCGTCATGGCGAGCGTTGAAGCGTCGAGCTCACTGCTTCTTATCGCTCCCTGATTCATGTTTTATTGTCACTATTTTAACTTTATGACCGTTTTTGATTCTTATCATTATTATTAAGTGTCTCTAACAGACTGTGTGCATGCGTGTGTGTGTGCGTGTGTGTGTGCGTGTGCAGACACAGCTATGGTTCCTGGCTCACCGCCGCTGCTCTGTGGAAAAGTGTCCAGAGACATCAAGCAGGAGCTGGACAAGCTGAGCTTCGACATCAGAGCCAAGAAGCTTCGCTGGTTCTCCGAATGCTTTTCGGTAACGACCTCAGCCAATGTTACGTGCTGTTTAAGCCCGACAGCCCCGCGCTGAGTTGCAGGTCTGTGAAGCAACAGCGATGCGTGGAGCTCTCCGTCAGAGTCAGAGTGCGAGAGGCTGAGGAGAGCTTGCTGCTGCTCATCACGTCCATACTGAGCTCACAGTGATGAATCCTGAGCACCAGAGGTGCAGCTGGTCAGGCTGTTTAATATAATATTAATTATATGTCGGTCACCAGTCTGTCGCTGAGCAGTGTTTCTAATGATTCAGTTCAGTTTTATTTATACGGCACCAAATCAGGACAAAAGCCAGAGATGAATAATAACTAATGATTTATAAATAAAGTTGACTTTGAATTACCGAGAGGTGACCTGGAAGTATCAGACCAGCCTTTATGAAAGCAAAGGAGATGGTTACATCCCATAATTCATAGCAGCACAACCTCAGACTGTTCATAAAGACCGCATGGTCCTTTTTCCAAGCTTTAGAACGATGTCATAACTTAGTAAAGATCCTCTCACTGCTGTCAGAGCTAAAAGCTAAGGTTCACCGGGGGCGGAGCTTCTTCTATTATGACCAATGACATTTATCCTTATTAAACTGAGATATGAGGGGAGAGTCTTCTTTATTCTGTCGGCACAGACGTTTTTATAAAGTCTCACTGTGTGTTTGGTGCTTTTCTCCTCCTGCCAAGCTTTTCACTGCGAGCGCAGCCTCGTTTGTCTGTTTGACCTCCTCCTCCTGCTTCTACTCCTCCTCCTCCCCCCCTCCTCCTCCTCCTGCTTCTACTCCTCCTCCTCCCCCCCTCCTCCTGCTCCTCCTCCTCCCCTCCCCTCCTCCTCCCCTCCTGCTCCTCCTGCTTCTACTCCTCCTCCTCCCCTGCTCCTCCTGCTCCTCCACAGCCTGAATGTGATGTTTGCAGATCAGAGATCAGGACAGAGTGAAATCTGCTTTCATATTTACAGATTATTATTATTATTACAGATATTACAGATTTTAAAACTACTTCCTGGCTTATTTGGAGTCTTCGCTGTGAGATCTTCTCCTGCTCGTCCTGCAAACGCGGCAGCAGTAAAGCCAGAGAACATCAGCATGTTAGCAGGACGCGTGTTCATGATCCACATGCTGGAAAGGCTCCACAGTCTGTGGTGGAGGAGAGGCTGGATTACTGGTCTGATTAAACATGTTTGAACACATCAGCGTGCTGGTTTTTACACGTGTGTGTGTGTGTGTGTGTGTGTGTGTGTGTGTGTGTGTGTGTGTGTGTGTGTGTGTGTGTGTGTGTGTGTGTGTGTGTGTGTGTGTGTGTGGGGGGCAGCCTCCAGGTGGCAGCAGTAACCTGTGGGACCTGGTGTCAGTGATTAACGGCCAGGACGACTCGCTGCTCCCAGCCAGCTACAGCAAAGGAGTGATGCACATGAAGCACCTGCTCAAGTTTAAAACCGTGAGTCCTGATTGGTCCTTTCACCGTCACAGCTGACGGTTACCGTAGCGTGCACAGTCACCGCCACACCTGTTCCTGCTCGACTTTCACAAAGAAGCAGAAAGCAGCCAGAATCGAGCGTCAGCCCACAAACCAGCTGATGAAGACAATAATGAGTTGTGATCCAGCAGGAGACGGTTGCCTCATGCTCCTGCAGCTGCAGGCGTGCAGCACGTACAACACGTCTCTATAGCTGCTCCTAATCTGTGGAACAATCTGCCCCAGCACATCAGAGAGGCCCCTTCACTGTCCACTTTTAAAACACGTCTTAAAACCCATTTTTACTCCTTGGCGTATGAAACAGTATGAGCCTGATCTTATTGTTCTACATTTAATTCTAATTATCATTTTCTACAGCTTTATTTTTGTGTTCAGCTGGGAGTTGTTCTGAAAGTGCGATGTAAATAAATTGCTCGCTTGCACGTAGCCTCAGCTTTTGTTTTCTTGTCTTCCAGTCTGAAGCTCAGGAGCTGACCATCGTGAAGATGTCCAAATTCGGAGGAGGAATCGGAGCGCCGAGCAAAGAGGAGCGGCTGAAGGAAGCCGCAGATATCCATCTGAGGCTGGGACAGATCCAACGATACTGTGAGCTGATGGTGGAGCTGGGACAGGTGTGTGTGTGTGTGTGTGTGTGTGTGTGTGTGTGTGAACTCACTGTTCAAATGAAACTTTGACTAAAACTAAAAGCAGGAAGAGTTTGAGTGAGCAGTGACGCTGCACCGATGGCTCGGTCATGTGAGTGTTTTGTGTGTTTCAGTGGGAGAAAGCGTTGTCTGTGGCACCGGGAGTCTCCATGAAGTACTGGAAGAAGCTCATGCAGAGGTAACACCGAGCACGAACCCAGAGAAGCACCGAGCGTCGCGCCCGTCTGTGAATCTGCTCATTTCTGACATGAAAGGCTGCACTTAATGTTTTCTGACTCAAAATGAGTGAAACTCATCAGAAAGTGTGCGCTGAGGTCGGGCCCATCGGCAGTACAGATGACTGTTTGTAAGGTTTAAGGCGATCGTGCGTCCATGACATGTTTAAGTGTTAGGCTGTAAACGCAGAGCAGCGAGTCCCGGCTCATTTCCTGCTGCCGAGGCCACAAAGGTCATGATAAATAAACGGTTTATAAGGTTTATCGTCATCATCACGCGCAGACACACCCGAGTCTCACATTCCTGCTGCTCCACGCGCTTCATATCAGCCTGTGCTTGTGGCAGGAGAGCGGACCAGCTGATGGCCGAGGATAACGACGACGCCATCCCGTACTGCGTCGCCACGGGAGACATCAAAAAACTGGTGACGTTCTTCAGTGGGAGAGGACAGCTGCTGGAGGCCTTACTGATAGCACAGGTACAAAGATCACACCAACACGGACGCATCACCTGTGACGAGGGACGCACAGGTGACAACATCCTAACCATGAATGTTTTTAGGGAGCGTGCGAGGGGAACATACGTGCACCTCAAAGCTCTGCAGGCAACCACACGACTAATGACGTGGACAACAGGCAGCAGTACCAGAGGTAACACACTCACACACTCTCTCTCTCACACACACACAGACACACACACACACACACACACACACACACACAGGTCAGAGCAGATAGATGCTGATACTCTGAGTTCGTGCATCACTTCTGTGTGCACGCTGATCTCAGGTCAGCTTCTTCTCCTTAGTTTAACTGAACACCTGTGTGAGTCACACCTGCAGACCTCTGTGGTTCTCCTCTCTCTGCAGTCTCCTCCATAAGGTTTGTAAAGACCTCGCCGAGTGGTACTTCCAGGACGGATGCTCTGTGCTGGCGGCGTGCTGCCACCTGGCTGTGGACGACGTCGAGGTGAGTGTTGCAGTCGCCGCCTTCGGCATTTCTTTGCGTTCCACTTTAAAACGTGGCTGAAGTGTGTGTGAACGTGTGCTTCGGTTCCAGTTAGCCATGTCCAGTCTGATGCGAGGTAACGAGCTGGAGCTGGCCGCGTGCGTGGGCATCGTCCTCGGAGAGGGGGCCAATCAGAGCACGGCTTACTGCCTTCAGCTCCTGGCCAGGAAGTACATGACCAATCCGACATGGTAGGTTTTTGTGCTGCTGTGCCCACACACAAAGACCGCCATCCCCTGAGCACGCTCAGTTAACTGAACTGGTCACATGATTTGGTTTAGTTTGAGAACAGATCAGATCGGGGGATTTAAGGGTGTGGCTTTGCTTCGTGACACATCCTTTTGATTGGCTCTCTCTTTCATGAAATTCGCAATGTCAGGGAACTGTTCCCTGACAGGTGGGCGGGTACGGACTTAAACAAATCAGTATGCAGGCCGCTTACCTGCACAGTGCGAACCAATCAGGACAAAGTAAACGTCCAAGTAGGAGAAACTGCAGTTCCTCTAATGTCCACTCGAGGCTCCAACAGTGAGTCCGTCCTCACGGACAAACTGGTGGGTGACATCACATATCCAGCTGTGCTAGCGCCCAGCTGTCAGCTACAGGCTGCTTTTGGTTTGACTCAGGACAGACGGACACAGTCACAGCTACGAGCACACACAGCTGTTTCACTCTGTGGCTCCATAAAAGCTGCACATGATAAAAACATGAACCTCATCTTCTCTGTGTTTACACTTAGGGAGCTGTCAGCTGACCTGCTGCGAATGATTCCCGACAACCACGTCTTATTGGCTAAACTCTGCGCGTTTTACCCGGGGAGTGCTGCTGAAATCAACCAGCTGCATGAAAGGGTGTGTACGCTCCACTCCTTCTGGGTAAAATGTAAATATTGCAGTGATCGGTAAATACTTAAAGCCTTTATTTAATAGACAACAGCAGAAACATGTTTGTATGCCAGCGGCCGGGCGGCAGAGCCTGGACGTGGGTGTGTACATGTCGATATTAACGCGTGATGATGTCGCTCGCTGTCTTTAAAGTGCGGCCTGCCTTCACTGGAGGAGTGTAAGGCGCTGGCAGAAGAAGCTGTGAATGAAGGAGATTTGTTTTCAGCGGTTAAATTCCACCTGCTGAGCCCCGAGCCTGAGGTCGCCCTGCAGATCGGGATAAACCACGTCAAAGGTACTCACACATCACATCTGTGCAGCAGCTGGAAGTTCACAGAAAACAAAGATTTCATGTATTTTATCTTCAGGTTTAATTCATGTGTTTTAATGTTAGTGGCTCACCCCAACCGGTCGCAGCAGATGGCCCCGCCCCTCCCTGAGCCTGGTTCTGCCGGAGGTTTCTTCCTGTTAAAAGGGAGTTTTTCCTTCCCACTGTGGCCAAAGTGCTTGCTCACAGGGGGTCATATGATTGTTGGGTTTTTCTCTGTATGTATTATTGTAGGGTCTACCTTACAATATAAAGCGCCTTGAGGTGACTGTTGTTGTGATATTTTTAAGAGCTAACTGATCGTCCACAATAGTTATAAACACTGATGAGTGTTAGGGTCCAGGGTTTACCCCGCCTCTCGCCCTGTGGCAGCTGGGATAGGCTCCACCCCCTGCGACCCTGATAAGGATAATGATGGACGGGCTGATTAGTTCAAATCTTGCTTTTCATTTTTTCCCTCCTCAGAACAGCTGGCTGGATCTGATTGGACGGTGGATGACGTTCAGCCAATCCTGGACCTGATGAGTTACATCAGAACTGACCGCCTCATCACGACCAAGACCACCGAGTGAGAACGACTGTTTATTAGAAACAACGTTTGCTATGTTCTTACCATACACAGAGTTGACTGACCTGAGTGTGTGTGTGTGCGTGTGTGTGTGTGCGTGTGTGTGTGTGTGTGTGTGTGCGTGCAGAGCCCGCAGTGAGCTGCTCATCCTCTGTGGTTATATTGGAGCGCTGCTGGCCATTAGAAGACAGTACAGCAGCATCGTACCTGCACTCTACGAATACACCAGGTACGCACACACACTGTGAGTGCGCAGACACACACACACACTGTGAGTGAGTGTGCAGACACGCACACACACACTGTGAGTGTGCAGACACACACACACTGTGAGTGTGCAGACACACACACACTGTGAGTGTGCTCTGTGTGGCAGCAGCTGCTGTCAGCAGCATGAACGCTGGATTCCCTTGAAGCGCACACAGAGGATTTTGCAGTCCTGCACACAAAGATCAGTTTTCTCAGTGGGCGTTTATCAATATGCGTACTTGTGCGTACTTGCGTTCTCGTGTACTCGTGATACGTCATCAGTCGGAGACCAAGTACTGTTCCAATTCGAAGTACGCATCACGCCGAGAACGCGAAAAAGTCCCGGATGTGTTCTCGATCCGCCCGTTTTATCGAGCATGCATCGGTGTAGACTTGGGACAGCTAAATATCCCAGAATGCATTTCGTCCAAAACTCAACAGCGGACTCCCGGCACATCGTTTCCAACCCCCCCCCAAACCGCTCGCGGTCTTCTCACTACTCAGGTTAAAGAAACTCCAGCAGCTGTCTATAGTATTGAGTGTCCACTAGAATAGAAATAAAAGCGTTCTAACATCTCACCTGCTTGTTTTTATTAAGGTATGTACACGTATGTACATGTACACTATTTTTATTAATAGAGGTTTCACTACTGAGGTTAACAATGATATATAAGTCACTTAGATCACTTCTAAATGTTAATGTTTGGTTTATTTCAGTGTTTTATTTGTTCCTGAGTAAACCGGTTTGGCTGTGATTAAAGTTAAGCTTCATAACATGTTACTCACAGTTAAATTAGGAGGGGACGGCAGTAAAAACTCCGGACCTGTGACATCATCACGTACGCAGGTGTTCCAATTGTACAAATCACGAGTCCGTGCTCGCGTACTTGAGAATTTAGAAACGGCCCACGAGTCCGTGCTCGCGTTCTCGGCGGGTACGTACTCACCAAGTACGCGAGTACGTACTCGCGTACTTGGGCATTGATAAACGGCCAGTGTTAGCGCTCAGACTGTCCTGTGGTTATAAAACAAAGTTTTTATTAATCCACATTAATGTTTTTACTGTGACCGACTGTGAAAAACAGCAGTTTGTCTGGTACACAATCATAAAACATCATTTCTGTTTATGTTACTTCATTATGTTGGTTTAGCACGAATGTCCCTGAATGTCTTTAGTTTATTTACGTTTTTTAATGTAATTTTTACCATTTTAACTTAAGAGGAAACTAAAACATCAGTAGGAAAAGTTGTAACACAGTTCAAATTCCAATATCTACGCCCTCCTTCACATTTTCCAAAGGGCCAGATTGGAGTCTCTGCCAGGCCCACTCTGGCCCCCGGGCCTTATGTTTGACACCCCTGGTTTAAACCTTAGCTGAAGCTTTGGAGCGCTGCAGGCAGGTTTACATTTTTCCTTGATCGCAATCAACGTTCAGCATCTCCTGATTTGTTTGGACACAAGCGTCAAAATAACTTCCAGAAACAGGAACAGATATCACCGTGCGTGGTGACGTCAGCTAATATCAGTTTTTGATTTGGAATTATCGACGATGATTGTTTGGATCTGCTGCACGCCAGCGTCTGTGAACGTGTTTCTTTGTGTTTCTCAGCCAGCTGCTGAAGCGGCGAGAGGTGTGTGTCCCTCTGAAGATCGAGCAGCTGTCCGTGGAGCTGGACGCCTGGAGGGCCTGCACGCAAGCTAACAGCATGTACGTCACACACACACACACACACACACACACACACACACACACACACACACACACACACACACACACACACACACACACGTTGTATCAATAACACTACAAGGTGCTCACATTAACGAGCAGAGGTGTAGCAGTGATGCTGAAGAGCGGCCAGGATGAGGCCGGTCACCAAGGCAACTGCATCACGACACATGACGGAGCTGCATCTGCCGTTCGACTGAGATGGTCACTGAGTGATCGGCTAACTGAAGAATCGTCACTCTGAGGTTTGGAGGACTTCCTGATGAGGGGAAATCAGAAGGATGAAGAGCACCAGGAGCCATTACGGCCCACTCTGAAATCAGTGAAGTGGAAGCTTTACTTCCTCTCTGTTCTGGGTGGAAATGTGCTCGTCAGCGAATGAGGATCTTCTTCTCAGGGCTGAACGTCCCAGCGGCACACGGTGACCACTGGACCAAGAAGATGAGTCATGAAAAGCCCGATGAAATCAAAGTGCTTGAATAAAAATAAACCAAATCCTGGACTTCATATAAGATAGTAAAGTTTTAATGACTTATCATAGAGCTCGTCAACATCAGGAAGAGCTTCAGAATAAAATATATGCCTGTCTCATCAGTGCTGTCCCCTCCAGCTCAGCAGCACTCAGATGAAGGCGGGTCCACCTTGTGGTGCTGTTCTGAAACTGCACTTCATAAGCTGCTATTTAAGGAAGCAGAGCATCAAAGATGAACTCAACCTATCAGTAAGAGCCGTGCATACGGTCTCCCAGCACTAGTGCATGGTTAATTCATTATTAGCATCTTCCTAATACATCCAGAAATCTTTGTATGTACACATAACTGCTCTGCTTCCACCATCCCCACAGTGAGCAGCCCGCCACATGCAGACTTACTGCTGGGGACACGAGCGAGTGCACGCATGCACACGCATGCACATGCAGGCACACACATGCACACGTAGGCACACACATGCACACGCATGGACACGTAGGCATGTCGCGGGGCTGATGTTCAGTCATTAAAGGTCTTTTATGATTATTCATCTTAAAGAGACGTCAAAGCTGCGGCTTTCACCGAAAACAGGAACAATCACCACAACAGAGACGCTCAGACGCTGTCAGTGCAGCGAGTCTGGTCCGGTTTAAGGACACATTGCTTCATCACTGAGTGGACTCAGCTGCAAAGAGTGTGACACCACACCCCAGAGTGCAGACCACAGTTTCCCTGAGCCTTACACTAACACAACTCCATCTTTGACCCAGAACCTGAGTCCTGATCCTGAAACGGGGCCTCTGAAGAGGAACAGAGCAGGGATGAGCTTCTAGAACGACGGCACGCTGTCAGTTTGTCACAAACAGCTGGACGAGTTTCATTTCTTTATTTTAGTCTGTGGTTTCCTGTGAGGAGTGACTGCAGTCAGCAAGCTGCAGGCCACAGGACGGCTGTTTGAAACTCACACACACACACACACACACACACACACACACACACACACACACACACACACACACACACACACACACACAGCCTCCCGGGTAGATTTGTAGCAGACAAGTCTGAGTACATTTGTCACGTCTCAGTATTTTGTCAGTTTTTCTCTTTAAAGTGTTTTCGGGTGTTGAAGCTTGATTATGAAGGCAAACCCACTGATGAATTCTAACCCTGAGTGGGTCTCTGGGGCCCGGTCCACACAGCTGGATGTTTTCATATTAAGAAAACAAAGTGTACGTATCATCTATGAAAGTCCTCAGACTCCACGTAGGATGATTCTACGTATGATGAACAGTTAAAGTGGAGCACTCGCTGAAAGCTGCTGCTGTTCCATGAAACAGAGCAGAGCATGACCGAGTGCTTCAGCTCGGCTCGCACTGATGCTATAAACTGTCTCCTGTGAGCTGTAGTTATGCAGAATTTGCTGCTGTTATCACGCAGTCCTCATGTCCACACACACTCACAGCAAACGTGCTTCCTTCCTGTCCGTCTGTCTCCAACAGCCCCCCGTCAGAGTGTCAAAGAGAAGAGTTCAGCTGCCTGCAGAGGAGAATCCAGCCGAGCCACAAAGGTAAACAGTCCTCACGCCTCAGAGCGCCGCATCACCAGCTGCAGCTCAGAGGGCGAGGAAAGAACCATCACGTTAATGATAATGACATCATTAATAATAATAATGACATCATTAAACCATTTCCTGCGTCTCTCAGGTGCGTTGCTCCTCTGCGGTGCTGACTACGTGACGGGCTCCAACCTGCCGAGTCACTCAGACCTCCAGCTGTCCTGCTTCACCGGGCAGAGAATACAGGTGTGTGTGTTTTAACATCTTTGTGGGGACCAAAATCCCGGTCCCCACAGCATCGAAGGCATTTTTGAGACTCAAAATGTGGTTTTAGTGTCAGGCTACAGTAAGGTTAGGGTTAGGGTAAGCATCATGCCCATTAGATGTCCCCACGAGCTCTGATTACCCGACGTGTGTGTTTCTGCACTGATGTGTCCAAAGCTCTGTCTGCTCTGTTTGAATGCTCAGGGTCCGGTGTTTTTGCTGGAGGACAATAAATCAGCCATCTCACTCAACGATGCTTTAATGTGGGCGAAGGTCAACCCCTTCTCCCCGCTGGGGACGGGCCTCCGCATCAACCCCTTTTAACACACACGAAGAAGAGGAAGACGGTCACGGCGGCCATGAGACAGAAACCAGCGGCTGAAGCTCAAACACTTTTTGCCAACTGAAGTTTCAGAGAAGCTCAAAGCTTTTGTAGATTTTGATATTGGTTAGCGTGATGAGAATGTAGCCAACCAATCATGAAGGAGGACTGGTGTTGAATGTGTCATACTGGGTAGGACTCCCGCTTCATTTCCCACAATGTGATCATGTACATACAGGGTCTAAATCTGAGTTCTTCTACTGTACAAAGAAAGCACTGGAATAAAGACCCCACTGAGTATTTATGGGAGACTTTCTTTGTGTTCATGTTAATCTTCTGTCAGCTGCTCCCTTTAGGAGTCGCCACAGTGGATCACCTGCCTCCTTCTACCCCAGCTTCCTCCTCTGCCACACCAGCCCTCTGCATGTCCTCCTTCACTACATCCACCAATCTTTTCTGAGGTCTTCCTCCTTTCCTGCTGCCTGGCATGTTCACCTCTCCACCTGTCTGCCTCTCATTCACACACTGAATGTCGTACCTCCACCTCTCCAGGCTCTCCTCCACCTGCTCCCTACTCTCAGTACAGATCACAGTATCATCTGCAAACATCAGAGACTCACCTGTGAGCCTGTCCATCCCCACTGCAAACAAGGAGGAGCTGAGAGCTGATCCCTGATGTAATCACCACCCCCACCTTGAACCCATCTATCACTCCTACCACACACCTCACCTCTGTCCTCACATCTCCTGCACCACCCTCACATACTTTACTGACCCTCCTGACTTCCTCTCTCAGATCCACAAAGACACAATGAAAGAATCTGTCCACACACTGTTATATAATATTATGGGGCTCAGGACTATTCATTTATGTGAATACATACATGCTGGCATCTCCTCAAAATGCTTTATTGAAAGGCAAAGATCCAACAAATTAGAGAAAACACAAATAATCAGACGACCCCGTCTGGGCAGCACTTGGTGACAGGAGGAAAGAAGAACTGCTTTAACAGGAAGAGAAGAGAGGGGCTGTGTGTGTGTGTGTGTGTGCGTGTGTGTCTGTGTGTGTGGTTCTGTCGGAGGTTTCTTCCTGTTAAAAGGGAGTTTTTCCTTCCCACTGTCACCAAAGTGCTTCTCATAGGGGGTCATATGATTGTTGGGTTTTTCTCTGTATGTGTTATTGTAGGGTCGACCTTGAGGCGACTGTTGTTGTGATTTGGCGCTGAATAAATAAATCTGATTTGAATCATATTATTTGGGAATTCTACATACAGCGGTCCCTCGTTTATCGCGGGAGTTATGTTCCAAAAATAACCGCGAAGTAGCCAACTTTATTTTTTACAATGATTATAGATGTTTAAGGCTGTAAAACCCCTCACTACACACTTTATACACTTTTCTCAGACAGGCACGAACATTTTCACACTTTTCTCTCTTGTTTAAACTCTCAAAGTTCAAACCTTTGTAGAAAAATGAGTCCAGTATTATAGGATGAAACCAAAGATCAAACCCTGTTTTCAGGTCCACAACATGAGAATAGAGCCGCTGCCAGAGAATTCAACATTAATGAATCACTGGTACGGAAGTAGAGTAAAGTTTGACTTATCTGACTGTTTGGTTTAGCTTAATGCGCCTCATAATGCGGTGTGCCTTATGGTCCAAAAAAATACAGTAACTTCTACCTTCCTTTAGCGTGTCGAGAAGTCCAACTTTTTGTCACACTGCTAGTGATCGACAAGCTGAACGCATTCTGTCCTGTACAGGAGACACGGCACAGGATTGATTGACAACGGTCTACAGCCAATCAGGACGCAGAACACAATAGGCTGTAAAAAAAAATAAAGCATGCAAAATTGCAACAATTGCTTAAAATGAACCGCAATATAACGAGGGAGCACTGTGTTAACATTACTCCTGAGCTCAGGCTGCAAACTGCTCTGAACACTTGGTTTCTCAGTTTGCCTGAGTACACTCCCTAATACTGTCATTGTAAGAAGACAAGCTCCACCCACTTTCTATTCAAATTTCTGTGAGGGGCAGCCAGTCAGAAGAAAGTAGACTTAAACGTCGGGGACCAAAGACTGTAGAACGATAACTGGAGACCAGTAAAAGAGAACGATCATAACCACAAATCATTTCATGTCTTTGTGGATTCATTTACAGTGAAACTTCAGCACAGCAGCTGTGAGCTCAGCCTCACTGAACCTCTTTGTTTATACCCGTCTCTTCATGACAACCTGTGACTTCATGCAAACCACACACGGGTTCTTGGAGAGCGCCCAGTTTGGGAAAAAGCCAACATTTTCACCACGGTGAAAGGATTCAGTTGGCCAAGGATTTATGAGGAATGTCAACAGTGAAAACAGAGCTAAGGCTGACACACAAAGGATTGTGCTGTACAAATAAAGTTGCTGCATGCTGCTGCCACAGTCGTTTTTCTGTATTGGACTGACACAGTGACGAGTATCAAATATGTTCCTCCAGCCACACAAGAAGAAGATCAGAATAAAAACCAGCTCAAGTCCAGGAAACACATCTGCAGGAGGAATAATTTTAGTGTAGCGCCGCCGTTATTGTGTTTAAATGGGAGATCGAGTTGGAAGTGTAATATTTGTTATTAAGAATATCAAAGACTACTAAGCATTTCCACACACTTTCCTATACTGTGGATAAAGATGGAAGCAACAACTTTGAAATTACCCACTGTGTGCAGACTTAATGCCGGTTTTGGCTCATGCCATCTTAGAGGTGACCTTATGCTAATTAGTGCAGGCAGTAAACCTGGAGCTCCGCCTTCTTGGACAGTGTGTTACTACAGTAACCTCACAGCAGCCATATTATTGGTCATATGATGACATTAAAAATGCTCCAAAAGGCTCCAACAGCACAAACACGGTTCACAGGTCTCTGTTCAGGGACTCCAGTTAGCAAAGGTGAAGCTAGCAGACAGCTAGCAGCTACAGCCGCCTGTGTCGCCATCGGCCTGTTCCGTCAAAGAGGCCACGCCCCTAATCATGCAAACTTCTTGCCCCAACAGTTCCACGTTCAAGACTTAAAGTTAGGGTGGCGAGACGTCTATAATCCTTACAGTCCATGTACATGCTTTGCTAACCAAGCTAGCTTGCAGTCTAAAAACTGGATTTTACAAACCAATGGGTGATGTGCATACTGTGACCTCACTCCTCGTATACCACGTATTGGCTACTAATAGATATTAAAACACGGAAAATAAACGGACATTGTGAAACTATAAATGTTAACATATAATAATTGTTTAGGTTGTCAATAAATATCTCTCAGATCTCCCCTGTTACAAAACTCCATATTTATTTATTCATTTATTTATTTATTTGTGTTTACACGTCACATAAACCAGCTGTAAAAGAGTAACTGTTACAGTTCTTTAAATAACACTGATCAAAGAAGCCGTCGTCTCCGAGGCGGACCACAGTGACGGTCCAGCGTTTCCTGTGACGCACAAACAATTAACTAAAAACAAAAAAAACAATCTGTAACTTTGGCTTGCTGGATATTGTTTGTATGATCACTGTTTTCATGTTATGCAGATGATTATTAAATAAAAATGATTAGAATCCAAACAGACGCAGTTCTGACTGAAGCTCCTGCAGCGTCCACGTGTCGTCCCGAGCGTCTCTGGTGAGCTGCAGTCAGACGGGTTCGAGCGCTGCATCTTTCCTTCAGCATGTGAGTCCTGAGTGTGGAGCTCAGGCCGACATGGGCTCATAGGTGTGGAAATGGATTCCCTTGGAGCAGGTGATCTTCATCACGGCTCCGTGCAGACTGGTGTCCGTGATCAGCCTCATCATGCCCTCTGCTATCAGCGACGGCCTGCAGGTCAACAGGAAGAAAAACACACGCTGTTGTTTTTGCATTACAAATTACAACTTCATGACTTTCTTCACAAATTAAATTTTAACCATTAGAGAAACAAGTATTCAGAGTCATCCCACAGACACATCATTATCTACAGCAACGTTTAAAATAAGGTAAAAATATACAATCTGTGCATGTAAATGGAGAGTCCTCTTCACACGCTGAGGTCAACTATGGTGTTCCACAGGGTTCAGTGCTAGGACCAATTCTGTTTACATTATACATGCTTCCCTTAGGCAGCATCATTAGAAGACATATCATACATTTTCACTGCTATGCAGATGACACGCAGCTCTATCTGTCCATGAAGCCAGGTAACACACACCAATTAGTTAAACTGCAGGAATGTCTTAAAGACATAAAGACCTGGATTGGGGTTATATAAATAAAACTGAACTTTTTCCTAGCTTTAAAACTGGATTTAAAGCTAAATCGATGGATTATGTTGGCTCCCAGAACAGAATCCAAACTAATCCAAACAACCGATTTCAATGGGCTCTTTAAACTTGCCAAACCTACTGGATCATCCTGTCTCAACTACTTAATTCAAATTCTGTCAAAGTAGTTCTTAACTGGATTTAAATATGACTCAACAAACAACTGTAACCATAACAACTTGATTCAAATATTTGAACTCGCCTGAACATAAAGGCCGACCCAGCGGGTTACCCTAACAAACTATCCTCCATTAAAAATGACTCCCGTAACTTATCCCCATGATTTAAGTCAAATTCAGAGATTATCTTAAGCCTAACATTCTTGATTCAAATGTCAACACTGACTACAGACGACTCTCATCTCAAACCCACTGCAGTGCCACCATCACATCACATTCATCCTCAAACTGACATTAGTCTAAACTATAAACGCTTCCAAATCTTAATCTGAGGAAGGAGAAGCTCAAAGTCAGGAGTCTGAATCCTTATTTAGGCAACTGTGCAACATCGTGGAGGACTGTGGATCCATGTTGGCCGTTTCCTTTGTTTCCAGAGTTCAGCCTTTCAGAAGTCACTGAGAAAGCTTTTACTCAAACTAAACTCACCGTGACCTTGAACTAAAATTTAATGATTTACATCATGGGGATTTACTGTTGTCTCCAAAGGCAGGTTGAGTTTTCACAGAGTGACTAACACAAGTAAACACCACATTCCCTAAAAACGCTACAGCAGCTGTTCTGCCCTCTTCCAGCGAGTCAGTGATGTACAGACGCATATATCCACATGTATTTGGCTGTTTGTGTGTGTTCAGGAAGTCATCTGGACTCAATTTCCTCTGACACTAAATGATTCCCTCCTGCAGAGCTTTCAGAGCGTTGAGCAAACTGCACACAGCGTGCTCTCTGCACAGTGTGGACACTGTTCAGCGTCTCTCACAGCTGGACTGAGCCGCTCCAAACGCTTCATCGGGTTTCCTGAAAGATAAGAAGTCTTTCAAACAGCAGTGATGCAATCAGAGCAGAGACACAAAGACGGGTTTGAAGCAGAGTTAAGAACAGATCTGATCCGTGCTGAGCAGGCAGGTCTCTCACTCGTCCAGCTTCATTCATATGAAGCTGAATATCGTGTCCTCACCCAGACCTCTGATCTCCCTGAGCGCACTCAGCTCAGACCAGATCGGACTGAAATGTGCCGACGTTCATCTGCAGGCTCACATTTCTTGGAGGCCTTATTGAATGTTTAAAACACACATGAAACACTGCAGGAGCAACAAGCGCCAAACGTTGGAGCTAACGCTGATGTGCCAAAAACTGCAGTTCCTGTATCGTCCACACGAGGCTTTAAACAGGCGTCCTGTTAAAAGGACACCTTAATAAACACGTTTGCATCAGTTTTGATGATCGTTGCTGCTGACTGACACATGGACTTACTGTAAAACTCCAAACTTGTTCATGCTCCGTTTAAAGTCGTCCTTGAACTTGACGAACTTGCCCATGTTGTCCTCGTCTTCCACCGACTGCAGCAGGGGCGTGTCGACGAAGGCCGGACACAGCACGTTGATGCGAACGCCGTAGTCGCCCTGAATGGCCGCGTCCTGCAGCGACACGAGAACGAGCTGCTGAGCGGCCCTCTCATCCCGAAAGGCTTCGTGCCGCGCTTTCGCTAATGTGTGTGCGTCTTACCGCCATCGCTCTGGTGAAGCCAATGACTCCGTGTTTAGTGGCCGTGTAGACGGGCTGGTGAGGGGAATGCAGGAAGGCTGAAAAAGGAAAGACCCAAAGGGAAAAACACGATGTTATCACAGTTTGTAACATGCATTTCCCCCGAAGGCAGCCAAACACAGCTGCTGCAGCTGCACCTCGTTTTAAACGCCGCAGGCTCAGCTGATCCGGGTTTACTGGGATTAAACCCGGATCAGAGACCCGTCCGAGCATCCTGTCTTTGATGAAACAGTCACCACGTGACTCGCTGCTGTTTGAGCTCCATGAACCGAAGGCGACCGGCGGGGGACGGCGACCTGGCTGCACAAATGTCATGTGACCACATCCAAAAGAACAACACACACACACACACTTTTTCCTGAAACATGTTCTCAAAGCAAGCTTGACCATGTTTGGACAACTACTTGTTTGGCACAAGAATGGCACGCGCACAAACACACACACACACACTGATGTTATCACCAGTGAGATGAGAGTGAAATGATTACCATATGTCTGCTGTTAGTGTAGGCTGAGCTGTGCTAGATCGACATCATGATGCGTGTGATTAAAACAAACACAGATTAAATTCTGACATGAAGCACAAACGATGAAAACGTGCCTGAGAATCGTCAGTGTGACTCTGAGCCCGTCTGAGCGGCTCCACGTTAATCAGATATGTTTCTGAACAAAGCAGACAGAAAAATACTTTGTTATTGACTAAACGGATCATCCACACAGATCACACATCACAGCTGGACCAACGTCACATGACCCAGTGATGGTTCATCTCCTCATCGGTCCGTTCAAACTCTGAGAAACTGGGATAAAAACAGGAAATGACATCGACAGCGTCGCCTCGGGGCTCGATCAGGAAACCCAGTATGTGAGGACTCAGGGGTGTGTGTCGGACAGGGTCGTCTGCAGTACGGGGGCCCCACAGGGAACGGTTCTGGCTCCGTTCCTCTTCACCATCTACACTGCAGACTTCTCCCACAACTCCACCCAGTGCTTCCTGCAGAAGTTCTCTGATGACTCTGCTATAGTCGGCCTCATCACTGATGGGGACGACAAGGAGTACAGAGGACTGACTCAGGACTTTGTGGACTGGTGCCAGCTGAACTACCTCCAGATCAATGCCAGTAAAACCAAGGAGCTGGTGGTAGACTTCCGCAGGCACAAACATCCTCCACTGCAACCACTGAACATCCAAGGTATGGACATTGAGGCTGTGGACAGCTACAGGTATCTTGGTGTTCATCTGAACAGCAAACTGGACTGGACTCATAACTCAGACGCCCTCTACAGGAAAGGGCAGAGCAGGCTGTACCTGCTGCGGAGACTCAGGTCGTTTGGAGTGGAGGGCCCACTCCTGAAGACCTTCTATGACTCTGTGGTGGCCTCAGCCATCTTTTATGGTGTGGTCTGCTGGGGCGGCAGCATCTCTGCTGGGGACAGGAAGAGACTGAACAGGCTGATCCGAAGGGCCAGCTCTGTTCTAGGATGCCCTCTGGACCCAGTGGAGGTGGTGAGTGACAGGAGAATGGTGGCTAAGCTGTCATCCCTGTTGGACAACATCTCCCACCCCATGCATGAGACTCTGACAGCACTGAGCAGCTCCTTCAGTGGGAGACTGCGGCACCCACGGTGTGGGACGGAGAGATTTCGCAGGTCTTTCCTCCCCACTGCTGTCAGACTCCACAACAAAGACTTTAACTGATCATACACACACATCCACACATGTGCAATAACACTAACACTAAGTGCAATACTCTCTCTGGCATCGTTGTATTATACTATTTTATTCGATTGTATATAGTATTTTATTTTATTTCTATTTTATTCTATTCTATTGTGTACAGTATCTCATAGATATATTATTCCAGTGTTTTTTCTCTAATTTTTCTATGCAACTTTGCGCTGTCCACTGCTGTAACAAAACTAATTTCCCACGCATGGGACTAATAAAGGTTATCTTATCTTATCTTTATCGAGTTGATAACCACCGTCGTGCGACCACAGAGAAGATATCCTGGCTTTGCTGAACTTTGTGTCACATTGCCTGGGCGTGACCTGAAGTCCATTCTAATAACTGTCAGCAGAGCTGATCTGTAGCTGGGAGCTCTCCCACAGGAACATCACTCAGAATCTTTGTGAAACACAAATATTTTTATCGCACAGAGCAGTACGACCTTTGACCTGGAACCTAACACCTGCTCGAAAACCTCTGCCCAGACCCGAGGCCACGAAAACGACAAAGGAAGGGTCAACCCTGGATCTGCAGCCTGCAGCGGGACAGCGGTGGACAGCAGATACGAGTCACTGCAACATAATGAGGAGTGTGTGTGTGTGTGTAATCTAACCACACAGGAACTCACTATAATCTGTCTCATCATCTCCTACGTGGAGTTTATTTGCTCCAATGAAGCACGTTGCCGTTCCATGAAGGGACATCCCGAAGTGTTCTCACAGCCTTCGAGGTGCTCTGGTCTCATAAACGGCGCTAATCTCACAGAAAACGCGGCTTCCTCGGCGCGCAGCTCTGCGTGGGATGTTGTAGAGAAAGATTACGGCTCTCGCAGGCCTTTAAAGAGCAGCATGAGGACAATAAAACACCAGCAGAGCTCGGGACTCGTCTTTGTTGTGTGGGACTGTGATGGAGAGAAGATGTTGGAGGAGAATGAACTTTTCCATGACGGAACGATCCAGAGCCCCGGTGGATATCTGCCAACCTGTCATAGCTGCTTTTTCTTTCATGTGTTTCTAACACAACACCCACATCCAAGGAAGAAGAGGAATGTTTCCATGAGCCAGGCCTCCAGAGAGAAGGAGAGATTTATCACAGCCACATTTGACATGAATGCAGCCTCCGTCTTTCTGAAAGGAGAAAGTCTGCGGAGAGCCAGGTGCTTCCAGCTGATCCACTCTTAGAGTTTCAGAGTGTCTGTGAAGCTGATATCACTCATTCATATCTGCTGTTACTTAGCAATCTTTGAGGGAAGGAATGGCACCATTTTCCTTCCAAGTATCCGACGAGGTCAGCGCTGACGGTCGCTCCGCTCTCGTGTTTTTAAGCTGCAGGTCTCTAAAGAACTCTGCAGGATTCATGCACAGTAAAGAAGGTTCACAGACACAGTGGTGAGCGCAGCGTTCAGCTCAGCTCGCAGCACAAAATAGAAGCAGAAAAGCCGACAGACAGGAAGCGTGCCTGGGTGTGCCGCTGCAGAAAACGTCCTTGTGATGAGATCAGACTGAGCTGCTGACCTTTGACTCGCTGCCCTCTGCCCTTTGAAATGAACAGGAAGAAAAAGCTGATTGTTGTATTTGCACTGGGAACATTAGTCAGCTGATTTTGGAGGGTGATGAGTGGGGGCGCCTCTTTCTCAGAGCCACTGGCAGCTCGCAGCAGCGACTCAGGTGAAGCACAGTCACACGCCGCCGTGGCCTTATGGACACGACTGCCGTGAAATCTTTGGCGAACTTTAACATCCCTGAACAAAAACATCATCGCTGTAGGAAATCTGAAAGCCTGGCAGAGTGTCTGTTGTTTTAATAATACATGTTTCTGCACGTGTGTGTGTGTGTCAGTGTGTGTGTTACCTGCCATAGAGGATACATTGATAATGCTGCCTCCTTGCTTGCCGTACTCTTTGCTCATGTGTTCCAGAGCCAAGTAGGTTCCCTTGATGACCGAGGTCTGCAGACAAAGATAAAGACGAGTGTTCTCGGTCACAGCTGTAAACTGAGGCGTGCGCTCGTGATGAGGAAGTTAAACATGCATGTGTGAACCCACTGATAACACGCTTTAAAGACGAGCTTCTCACTCTTGACTGACTGCAAAGAATTTTTTCTTTATCTCACATATCTGGCAGAACAGCTGACACAGCAACAGAAATGATGTGATTATTGGAGCTCCAGTTAGTTTCACATTATTACTGTCATATTACAGGCCCCCAAAATAGGGGGGGAGGAGGGGGTCTGGATGAAGACTGGGTTAAAAGTGTTTGGGCATGGAGTCATGTTCACCTGGTCTCCTCTCCAGCAATGACCTGCTGAATATACCAAACTCATGTGCTCCTAACATCGTCGTCGTGTAGGAGGTAACACAAACACTCCCCCAGTCTGAGACCAGCAGGGCCGCATAAATGGACCCGACTTCAACAGCAAAGCACAAACAGCTCTTTGGGGCACCAGGTGTGAACTTACCTGAGAGTCAAGAAAACAAAGACGGAAAACTTTTTAATGAATTAAACTTTTACTTTGGTTTAGCTGATGTCAGTGTTTGAATGAAAATGGTCTGACAGATCTGAAGTTTGCTTAAGAAAGAGAAGTGATACTGACAGCGTGAGACGGCGCACCTTTAAAGTGGTTAGCAGTGTCAGTGCAGAAAGAGTGTATCAGGGTGTGACTGATGATTAAAGCATGTATGACGGGCTGACAGGAGCCACAACACAAAGACGGGCTCAGAGAGACCTGCCAGACACACAGCTGATACAATCGTCGACGAGGAACTCCTCAGCCCAACACAGAAAACAACATCACCGTCAGTTTAAGGTGCAGCAGTACAGAAACGCTCCCTCTGAGCACGCTGTTAATCTGTTTTGTCATTTTTATTCATCGAATTTTCCCCTGACCTCACTGTTTGCTGATCTCTGCTTGGACTCCGCTCTTGTAATCAGAGTTTAAAGACAGAGAGCTGTGAGAACGTAGGCTGGTCGGCTGTGAACTTTAGGATTAATAAAGTTATATGAATTTGAATCATAATCTGAGAAATACAGCAATTTATGTTAAGAGTAGAAAATAGAGATGGTCTTTATTTTCTTAAGATGTGCTGGTAGTTTGATTCATTTCCTGCTCAAGCGTTCATAGATACATATAGGTGGGCATCATCTGCATAGCAATGAATACATATGTGGTGCTTTATAATAATACTTTCTAAGGAAACATGTCTTTATCCTGTCTTCCTTCTCTCACCCCAACCAGCAGATGGCCCCGCCCCTCCCTAAGCCTGGTTCTGCTGGAGGTTTCTTCCTGTTAAAAGGGAGTTTTTCCTTCCCACTGTCACCAAAGTGCTTGCTCATAGGGGGTCATATGATTGTTGGGTTTTTCTCTGTATCTATTATTGTAGGGTCGACCTTACAATATAAAGCTCCTTGAGGCGACTGTTGTTGTGATTTGGTGCTGTGTAAATAAAGTTGAGTTGAATAATGTAAAAAGTATCAGTCTCAGCGCAGAGCCCCGAGGACGTCCATGACTAACTTTGTTTTTAAGAAGACCCCTCATTTACATGAACACACTATCAGACAGATGTGATACAAACCACTGCAACACATTTCCCTTTCTGCAGCTCCCAGTCCAGTGCTACCAGTGCTACCAGTGCCAAAGCATCACTGACTGTATTGGCAGACTTTTATTTTGCTATCACAGCAAGGGCCTTTACGTAACATGCCGAGCTCCAGAAATGCACATCCATCACATCTTAAGTCCCACATTTGCTTTTCATACAGTTCTGTTGGAGTCGAAAGTTCACATCCGAAAACTTAAAACATCCCAAATATGCAGCTAAGTGGAGGAAAGCATCCTTGAACTGGAACTTGGATGGAGTCTGACTCCAACAGCTGATGTGAACGGGAGCCAATTCAGGAACAATGAGTCACAGCGGTATGTTGTGAGAAGAGATCAGGTCTCTCTGCTGGCCAGACTTTACAGTCTCGATGGTGGAGCCCATCGTCGACCAGCTGTGCTGTTAGCAACAAAGAGGCTTTATTTTAGTCCCTCTTGTGCTTGTACTGTGTCAGTCCCATATCACCGTCCACTGTCAGACTCAAACACAGTTGATAAATCCTGTACTGGGCCTCCGTAAGAGTGCCTTAGTTTAAAACAAGCTGCTTTAGCCCCTCCCCTTAAAGGCCAACATGTCTTTAAGCCAACTTTTTACTTATTGGCTGCCCATCATAAACAAACGTTTGAAAAGCAGGTATGTAGAGCTTCTGTGGCCCAGATTTCAGCCATTCGCCTGAGAAGACCATATTAGGATATTCCCTCTCTGTGACATCATGCAGTTCAATTCAGTTGTTGTTATTGAAATATATTTAGAGAGCTAACAGGAAGACGAGCTGTGAAACCGAGAGTTTAGAGAGGACCTGCACACTGACCTTATTATCTGAAGTATGGTCGTGTTTAACATGAGCCTTCACTGCTGGAGCAGAGATACGTGAAAATAAGGAAAACGCATGTTTATTTATACAGCAGGAAAGATCCATGGTAAGAAGCGCAGCTCGTGTTTTTCCACTGTGGCTTGGTGTGAAGTCACAAACAGCTGAAATAGTCTAACTGGTCCGGATCTTCAAACTGAGCTGAAGTATATCGATTGAACTATTTTCATGACCTTTTTCACTTTAAACAAGAGCTGTCGTTACTTTCTATTAGATGGAGAGCTGGAGGTTCTCTGTGCTGTGACACAGAGGTCAAAGGTGAACAGAGCAGATATTTGTGACAGGTGACCAACAACAGCCGCAGACAGAGTGTTATTTTGACCAGCCAAACTAGTCAAGGGTCGGCTCAGACAGACAGATCGTGGTGGATTCAATATGACGTTAAACGACTGGCTGAGCCAATGAACTTATCAGGAAAGTCATTACCGCCATCTATTCAGCAAGTGCCAGTGTCGCCCCCTGTTGGCACTGACACAGAATGAAGGTGGACAACACAGGATGTGATGTCAGTGGGTTAGCGTGGGACTGAATTTATAATAAGACAAAATGTCAGAAGATGAGGCTGATAGTACTTTAGTCACCGCTTTCAGTTTCTGTATGTATACGCATGGATCGATGAGTTCACTGTGAACCTAGCAGTTTTGGGTGCCTCGTCGCCACCATGAGAAGAATCCAACCGTTCACCTTCTGACAGGCTGACGTTCCCGACTACACGCAACATTTGTACTATTTTTAGGTGAGTTGCTGCCACAGGATAAACTTTTGTGTTGTGACCTGTGGCTCTATCTGGATCACATTCCAATCTAACTTTAAAAAAATGTTTTGACTCCCTGCCTTCTTTGAGTGTTAGGTTACACCTGACATTCCTTATTCCACATGGCCTGGGAAATCTGCACAGTTCAGGAAGAGCTGAGGATCTGAAAGAGGGGTGTGCTCTGGATCCTCTGAGTTGCGATCTGAAAGGAAAAGCTCTATGCTACTGTAATAAATAAATAAATGAATAAAATTTTGTTTATATAGCACCTTTCTAGACAGAATCACAAAGTGCTGCACATAAGAATACTTCTGATTAGACTTCACACACCAGGCTTCCTCAGGTTTTTCCTCAAAGCACAAAAAGAGATAAAGCTGCAAATGTTTCTGCTTCAATTATCTTACAGATTTATCATCCTTTGTAAAATGCATGTTTGCGATTGGTCAGATGCTGCACCTTCAGGTGAGCATGCTCAGAGCTGCCACGTACAGACTTTTGTTGATGTAATTCTTATGGCTGCTGATGGGGAAAGATATCACGGGCATGCTGAGCTTCCTCTGCAGCACCACCCCCAGGGCATCAGTCTGATCTTGCGTTCATGCAGTCAGGCAGCATGCGTGTTATTTTGGTTTGCCATCTCACCAGGTTCACTTGGATGGTCTTCTCCCAGTCCTTTTCGTTAGTGATGCCGGCGTTGTTGATGACGATGTCCAGACGGCCAAACTGGTCCACGGTGTTCTGGAAGGTGTCTGTTCCACAGAGACAAGAAATCAAAATGGGGTGATTTCAGACGCAATACAGGAACTTCTAAAAACATCAATGACAAGCTCCCATCAGAATGTAAACAGTGTTCCACTCTTTAAGACTGCACTCGCTGTGATAACAGAGCCTCATTACCATCGTAGCACCATGTAGTTTACACTCTAATCTGCTTCATCGTTCTCAACACGCCAAACTTATCCAAGCTACTGCCAAGAACTCTCCGGCTGTTCAGCCAAACTGATGCTGATCATCAAGCAAGAGGGGCCAATCGTCATGGAGCTGACCAAGAAGGGCCAATCGTCATGGAGCTGACCAAGAAGGGCCAATCGTCACTCCAGCAGAGCCTTTGGATTGGTGGAAAACGATGCAGGAAATCTCTGTGCTTGGGACTGTCGTCACTAACACAAAAAACAAGTCCAGTTGCCACAACTCAAGAACTTAATACCAGGATGACTGTGAACCCACATGTACTGCAACCATGTTTTGTTTTTTTGTTTTTTTTTACAGAGGGCGAATGAAGAGTCTAAATATTTAATAATACTAAATAAGAGATAAATCTGCTTGTGCTATCTCACAGACAGGCTGTGGTGATATCAGGCTAAGCAGAGTACTCCAGCAGTGCTTTTCCCCAGCTAAACTTTCCAGATCATCCACATGAGATATGTAATCCCCCATTCTGGGTCTACCTACATGTGCTGGTCTTGTTTTGGTATCAAGCATACTAGGTTTGACATTAAACACCCCCCAGCTGACCTCTGTGCTGACCTCTTCTACCTCGGGGTCTCCAAGGACCGGGTTGTCTGGGGTAGCAGCAGCTGTTGGTGTCCTGTATTACTGTAGAGTCTCTAACTTACAATAAAAAGTACTTCGAGGTGATAAAACTGAATTAAAAGTGAAATGCTGAGGAGAAAGTTGGTCTCAGGACCAGAGCCAGACTCCAAGCAAACCAAACAACCCCCAGCTGGAAAACTCGTCCACATTTCCAGTTTTTTGATGTCATGAGCAGCAGGTAGAGATCAGTTTGTAAAAATGTTTAAAGTTCACCACAAGAAGTGTCAGGGGCCTGACTACTTCCTGAACTGCAGCACGCAGACTCTCTATTTTTGTACTCTCAGGTTTGGTTTGACTACACACCAGAGGACTCACTTCACTTTACGTGTGAAAAGCATTTGTATGTTTCCTGGAGCAGGAATCCTGACACCGCGGGGTTTACACCCAAATAACTTCAGACGTGTTGGCCGAACGCACACGCTGTGACTGAGGGGCACATACATCATGCTGTTACACAATCAGCCGCCAGCAGCCGGTTTATCTCCGCATGTGGGCGCGCACGATTGGTTACACTAACAGCAACAGCAGAAAAAACAAAGACCTCGAGGGAAACCGGAGAGGGTTAAACCTGCCTGTGTCTTCTGCATTCCTCACCTGGACACCTCGCAATTAGTGCTGAAGATGCAGAGACACAAAACAGAGCTGTTAACCGCACAGCTGCAAAGACGCATGAGTGCATTTAAACATGATAAATCTCACCTTACAACACACACACACACACACACACACACACACACACACACACACAGGAGCTGCAGCAAACAGCATTCCACAGCCGTTTGCCTGCAGGGATCGACTTTTTCAATGTCAGACAATGAATCCTTGTTCCTCTCTCTCACTCTGTGACACACTTTTTCACTTACACACTTAAATCCTCGCTTCTCATCTTTCTCACCCGGGCACGCCCCCCCCCCCCCCCACACACACACACACACTAGCACACAACAGCGCCGGCAGATCAGCAGAAAAGGAGAAGGTAACTGGAGAAAAATAAAAGGTCATGTGGTTGTAAATCAAACACAGGACAGGCTGAGTTTGAGCGGGACTCTGGGAGCGGCGTGTTGGTGAGAAAACTCGGAACTCTGTTTGTGTCTGACCTCGGTGACAGGTTTGTGATAAATTAAATTAGCCCGCTTCCTCGTTCAGGGTGATCGTCCAAGGCTCAGCGGTGCGCTGCGTCTTCATTACACAATTAACTGAACAGCTGCCAAACACACTGACAAACCGAAAGCTTTGACAACAGTGACGTCAGCTCTTTTCTCCCGTCTTACGGCACAGCATAATTACCTCGCAGCGCATCTCCGTTGGCCACATCGCACTCAATGAACGTGCAGTTTCCTTCTCCGAACTCGGCGTCCAGCTGGGCCTTGCACTCCTCACCGAGGTCCTTGTTCAGGTCCACCATGACCACCTGCAGAACAGAGCTTTGAGATGGACTCTGCAGCACTTTGGTTACAGTGCAACACTTACTTTGTTCAGCAGACTATATCAGTCCTGTGGTTTCACAACTGTGGCGGCGTGCAGCTCAGACAGAAACAAACATTCATTTACTTAAACAGATGGCAAAGGAAGTTTCGAGAAATGACTGATCACTCTGAAACGCCCGCGCTGCTGCAGAGAAATAAAGCCACCGGGTTCATCTCGAATCTCTCACAATGCAGAGTTTGATTAAAGATTAACCCACAGACTCACCTTTGAAACCTGCTCCTGTTAAAAAACAAGTCAAGCAGGGAAGAAAAAAAGCTTTTGAGGTGAAAGATGAAAAACACAACAGATCAAACTAAAAGCTGCAGACTCTCAGAGGCAACCAAAAGTTGCAGCAGTACCAACCTTGGCTGAGCTCTGCAGCAGTGACTGGACCACAGCTCTGCCGATGCCCTGAGCCCCCCCGGTCACCAGAGCCACCTTCCCATTCAGAGACATGCTCCCAGCACAGCAGCACTCTTCCTCCTTCTTCTCTCGGTGACGGTTCTTCTCTTCCTCTCCTGCTCTGCGTCGTCCTGCACCTTTCTGCTCTCTCTCCAACTCAATCACATGTTTTCTCACCGCTCTGTTTTTACTCTTTTGGCTAAGCTGTTTTCCCCTCCTCCTCCTCCACCCCCCCCCTCTCGCCTTATCAGTCTATACAAACACTGCATGTGTGTGAGAGAGAGAGAGAGAGAGAGAGGGAGAGGTTAAGTAAACTCCGTAGAATAATAATTACAGGTTTAATCCAACTTGTTGTACCTGCCCTCCTGCCTCCTCCTCCACGCCCTTTCTTCTCCTCCCCTCCTCCTGTTTGATCAGCACACCTGAGCTCCTGAAATGTGTTGCTGTTTATATAAAGTCTGCACTTCAGGACATGTCAGAGACAAAACCCCCAAAAACCTCAGACAGCAGCTTCTTTAAAGAGCTGTCAGTCTCTCGTTGTTCTTCCTCACCGTTGGTTTTCTCCTGCGAGGCTTAAGTGGCGTTACACAACAGCGGCAGCGCAGCTCGGGGATACGTTACGGCGAGCTTCAGGTCTCTGCACGTCCACTCTCACACTGAATGGGAACCAGCAGCTGATAAATGTTGACCAAATATGTGAGAATACCACCCGCTCCAGTGTGTTTTCCTTCTATTCTTTAAAAATAATAAAGACACATGAGGAAAGGAAAAGCTGTTGTATCTTCATGAACTTCATTATTTATATTCTACACACTTTAGATCGAGGAACATCGCTACGCTTCCGTTCCTCTGACTTCCTGTACACGCTCTCTTCCTTTGACCTTCTTATCGTACATCCTTCCTTCATTCTTGGATCTGGAGATGATCTGCAGCGTGTTCAGCAGGCGCTCTTTAGATTTCTGGGATCTCCGAGGACCTGAAACAGCAGCAGAGGCAATACTTTGTGTGCCAGGTGAGGTCAGCCTGGACTGGACGGCAAACATCACAGGAAGTGAGGTCGCTGTGCACAAACTGGATAATAAAGATGGACATGTTCCTCCTGCTCTGCTCTCCTAAACCTGCATTCTCGTTGGTGGCCAGCAGGTGGCGACAGCAGAAACGGGAGACAGAACAGGAGCAGTGGCTACGATGAAGATGAGAGGTTATTACTACTATTATTAGCAGTAGTATATTAATGCGTCTTTAGGAAATTTGTGTTTGTGTTGTGGTGATAAAGCTAAAGTGAAGCGAGTTAAGTCTGTGTTTGCACTTACAAATAAAACAGTACATGTACATACAAGGAATCAGCAACAACACAACATAAACAATAATAACAATGATGCATGTATACATGTTAGTATGTAGCTCCTCCTTAATGGAGGTGAATAAAGTTTAAGTGCGAGCTTTGAATCAGGGCGACTGTATTTTTCACAGATAATTTAAAAGTCCTCCCAAATCCTTCGCCCAGGTCTGTCTGTACAACAAAGATCTGCTTTGTTAATGTCAGAGACGTCGACACTGTTGGGCAGAGACATTTGAAAGTAATGTCAGAGGTTGTTTCGAGATATCTTAAAGCTTTTGCTCAGCTTGATGAAGCTCCAGCAGCTCCTCGTTCTCCAGTCGGCCTCCAATAGAAAAAAAATAGACTTCACATTTCAGAGACACTGATGATTCAATATGAAGCCAAACTGAGGAGGTCTTATGTTTCCATCCAGGTATGTCTAAAAGAGCAATAAACTCATAATATCCACAAGATCTAGTCCTCCCAAATTCCAAAAGGAAGAACTGAACCTTCATTATTATTGGAGTGGACAGGAATCATCCTCTGTGGGGACCATTCATCTCAAGTGGACTCCCGTCTAACGAGCATATATCCCTATAGAGCTTCCCTAATCGTATCCAATAGTGGACTAAAGTTAGCCTTCATTATCAGATAACAGTGAGGTGGTATAAACACACTCAAGTAGGCGAAACACGAGAGAGAACATTTAAAGGGGAGCATGTAAAAGACAAAGTGTGAGACAAAAACAATAAATTGAGTAATTCTGAGATTATTTTATGAAATTTCTGAGTGATTATAATTGCAGACACTCCGGGCTCTGATTGATCTTCTCTGGATCTTAAAGTCTTTTGAGGCTTTTTGAGCTGCAGGTGCTGCAGAGCCCTCGTGAAGAACTTTAACCCGTTAAAACCGACCGGAGCACGGTCCATCTCAGTTCCTCTTAGCGACGTGCTGAACGCTCGTTTGTCTCTTACGGTTACTAGAAACAAGAAAGAGCAGACCATCGTCGTTAAGAAGTGGCTCCCAAGTTTATTTCAGTCTGAGAGAGTTTCATGTAAAATATGCACATCTTATTTTACAAAAACGTGTGTGTGTGTGTGTGTGTGTGTGTGTGTGTGTGTGTGCGCTCTGAACTGGAATGTAGAAGGAATGTTTGACGGATGTTCTTCTCTTTTAAACTGAACACAGCAGAGAAAGTCTCAACAACGACTACAAGGATGCAGTGATGAAATAAAACCTGTCAGACCCGCCGCGGCTCTGACGTGCAGTCGGCTTCGTTTTTACAGTGCAGTGAACAAAGAGTCGCAGTACGCACACAGCTCGACAACTTTATGTCCACAAATCGACACGTTCACCACAGCGCAAGTAGAAATACAAACACAACAGATGCAAAATTAACGGCTGATAAACTGTGAAATTATTTTCTTCGTATCCAGATGCAGCGAGGGACCTCAGGGCTCCAGAGCCGAGCTGGATTCAGACAGTCTGTATGAGCCGCTCGGCCCATGAAACAGCGTTTGTGTCCCAACAGAAGCAAAAAGAACAAAGCACACAGATTCAGATACACATCGATATGAACGTTAAAAGATTTTAAACCTTATTTGTGTTTCAAAGAAATGAATAACCTCGGACCGACAACACAAATATACAGTGTGTGTGTGTGTGTGTGTCACAGAGTGAAAACAGTGCTGTAAACTCATCCAGAGTCACTGACATGTGACCGACTGCTCCAACAGAAGTAAACATCTACACAGGCTGCAGTTCCTCTAACGTGCAGCAGAGGCTCCAGCAGTGAGTCCGCCCCCAGAGACTCACACAGCAGAACAAACACGTTCTCCTCCTGATAGGACGAGGACACAGGCGGCTTTAGCTGCTAGCTGTCTGCTAGGCTTCACCTGAACTGACCTCTGGACAGTGTTTGTGCTGTTTTAATGATTATCTGACCAATCAAATGTCAGCTGTGAGGTTACTGTCCAACAAGTCTGAACAGTTTTACTGAGTGAAATTCCAGGTTTTTAATGTGATTTTAGTGATCAGCTGGTATTTGTTGCCTGTGGATGCAGACTGCTAACCAGCCTGGCTAGCATTAGCTAATAACTTAGCACACCACCTTCTCCTGTAAGTACGGTCACTTCTGGCTCTAAAAACATTTGGCAGTGTTACAAAATCCATCTTTTATATACAGGCTGTGATATGTAGCTAAACAAGCGAGTCCGCTTTAATTTAATGTAATGGGTGATGTAACGAATTATCTTTCACAGGGAGGAAATAAAACAAAAAAAGTTACTTCACTCGCTGGGCCCACGTCCTCATTTTAGGTTTGACAGCGTTTTAGAGGGTAAAGGTGATGCTTGGACATGAATTGAGCTGCGGTTTGGGGAAGGCCTCGAAGGGGACTGGCGACGGCTCCCGGGCAGATCCTCATGTACTGAATAGAAGTGAAGAAGTTAAAGAATGGAGAACGAGGAGGGAGGGGCACGTAAACGAGACTGATCGGCTTGCAGAGCTGGGGGAACCTCAGTAGATGACAGGTGGAAGGAGCGTGTTTGGAGGCGCTCCTGAAATTCCGATACATAATCTCCAATACAAAAAGTAAAGAAGAATATGTAATAGATTACACACCTGTTACGTCACAGTGTCATATCCCTGTCCCACAGCCTTTCTTTCCAGGCCGACTCTGAACCTGAGCTGCTAAATCTGAATTTATTTCACTCTCTGAAAATCAGCCTGAAAGCTGTTTGAAACACATGCTGCATAAAATTGACCAAAAACACAAAATCAAAGCACATAAAGCAGCAACGCAACTGTGACATCATCAAAACAAGTAGATTTCCACGCCGACTGTGTCCTAACTCTATACCAAGCAGTAATCAGGACATCTGACTGTGGACTAAGACGATGGACACAAGCACAGAAATGAGAGACATGACGCAAACGTGCACAGTCAGGATGTGATGCAGAGTCTGCACACAGCTGCAGACGGTCGTCGTCCTGCAGAGAGGCTGTTTTCATCACAACTATGCAAATATTTCTGGGAGGAAACACTGATGTAAATAACGCAGCGACGGCGTCGTGTTAAGCTAACTGAACATCCTTCCAGGAAACAGTTTGGACAAACGTGGCCTGAACGTGAAGCTGCTTCTCCAACAGGAGTGCTGCACTCACAGCACAGAGGAGAGCAACGTGCGACTGTGCCACCATCACAGGAATATTCTGTTCGCTTTAAACAAATAAAGATTTCTCAAAAACAAATAAAAGGGCTAAAATGGCATCACAGCTGGAACAGGCCGACCACCACTAACCCAGTCCTGTTGAACAGAAGACCACTCGGGCAGACACCTGAACAACATTTGGTTAATCTTGCCTCCTCACCTCGTTGCAGAGTCCTCAAACCTGGAGCCTTCTCCCTGCGCCGCTGCACCACCACGGAGCAGCGATTAGGTCACTGTGACACAGTGTCAGTGAACTTTGTGCAGAAAATGAGGTTTCATTATTAGGAAACTGGCTAAACGTGCCAGATCACTGCAGCAGGATATAAAAAGGAGATGACTGAATGCTGCAGCTCCCCCCTCACTGCTCATGTCAGCAGCTGAAAGTAATTAAAGTTACCACACTGCTTCCTAGAAAACACAACAAAATTCCAAAGAAACTCCGTGAACGGTCAAAGTGACGTAAGCCAGCAGTAATTTATCCCAAAGACAAGCGAAGCAGAGAATCGCTGCGTTTCAGACCTGAACCTGAATCTCCAGACTGCACCTCACATTTTCTCCAACTGAATTTCAAATGTCAAAACTCTGTCGCACGGCGCGTCTGCACAAAAAATGAAAATGAAGACTGGAAATGTGATGCACATCACGGATGAACCTGGGTTTAGCTGCTCGCATGTTCTTAAAGGGAGTGAGTGTGAGCTTCCAGTGTGACTGTGCGCCGCCGCCGCTGCAGCGTGGGACGGCCACTCCCGACATACGCAGTGAGGTTTGAGCGTGTGGGTCGTGTAAGCATGTATGACACCTCTGTAATGAAACATCAGGGCGTTGTCAGCGTGTCAGGGAGGAAATCAGTGCAGAAAGGACAACTTTCACAATGGGTGCATCAAACCTGACTCACACAGATCCCATGATGGTGAGTAACAGAAAGCTGCCAAAGACGCACAGCTTTTGTTTAAAGCGTCACTTTAAACGGAGAGGGAACCTGAACTGGGCGGCTCAAGTGTTTTGTTCTTCAGCTGAAAGATGAAACCAGTGCTGCAGTTCCTCTGACGTCCACTAGAGGCACCGGCAGTGAGCCAGTCCCGATAGACTCCCGCCTCTGCAGCAGGTGGATGGCGACACAGGCAGCTGCTAGCTTCACCTGAACTGGACCTCTGGACCGTGTGTGTGCTGTTGGTGCCTTCTGGAGCATTTTAATGACATCGTGTAACCAATAACATGGCTGCTGTGAGGTCACTGTACTTGGAGTCGTATCTGGTGAGCGAAATTCAAGGTTTTTACTTGGATGATACTTTGTTTTTCCACACCCTTACATGCAGTCTGCTAACCAGGCTAGCTCATGTAGTCGCTTCCCGTTTGGCAGCCTGAATGGTGACATTAAGGCTCTGACATCAGAGTCCTTTTCCTTCTCAGGCTTGTGGCTTTCACTCGGATTCTTTCCAGGCGGTTTCTGATCAGCTCAGCCTGAGAACATCTGAAACAGATCTGACACGAGAACAGCCACAATAATAAAAATCATAGAAAACTCAGGACTTCACAAACTAAGCGGTTATGGTACAGTGTCTTTGTCTGTCTTTTATGTACAGTCTTTGTCTGAACCAGTATTGGTTTCAGAGGATTAAACAGACGAGCTCACACTTTTCAGACTGCAGTGGAGCGACGGAGGTTTTAACTGGAGCAGAGACAGACAGATCTAAGCTCCACTTCTCCACCCGGAGCCAGAGCTCAGCTGCACGCCGCCTGCCGCATTTCAGTTTGGGAATCCGGCTTTTTCAGACTTTTACATTAGTATGCTGATGAGATACGTCCACAGGCCAGCACACAGGATATCTACGCACTTTGCTTTAAATCGTCTTTTTACTGGCTATTTTTCTAAATACTTTTAAGCTTCCAGAGGTTTTATGTTGTGTTCAGCTGACAGCAGACCTGTGATCGCTGAGACTGTATCAGCGTCTGGGCCTCTCAGAGAAATCTAATCCTCACATCTGTTACACACAAAACAGCAGAACTGGAGGTGAAGCTGCAGGCTGTGCTTCAAACTCAAGACCACTGTGCTGACTGATACACCACCTGTGTCTCCACCCACCTGTTTATCACAAGGCCACGCCCCTCAGAATGCAAAGCCTTAATACAGTTTAAATGGATAGAGTTGTTACAAAGGGTGAAATCAGCTACAGAGACCAGATCGGCTGTTTTCTGTAAACACGCCAGTTTCTCCTTTTGTCTACGAGTCTACAGGCGCTGACTCACTTTTGGAGCCGCCCTCTAGAGGCCATTAGAGGAACTGCAGTTTCTCGCACTTATGATACCGTGTGGTTGAGACATTCAGCTCAGCTGGCCGTGAGTCACAGTATCCTTCACGCTATGATCGAGCTGGTTTCAGTTAACTGAAAAGAACTTTGTCTTTGGCAGGTCAGATTTTCCACCACTAAAATATTATCAGACTGGAAAAGAATGAATTCCACATGGAGGACGTAATCCTGGCACTGCTACTCCGTCATGTCTGCCACGCACTCTTCAACAACATTTTTAATTTCAACATCACAGAATTGGTATCAAAGACTATCAGAAGATTATTTTTAACGAGATGAACCTTTAAAAAAGTTTTCTGTGGTTTTCAGGCAGAGATCCAGTTTGTCCATCCTTATGCCTTCATAACAAAGATCATCCTGATTGGCTCTCAGGGGTTCATGGAGAAGGAAATGCAGATGTTCGTGCGTCTGAATAATCTCTCGTCCTTTGTCTCTACTGCTTGTGCACGTCTTCGTGCCGCAGTATCTTGTACAGGACCCAGTAGAATATGTTGAAGAAGAGGAAGGCCAGAGGGAAGCCGGCCCTCGACACAGTGTCAATCTTTTTGGCTCGGTCGATGAACAGCTTCCTCATCTCCTCCGTGCTTTTACCCCCACTGGCTGCTGCAGGTGCATTCTGGGTAGCGTTCTGTGCCGTGGCTCCCGGCGTGTTCAGCGCACTCACGGCGTTGTTGGCGCTGGCCTTCGACTCCTTGCTGTTGCTCGGGGTGGAGGTCACGGCGGCAGCAGAGGTCAGCCTGCTCTCATGTGCCCCCCCTTCCTGTTGGAGAGACGAGGAGGAAGAGGAGGAGCAGGGGGAGGAAGGGGTAGGGGGTCACAGATTATTTGTCAATCTGTTCACCGGTTTGACCTCTGAGCGAGGCACCACACCTGACTGAAGCACAAAAACGAAGAAGCAAATGAATTCAGGTTTCCTCGGGTCGGTGCTCAGAGCTACTTTCTCTACATTCCTGTTTAAAACCTTCTGAAACTGACCTACAAACAACAGCTGTGAGGCGTTAAAGAGAAACCAGCAGTGCAACGAGCCATTAAGAGCTCGTTCTCACTAACAACAGGAAAACAAATAATATTACCTCAGAGTTTAAGCTCTGCCCCCTGGTGGTGAAAGCTTTAGTTAAACTCAGCTGAGGGAATTACAAAAGGTATCTTTACACCTGCCGTGTGCCTCCAATCAGATTTTAGGCAGAAATGTGACCGATACTCAGCTGAGAAATGTTTGTATGTGAGATCATAATAAGGATGAAGATGTTTTTGGGAGCCATTAATTCACAAAAATAAGCTAAAGATTAGTTTACAGCTGCGGTTTCAGTTAAATGTGCAGAGATATGTCAGTCATCAGTAAACAGCTGTATGTATCCAAACCCTCCTGCCCTGTGTGAAAGATTAACTCGATTCAAATCACGAGTGAACTGCGATTAATCAGACAAACTGAAGCAGACTGAAAGATCTCAAACGGCAGCCACGATCTCAAGAACCAGCTGAGGAGCAAAGTCAGTGACATCATCAGCCTGAGAGGGTTACAGAGACATTTCTAAGGCTGTGGGACTCCAGCGACCCACGGTGAGAGCCTGGAAAACCTGGAAAACCATCGATGACTCATCCAGGAGGTCACAGAAGAGCCCAGAACAACATCTATTAAGCTCAGCTGAGGTCAGAGGTCAACAATAAGAAAGAGGCGGGGCAAAGATGGGCGAGTCCAAGCAGAAACCACCGCTGACCAAGAAGATCACAAAGTCTCGTCGCACATCTGCCAACAAACATCTGGAGGATAATATTCTGAGGGCTGACGAGACAGAAGCTGAACTTTCTGGAAGCTTTGAGTCACATCTGCATCAGACTAACAGCGTTTCATCCAGAAACATCCAGCAGCAGCAGACACGGTGGAGGTCGTGTGACCGTCTGGGCTGCTCTGCTGTGACTCAGGGAACCATGCAGGAACCAGCAGCTCCACCTCTGATTGGCTCAAAGGAACAAAATAAAGGTTCTGGAGCGTCCGAGTCAAAGTCTGGACTTAAACCAGACTCAGATGCTTTGAAACCCTCCAATGAGACAAACAGCAGGTATCAGGTTACACTCAGGACAGGCAGGTGTGGATACCTTTGTTCCCTTAATGAATGACATCATCATTTAAAAACCATCCCCATGTATAAACAGTGATGTCAGTGTCTGTGCTAGCGTCCTGTGTTCTCCTGTTTTTGTTTGCTTTTGGACTCAGTTTGGATTTTTGTTATTTGGCTCACAGACTTCCTCCATCACAGCGACGAACCTGTCGGCTTACAGCATCCTCAGACTGTCCACACAGTCAGGCAGCTCTGCAGACGGCCAGTGGAAGATAATGTCCCAGCCTCGGCTGTTCATCATCACTGAGCGACCGTGTGTTTGTCTGGACACGGTCAAACCGACACATACTCTGTAAGCTGAAGACATTTCTGAGCACAGTTAAGCTCAGCTGCACTACCTTAAGCCGAGATTTGAATTCTAAGCTAAACTGAAAGAAACGAGGCTCAAGTTTTACATGCTCACTCACACTGTCCTGATCCAAACGTGCACTCATCTGGAAATATGTCATTAAACACCACAGAAACAGTCACAGCTCGCACACATCAGAGAAATACGTTTGTATTCGTGTCACCATTTCACTCCTTTAACACATCCTGTCTTATTTATGAAGCTGCTGTGTGAAAAGTGTCAGACTGATGGAGGAGGAGCTCATGCAAGAGAAACATGCGCACAGACACACACACATGCAGTGTGGCATTACCCTGTGGTTGTTGGTGTAGATGTTGGTCATAGATCCGTACAGAGGGTCTGCCGCTTTGAGGCCGTCGTCAGTGTTAATACGACGAAGGGACTCGGCTAGCTCCTCTGGATCAACTGCACCTCCACTGATCTACCGACCGACAGCATGCACACGTCAACACAAAGCAAAAGGAAGAACAAAAGAAGAAGAGTGCGGGCTGGGCCGCTCAGCCATTCAGTCAACGCAGGTAAATGTACAAGTTCAGCTGCTTGCACAGACTCACAAAGACGCACAGATATGAACGCTGATGAATTTGCATCAGACGCTGCTACACAAGCAGTCTGGGATAAACTGACAGTTTATTTCAAAGTTTGCTCGTGCCTGTGTGCTAAATCCACCTTAAAATGATTTTTTATGTGTTTAAATTTCACTGTGTTCACATGAAGCCTCTGACATGTAACAGTAGGTCTCTATTCACATTCAGAATCAGTCTTCAGACCCACGGGCTCAGCGTCCGTGCTTTCATCAGGACGCTGTCAATGACACGTTTGTGTTGGCGAGTTGACTGAATGCTGATCTTCCAGCCCGCTGAGGTCGTGATCGTGCACCGAGCTCAGGCTCATCCACAGGTTGGATGGCCGCAGAAACACAGAATCATCACACTGATGCAGTTACAGCCGTGCTGCGTCATGCACCGATACAGCGAGATGACTCAAACATGCGGAGCGAGAAGCACCGATTCCTCCACCACTTCCTCCTCCCTCTCCGGCCCAGTTCCAATCCGACCTGCCGCTCCACGCTGAGCGTAACGAGCCAGCGTTGGAGCGCTGTTCTCCAATGGAAGCTCAAACATCAGATGGAAGCAATAAATCCATTTCTGACATGCTCACACATCTCTGTCTTTCTATAAATTCTAATAAGAATAAAAATAACGAGTAAGCACATTGTGTTTCCACAGAAACAAACGAGATCTCGCAGTACTGCAGGTCTGTGTGTGCAGGATTATACGTGACACACATTTAAAGCTAATCCAGACTTTTATCCTGAAATCTTTCAGGGATTTCTCCACCCTGGGATGGGCCAAAAGTATACTTATGAGTTCTGCACAGATATATGAAAAATTAAAAGAACAGAAGTTGAAAGAGATTTCTGTTCCAGAGAAAGTTTTCCTGTATGCAGCGAGTCAAAGCTTTCCTGTGCTGCTGTCAGTGCTCCCCTCAGCCTGGGCTCACTGGGTCACAGTGTTCAGCCTCAGCCTGGACAGCATGGACCTGCACTCCTCACAGTGAGCCGGATTGGATCTGGGCCTTTCTCACCTCGTGCCGTCTCTGAGCAGAACGCTGCAATAACAACATGTCACCACACGGTGGCAGCCTCAGCCCAGAGCACACGAGTCACAGCGGTCCATCAGTCTGTGGATGCAGGTCACAAACTGTGTGTAGGTGTTCCTCACTCTGGATGGTGCTGCGTTCGCTGTGCTGTGCAGTGTGTGGGACTTTTCTGTACCTTGCTCTTATTCTTGTTGTGCCGTCTGAAGCGCAGCAGCTCTTTGTGTTGCCTCGACACAAAGTTAACGGCGGCGTACTCCAGCAGCGCAGAGAAGACGAACAGAAGACACACGGCCATCCAGATGTCGATGGCCTTCACATAAGAGACCTGTAAACACACACACACACACTTCATTCAGCAGGCTGGAGGCGCTCAGCGTCAGTGGTGTGGTTTAAGTTCACAGTGAGTCTCAAACGTAACACCGACTGCACAGATGTTTCATTTTTCTGCAATAATTATAGACTTTATTTCAGGGCTGCAGCTGACACGCTCAGCTGTGTGTGTGTGTGTGTGTGTGTGTGTGCGTGCGCGCGCTGCTGTGACGCCTGTGGTGTCAAAAAGATGTAACTGCCCTCCTTTATGAAACGATGACTTATTCAGACACATGTAACATACTGGAGTGCAAAGCTCTGTTAAGCACTGGAAACATGAGAAACCTCCTAACCTCCACACACACACACGCACACACAAACCTCAGCTGTTTGGCCTAGCCTGTGTGTGTGTGTGTGTGTGTGTGTACAGTATGTGAGGGAGGGATGAGTGTGCTGATGAGTTAATAAGGCTTATGTAACGAGTGCTCCGTGTCTGATTGTTTCTCATGCATACACGATACCAGAGCAGGACTGTGGGGCTTGTTCTCACTCACGCTCTGCCAGACGCATGATGTGTGGAATAAACAGACTTCGGTTTGTGCGTGCAAAACATCCGGTAAGATGGAGGAGGACAAAAACTCAGCAGCACATCACCATGGAAACATCTGCTGCAGACCTAACCTGGTCCAAAGCAAACTCCAGATGAGACATTAACATGTATAAACCCCTGCTGTCCACTCGACCAATCACATCTACCGAAAAAAACCAAAAACATTCCTGGGTCACTGTGTGACCCCTGTGTCTGCAGGCTTTGTGTTTCCCAGCTTTACTAGCTGTTCTCAGAGAGGATGCAGGAGCTTTGTCTTGGCTGTGGCAGAAGCTGCTCTGAATTGTGAGGTTTTACATCATGAACAGCTGAGTGCGCGCTTTGGTTTTTCTGGGGTAGGAATGGCAGCACTTTGGGATGGAGGCGGCTGAAGCAGGTGTGTAGATGTTACTCTGCTGCAGAGCAGCTACACCTCCACAAATACCAACTGAAGTGCCAGTGCATGGTGATGTGGCTGCTCTGAAGGCTGAGCTGTGACTGTGTTTAATCGGACTGAATGGTAGAAGTTAAGAAATATGTTTGGAAGATGAAGGAGTCAGACAGACGGACAGTTTGAATGAATATTATTCTATTTTTTAACACTTGGTGGGATGAATTCCTGCCACGCTGGACTGGAACAAAACTCCAGGGCTTAAATGATCAAGTTTAACATGTCAGTGAATGAGACAAAAGAACAGCTGTCATACAGCAGCAGAGGAGACGCTAAGAGCTGGTGATGTGTGACCAAAACGAAACAAATCACTGCACCGAGCATTACTCGCTGGCTCCACGAGACAAAAGGTGGATTTAAGTTCCTGATGCAGCTCCGTGGAGGAAAAGCAGGACTTTCTCCTGAAGAGTGAGAGCTCGGTTTCTTCTGTGCTAACGTTTGAATAGCTGCACTGTAACGCTGTGCTGCTGGCAGCTGGAAGACATTCACACTTTCCTTTATCGTCCATTTTATCATTATTGCAAATTTCCTCTAAATATTGTGATGAGGCTGTGTGACTCCCCCCTACCCTTCAGACGCCTGTGTCAACCAACCTAACGCTCCACGCTCCAAAAACCGAACACCAACCTAACTGCAGCTGAAACACAGGCAGGCGGAGCTTTTTATCCATATGTAGGAAACCACCAACAACAAAAAGCTTAAAGAGACCTTACCTAGCAGACCTTCTCGATGTGTATATCCCCAAGAGAGCACTCAGATCCTCTAACTAACTGCTCTTCGTGCAACAAAGGCCCGGACCAAAGACCAGAGGGGACCGAGCTTCTGCAACGGCTGCACCTAAACTCTGGAATAATCTGCCTATCGATGTCAGATTCCATTCAATCATTTAAATCACGCTTAAAAACTCACCTGTTCCATCTAGCCTTTGAAGCAAATTAGTTCAGACTTCCACCCGGTCTGCATTTGTGCTATGTAACTGTAACTGTCACTGTAACTGTAACTAAACCTGTTTATTAACTGTTTTTGTTGCCATTCGTTGTAATCTGCTTTGCTGCCTTGTGTGAAGCACTTTGATGGACACTACCCTTTTTAAACGTGCTATAGAAATAAATATTGATTGAATAATTGAGAGTCTGATATTTCTGTGATGGGAAGGAAAAAAAGATGGAATGGTTGGAAGGCTGAACCTGCAGGAGAGAAGAGAAGACATTGCAAAGCGATGTAAGAAGGAGGGTTTGTGTTTGTGTGTCTGTGTGAGAAACGAGAGGCGGCTGTGAGTTTGGGATACAGCATCACCTCTGTTGGACACGCAGCGGCGGCTAAGGACCGCCTACTGTGAACCGCGTCATCATGACAACCTCACAACGAACAACATGTCGCGCTAATATTATCCTTCATCTACATGCATTCAGGTAACAACAGTCCTCACAGTGTGTGCAGCGTGAGGCCTTTTACACACACACACACACACACACACACCTTAGGCAGTGAGGTCCTGGAGCCTGAGCTCTGCGTCGTCATGGTGAGCACGGTGGTGATGCCCAGGGCCACGCGGGCCGGTGCGGCGTCCATGTTGATCCAGAAGGAGACCCAGGACAGGATGACGATGAGCAGGGAGGGGATGTACATCTGGATCAGGTAGTAGCCCATCTGACGCTCCAGGTGGAAGCGCACCTCAATGCAGGTGAATTTTCCTGCGACAAAGGAGCGACAGTCACAAACCTGCAGACAGCACTCAGGGCAGGAAAACTGCAACACCGGCTTTGGCGTGAGTGACGGGGGCGAGAGGATACTCCCACCTCGTAGCCGACTCGCTAGCAGCATGGCCGCTTCACCTGTCCCTCCTGCACTTTCCTGCTCATCGTGTCAAATATTTACTTACTCCTCGGCCTCCTTTAGCAGTAATGAAACTTGTAACATATGTGTACCTGAGGCTTCTGTTTAAGACACCACCAACTTGTTCATGTGTCTAACCGCTTTTACCCACTCGGCGACACACCCGCCGGGGGTCAAACTCTGATTCTGTTCTGCCAAAACAATGTGGGACTCTGTAGTTTTCTCTGGTCCCCTCCCCAATCAGACCAGGAGTGACATGTTTAGCCGCATGTTCTCCTTAAATTGCTGGCTGTCTGAGTGGTGTCCCAGAAACGATGTGGGCTTCATAGATAATTGGCAAACCTTCTGGAGGAAACCTGGTCTTGTTAGGAGAGACGGCATCCATCCCACTTTGGATGGAGCAGCTCTCATTTCTAGAAATATGGACAAATTTATTAAACCCCCCAAAATATGACTATCCAGAGTTGGGACCAGGAAGCAGAGTTGCAGTCTTACACGCCTCTCTGCAGCTTCTCTCCTCCTGCTACCCCCCCAAAAACCCATCTCCATAGAGACTGTGTCAGCTCCCAAACAGACAAAAAACAAACTAAAAACCAGCAACAAACAACTTAAACATAAAAAATCACAAAGAAAGAACAATACAGAATCCACATCTGAACCAAAGAGTAAAACAGTGAAATGTGGATTATTAAATATTAGGTCTCTCTCCTCCAAGTCTCTGTTAGTACATGACTTAATAATTGATCAACAAATCGATTGACTCGATTAGCCTGCACTTCGCTCTCACACTGCAGGCTTACTTGTTGTTCCTAGAGTATTTAAAAGTAGAATGGGAGGCAGAGCCTTCAGTTTTCAGGCCCCTCTTCTGTGGAACCAGCTTCCAGTTTGGATTCAGGAGACAGACACTATCTCTACTTTTAAGATTAGGCTTCAAACTTTCCTTTTTGCTAAAGCATATAGTTAGGGCTGGACCAGGTGACCCTGAATCCTCCCTTAGTTATGCTGCAATAGACGTAGGCTGCCGGGGGATTCCCATGATGCACTGGGTGTTTCTTCTTCACTCACTATGTGTTAATAGACCTCTCTGCTGAATCATATCTGTTATTAATCTCTGTCTCTCTTCCACAGCATGTCTTTATCCTGTCTTCCTTCTCTCACCCCAACCAATCACAGCAGATGGCCCCGCCCCTCCCTGAGCCTGGTTCTGCCGGAGGTTTCTTCCTGTTAAAAGGGAGTTTTTCCTTCCCACTGTCGCCAAAGTGCTTGCTCATAGGGGGTCATATGATTGTTGGGTTTTTCTCTGTATGTATTATTGTAGGGTCTACCTTACAATATAAAGCACCTTGAGGCGACTGTTGTTGTGATTTGGTGCTGTGTAAATAAAACTGAATCGAATGAATTGAACTCGTATAGTAAACTTCCAAATTGTGGTCCCCACAAACATATGTGAACATTGTCCACACACACACTACATCCATGTTTGATCAGGACCTGCTGGGTCAGTCGGTTTGTTTCTCCCTCACTTTGTTTTTCGACTCGATCCTTGGAGCACAAACGTGACGGATGAAACGTGGCAACCGTTTCATCCTGTGTGCATCTTACCTGCATCCTGATGCTTACGGCAGTGTGTGTGTGTGTGTGTGTGTTACCTGTGTTGTAGTGCTTGGTGCAGTATCGGAGGTCTGATTCATCTTTGAGGATGAACTGTGGGAGCGTGAGGCCCTCGGCCACTTGAACAGGTCCGTTCTCCTGCCACTCAAAGATCAGGTCGTTCATGGTGTACCCGACTGAAACACAAAAATAATGAGAGACAACAGATTTAAAAACAGAGCACAAGTCTGTGTCAGATATAGTTGTGAGGAGTTTGATCATCTTTTGTTCAGATTGTGTCGATTTGTGTTCGCACTCTTGTGTCTGTCGGTGTTTCAGGGCAGCAGACGCGTTTTCCTTCCTCGTGGGGCCTGCACTACGACGGCTGCTGAACACACCCAGAGTCTCCATTTATGCAGCTTCAGTGTTTTTAATGTTTTTATTGTTTTTAAACGTGCATCTCTGTCTGTGTCGTTTCCCTCCTGTGGTCCTCGGTCTCTGTGTTTCAGCATCACTGTGTTTTTGCTTATTTCCTGTTTTATTTTGAAGGGTACTTTTCTCTCGTGTCTTGTTCTGATTTTTCCCTCTTTGTGACCGTCTGCTGTGTTTTCACCTGTGTCGGCTCACCTGTGCCCTCGTCCCAGCTGTGTCTCACTCCACATGGTAACTGGCCTGGTTCTTGCTCTGTACAACATGCCTCATTTACACGAGCACAATGATTCGTAAATCTCAGATTCTTTCACAACCCAACATAAAAAACACATCAAATGTTTAAAGTGAAAAAACTATGAGCTCATTTTGAGTTTGGGGGCAGCAACACGTCTCTAAAAGGTCGGCAGGGCTGCAACAAGAAGCTGGAAAAGTAGGTCGGACGAGAAAGAAAAAGCTGGAGGAACACTGAGCTGCTAAATTTCCCACGTGTGGGACTAATAAAGGTTATCTTATCTTATCTTATCTTAATCAGGCTAACTGTCAGCAGGTCAGTCACATGATCGGGTATAAAAAGAGTGTCTCAGAGAGCCAGAAGCTCTCAGAGTTCAACATCCTCTAAGGAAACTGCATCCACAAACTGGTTTTCAGAACGATGCTCCTCACTGTGAACATCTCATCATCATCATGTGGAGGAATCTCTGTGCGCAGGTTAAAGCTCCATCAAGCAGAGAAGAAGCCAGATGTGACCGGCGCCATCTCCTCTGGACCAAAGTTCCTTTAAAACTGATCTGAGGTCAGACCCATCCAAACATGGACGCCGCGTCCTCGGACTGAAGAGGAGAGCATCCAGCTCATTATCAGCGCTCAGGTCAACGCCTGCAGCTCTGACGTTTCGGGGGCGTGCCTGTGGGACTCACAGCTGACACATCTGGATACCAAAAAAAGGAGGAAGCAGAGCGAGGACTGCTGAGCTGTGAAAGTCCAGCAGCTGCTCTCCGCAGCTCTCAGACGCTCACAGACGACGTTTGCAGATCACTGCAGCCTGTTTTTGTGTCAGTGTTGATTTCCGGCTCTGTTTAGCTTCTTTAGTTTTCCCATTTTTAGGACTTGTGCATCTCATTGGTGGGTCCCGTCCTCAGCACACAGGACACTGGATGTTTTTAGACAGAGCTCACGGCCAAACGCGCCACCAGCACAGATATCACCACACACATCAGAGAGGCAGTGAAAACGTGCCCGAGGACAGGCCAGAGATGGCTGGATGATGCAGGAGGCTTGATGTTAATGCAAACAGATGCCGTGATATTATTCTTGTTTTCACACATGCGTCTTATATTCAGCTTTCAGTGGCCCCTCTTCTTCTGTGTCCGGGTGAAGGCAGAGGGAGAGCGGAAGCCACGTATGAATGCGTGCGGTCGGAGCGCTGCGGGGCTCTCCGGCGAGCGCAGGAAGCAGCTGGTATGTGCTGGTGCAAGCCTGCAGCCATGCACAGAAAGAATGAGTTCATCCTGCTTCTTAAGCTTCAGCTGAAAGTGCGTGAAAAGTGTGTGCATGTTAAAAAAGAGAAAAACAGAGGAGAGCGCGCCTGCAGCCTTCCACACGAGCATCTCTGCTCGGCTCGGGATGCTTTTAAATCTTACGACGGCCTCCGGTGGCAGCGGCGGCCGTGACTGTCGACTCGCTGCACTTACGAGCTCGGCTGGTCCCGGACGCGACCTGAACAGGGTCAGGCTGCAACACAGCCTCCAATTATGTTTCATGGAACGAGACAAATAAACCTGGACTTTCTGTCCTCGAACACGGACCACGTCATGACTCATTTCCTCTGCATGTTAGTATGTCCGAATGTGTCCTTATGGTTCCTCTGACATCAGGGAGCAGCAATGCAAATAAACTGTGTGTGTCTGTGTGTGCGTGCGTATGTGTGCTTACCTCTCAGTGTGTGTGTGTTTCTATGTGTGTGTATGTGGGTCAGAGAGGACTGAAACTACCAGTGAAGATGAATAAGCTCTTCGAGGGCTCTGTCCCTGAGGCCAGGCCTCTGATTGGGCAGACGACGGATTCGTCATCATAACTGTATCAACATCATTAAACACGACTGCTTCCTTAAAAAGAAATGCTGCTAAAATATGTTTCCATGGAGGGAGAGGGGGCCTGCACTAAATATACTTCAGGATGGATGAATGAATCTCATCTTCATCCAGTTTTCTGGAGGATCATCCGCACGACATCAACAGATTTTGAAATCATGGTATTGTTTGCAGCACGGACTTCCTGCGTGTGCAGGCAGCACACGTCTGAACAGAAGCAGCGTGCTAAATATTCAGAGTCACGCACCGAGCCTCTGTGGGCGCGGAGACGGATCGGAGAAGACGCTGGGATATGGAATATACATGTTCACATGAAGCAGAAACACGACAGGCGGGGGCGGGGGGGGGGGGGGGGGGGGGGGGGGGGGGCCTGCTGCTGTATGTTTAAGCACACAGCATTAACCCGAGGAACTTCCCTCTCCATTACAGAAGTCTTAATCCACACTCGGGCTGCTTTTATCTGTCTGTGAGGGGGGGGATTTAAACATTATCTACAAGGATCAGAGTTTTAATCTCATTCTGAGCCTCTCTGGGAATGACTGCCGCTCTAATTAGCTCCTGTTTATCTCTGTAAATTCACAGCTGCCCAGAGCCGCAGCCTCTGAAGCATCTCCCATCAGCTGGTCAGAAAGTTTAGTTTCTGCTTCAGAATCAATGCGACGGCCGACGGGAGAGCAGACCCTGCTAACAGCTCCCCAAATGGCTCTTTAAATGTCAGCTGCATTTTGGCTCATGGTCCATTTAAGGTGGACTGTGACCAAGTAGAAAGCCATCCCGTGTCCTGACTCAGAGGAAATCACGGACGCTGTGTCCTCTGGACTGAGGATGAGGAACCATCTGGCTTACTGTCAGTTCAAAGATGGTCCCCCCGATGGTAAAGAGGGAGGGGTGCAGTAGTCCACATGGCAGGGGTAACTTGTTCATCCATGGAGCAAACAGGCTCTTTAAATGTCAGCTGCATTTTGGCACATGGTCACCGAGTAGCCAAAAAAGCGATCTGTTAGTGTTTTCCTGTATTCATGTACGGATTCATCTCCCACCGAGGAAACCTTCAAAATGTGTCGCAGGCAAGTTCAGAGTTTGTTCTGTGGATGTGTGAGGGTTGGTGTGACACAGGAGGATGCTGGGATAGAGAGAGAGATGAAGGCAGGTGAAGAAGAAGCATCTCTGCGTACGTATGAACACACGTGTGGCAGAATGACACGGCTTGTCAGCTGCTGTTTGGCTGCTGATGTGAAGACGAGGACTCTGTTTTCCCAGGTGTGCCTGAAGGTGTCGCGGGGCACAGCTGAAACAATGAGCCCCATCATCAGCCGCCCTGTCGTGTTGTGACCATAAATTTTAAATGTTCACATGTGACCGAGTCGCAGCTCCTCGATGATGCATCCTTCTCTGCACCTTGACCATAACATTGCATGTCCTGCAGTTTTACATTGACGGTGGATATTTAACTGCCCTTCTAATTGTTGGTGGTGTAGTGGTTAGCACATTTACCTGGCAAGCAAAAGTCACTGGTTTAATTCCAGGTAGTGACACTAATCGCATCAGATGTAAAAACGCTGACAAACCAAAAATCTGGAGCTGAAAAGAGCTTCTTTGTAATTAAGAACGGGGCTCAATGGGTCACAGTCTGAATGAAAGGTGTTTCTTAACCCTTTAACCCAGGGGTGTCCAACTCCGGGCCTCGAGGGCCGGTGTCCTGCAGGTTTTAGATGTGTCCTTGATCCAACACAGCTGATTTAAATGGCTAAATGACCTCCTCAACATGTCTTGAAGTTCTCCAGAGGCCTGGTAATGAACTAATCATTTGATTCAGGTGTGCTGACCCAGGGTGAGATCTAAAACCTGCAGGACACCGGCCCTCCAGCTCTGGAGGTCCCCACCCCTGCTTTAAACCCTTTCCGTCACTGGCGACGGGTTTAAAGGGTTAAAGACACACTGTACATCGTTCATACTGAAAGTGCTGCGAGTGTGTACAGTCATGCAGTACTTACAGCTCTCCAGCTGCATGATGCACGTCTGAACATCCATCGGGAAGTTTTTTAGATCCATGGGACACGACAGAGTTAACGTTAGCCTGAAAAGAAAGAGAGGAGACACTGAAGACCGAGACCGTGGATTCAAAGTCACAACATCGTAATGTACCAACATCTCAGTTTATATCAATGTGCCACCTGCACTGCTGGAACCAGGAGGATACCCGGTAATATCAGATTTTATACATCAAAATATTCAGAAACGAGATCCCAGCTGACAAACTTACAGAACCACTGTCAGCATCTAATGTTTAAATCCTAAAGCCTGGGGGCCGGCACATGAAGACCTCCTCTCTTTGACTCACAAAGGACATAAAAAGTTCAACTAAACCCAAAAATGAAGAATAAATGTTTAATCGGAGCTCATATTATAACATTTACAAGTCAGATTAGTCAAATGAATAAATGCGGTCCAGTGTTTAAACGCGACAAGCTAGGAGTGAGAAACAGTGTCAGGCCAGAGGACATGTGGCGAGGCAGCAGCGAGCTCAAATCAGAACATTTCTGAAAATCAGCCTAAAAATGCTCCAAAGTTTGGAGCTGTTGATTAACAACCTGTAAAGCACTTTGGTCAGCTTGCTTTTGAACGTGCTGTAGAAATAAAACTGACAGTTACTGTAAAATGTTGCGACTTACATTTAGCACCATGAAGTCTGAGGCGATGGACTTGAATCCAACAACAGGAAGATATTCTAAACATTTCAATATCAGTGACCTGATTAAATAGACACGACTGAAGACGTGCATATATTCATTCTGCAGATGCGTCTTCCTCGGTATCTCAGAGTTCGCTGCGTGCCTCTGGCTATGAAAGCATGTATGCATGTATATACACTGCACACCGCTCCTTGGTTTCACGCATAAAGGAGCTTGTACTTTCAAATTACAGGAAATAAACAGAGGTCAGAGTCACATGACTCTGTGTGTCACAAAGGTTTTTCTTAACCGTGCTGCTGCTCACCTTATAGAGTACAAAACATTGCCGTTCTTGAATATCCTGAGCAGTTTGTTGTCTGTGGTGACTTCGTGGAAGTGGGCTCCCTTCTCGTTGGCGAAGAACAGATCCGGTTTCCATATGGAGTCTAACATAGAGGGATCCAGGTCCAGAGAGTCATCAGGGTATTCGGAATACGCCAGCCTGGGATCATTCCACTGCTGACGGAGGAAGATGTTCACTCGGTAGTCCTGCAGACACACAACATAACACGAATAAGTCACACATAGAGAAGCACATACACTAATGTCCCACATGCTGCTGTTGTTTTACACAAGGGACTGTCAGAAACGTAAAAGTAAATAACCACAGAAATCATTTACACGAGAACAGGAGGAGAAACTATACAGCTGTCCCTCGTGACCACGTGGAAACCCATTCTGTGGCCTGATTGACTGGAAATCAAGGGTACCGCGTTCTCCAGACTGATGAGGAGGCGAACATCCAGCTTGTTATCAGGTCAAAGATAACGAGGAGGACGTTAGTCCACGTCCACAAAGCCCCATCAAAGCTCTACAGGCAGCTGATGGAATCTTTTTTCAGCGAGAGACTCAAATCCAAAGGCGAGTGAGTCTATAGAGTCTAAACTGGCCTGCAGCGCAGAACTTTCACACACTGACGTGTTAGGGAGTGAAAAGCATGACAAAGGAGGCCGTGCATATTGTTGCATTTCTCCTGACACACAGATATGCATGCTCGTGTTGTCTGAACAGGACAAGTTCCCTGAACATGTTCCCACAGGGCGAATATAAATTGGGCTGCGTGTCGTTTCACAGAGCTCCTGGAACCTGATTCGTATAACCAATCACTGAACCTGTGTCATATTTTTATCCTGACTGAAAGGCTTGAGGTGTACACAGATGAGACAGAGGCCTGTAAATCAATTATAGACCTGTGCATCAGCTGTGCTGGAGGATAGCGTGACGCAAACATGTCAGTGAACACATGTATTCATGCACAGGCACACCTTATAGGCGGCTGACGCCTCGTTACTCCCATCAGTATACGCAGGCATGAACGTGCAGCAATGTGACCGCAAATCAGCCTCGAAGTGTCCTCGAGGCGACTCATTTCTTACAGCTCAGTCGAAGCACCAAAACAGCAGCAACAAGTTATATTTTTAATGCTTTGGACAGGAAGTAGCGTTGCCCTGTTTGCTGCTGTGAAGACTCAGAGATGATAGTTTGAGTGACTACAGGGGCCACAGCTTGGTTCACAGTGTGTTTGTACAGATGGATGTAAATCAAGTTCCTGTAAGGAATCCCACAAGGCTCAATTTTAGGCCCTGTTTTATTTTCATGTCTACAGCTAAAGTGCACCTTTATACAGATGGCACCACACTCGACTCGGCTCGAGCCAGCCTACCTACAGATAGAAAGTAAACCTTGAGAGACCTCCTGGTTAAATAAAGATGAAAGAAGTAAAAGTAAATGAAACATGGTCTTTGAAGGAACGGTACAAAGAATGGGCAAGTTCATCAAACCATCACATCCTTTACTCTGTGACTTACAAACCCTTATATGACATCCAGTTAATCTTCCAGAGACATCTGATCACAGCAGGGATTACGGTGGCTGGGAAGTGCAAATCACATTTACAACATCAACAACAAAATAACATTTCAGAAAACACTTTAACAAGTCTGCAACAAATTAACAAGTGGCTCTAGACGGAAAGGGATTGTCTGAAATACCGGAAGTGACTCAACGATTAGGCTTACTCCATATTTGTAGTACAGAAAAGTGATTTGTAGTCAGCTAAACGAGGGCTTTTCAGAGAAGTAGTGTTCAGTTAATGTTTGAAGAGATTTTACAAAAGAGTATGGGTGAGATAATGATGTTCAGATTTTTAAATGTCACGGGGATTTTCTTAAGAAAATATCCAGGCCTTAAAACCGTCATGGTCCACACTCCAGCCCAGCAGGTGGCGGTAAAGCGCCTTTAAATTAGCGGCAGAAGAAGAAGCAGCAGCTAAACGCGGGATGTCAACAAATGTCTAGAAACTAACTCCTCACAGCGCTTCGTTACATTTATTACCCTGACGGTGCTCGCTGCACTACATAGATAAATGGAAAATGTTTTGCTCATTTTGTGGCGCTAGCTTCAGCCTCTTCACTCCTTTTTGTGCGCCCAGGTCCTTGAAGCTCCGCTCTGATTGCGTTAATGATCGTTGTTCTGGAGTGAAAATGTTTTCTTCGGTAAAGTCCAGCATTATTGAGTTTACTTTTAAGACTCCTTAAACTCATATTTACACCATGCAAACTTAACATCATGTCCACGATAACACTATATGAGTGACCTTCGTTGAAATATTGAATGCAGTACTGTAGGGCAGCGGTCCCCAACCTTTTTTGCGCCACGGACCGGTTTATGCCCGACAGTATTTTCACGGACCGGCCTTTAAGGTGTCGCGGATAAATACAACAAAATAAAACTAGTACCGGTACCAAAAAAATAAGATTTATTCTTATCACATGTGAAAAAACCCAGGAAAACCGAGTTAACAATAAAAACGGTAACAAAATAACGCTGAAAACCGATAAAAACCCTGAAAACCATACATTTCACACCTGAGCCTCAACTCTCCAAACGACTCACGGACCGGTACCGGTCCGAGGCCCGGGGGTTGGGGACCGCTGCTGTAGGGTGTCTGATCCTTCAGCCTGGTCTGTGTCCCGCAAAAGCTCCAGAGACCGTCCACAGGAAGCACAAAAAGGAGTGAAGAGGCTGAAGCTAACGCCACAAAACGTAAATGTGATTTGCACTTCCCAGCCACCGTAAGGGATCCCATGGAAGCATTAAAAATATATAAGATAACTAATTCATTATCAACAACCATATTTCTTGGGTTGGGTATCAGCGCCAACAACGATCGCATCAGGCAACATAAAAGAAGGAGCTGGGGTGGATGTGGGTTGCAAAGTGGCTTGCAGGTAGGTGTGCAGCAGCTTTGGAGAGGCTAAAGCAGTTTGGTCAATCTGATATCCTTGTGTCAGTGTTGTTTATGCACCAACATTGGATCTGACCAATCACAGTAGCAGTGTGGTGATGTCATAGTTTTGTGACTTGGAAAAAAACCTGCAGATGTCCACTCAGGAAAAAAAATCTAAAAAGAGGGTGGTTAGGGTGTGACTGTGTTTCCATGTCCCAGAACTGTGGCATCACTACAGTGTAATTGGTCACTTTAACCTGGACCAACATCAGTGATGATGATCCAGGAACAACACCAACACGACGACATCAGATCAAGTTGTTAGGTTAGCAAACTGAATGTGGGACTCAGCTGAGCACTCAGATCAGCTGATCTGCCGGGATAACAGCCAGAGACCCCACGGGGGAGTTTGCATGACTCAGCAGGATCCTTCCTCTTTTCCCAAGGATGCAGTTTAGTGAAGTAACCAGCTCCATTTGTCTGTTTGAGGATTTTTTTGGAAGGTTTAAACGCTCCACGAGAATAAAAGCAGCACAGCCATCTGCAGGAAACACGACTGTTTGGTCCCTCGATGGTGAAGCGAGTGCCCCGATGACACTATCACTCCACTGCACGACAGCTCCATAGAAAATTCCCAGAATGCACTGTAAAAGGCAGTGAGCATCACCGCTCGCTGTGCTCACTGAGTGGAAGTGACATCACTGCTCTTCCACTTCAGCAGAGCTCGGGTGGAGCTGGAGTCGCTGTGCAGAGAGCACACATGTGGCTGATGAAACTAACTCAAACAGCGTCGATGCCTCTGAACGCGCTGCTTTTATTTCACGAGCTGCGACTTCTCCTCAGACGTGTCGCAGGGCCCAAACCCACAACAGCCCTGCCACAACTTCAGCTTAGACATTTCAGATTGTTGTGTAGCCTACCGACATACAACAGGAGGGCGAGGTGTTAGGAACACCTAAGAGAAACAGACCCCCCGCTGTAGGACAGCAGAGTAAGAAGGTGGATAAAAGTGGAGCGAGGGCAGAGCTGTGTGGATATTACATTTCACAGGTGACTTATTCTGCACCGCTGCATCACATTTGCAGTCGTAGGAGAGCGAACGCCATGATCACGGCTCCCAGGGAGTCATGTTGCAGATTCATTGGTGTCTCAGCGCTCACTGACGCAGGACTCAGGAAATACTATTCACTGTGCAGCGATGCAGCGGCTGACCCGGGGCGATCCTGCACGCTCTCACACTCCTGATCTCTGCTGGCAGCCAGAGTGTCCTGCATCTGTTCAGCTATCAATTATTTTAGCTTTCGAGCAGTATTTGCACCATGCATGAAACACAGAATCTTTCTTTAATAGTCCTGTTTCAAAATCCTTCCTGGTACACACTCGCCCCGTGCTTTAAGTATTTACTGCAGTCTAATGAAGAAGAGGGGAAGGTAAACAAATGCAACACATTAGTTTGAGTTTGCATTTTTTAAATGCTTCAAAATGGATCAAATAATGAGCAGTAGTAGTATTAGTCCACTGTAAATGTGTCGGTTGTTGTCATGAAGCACAGGAAAATTCCCCGAGGACGTCGTTCTCATCGCGTCTTTAAGCTCACTGCTTTGGTTTCTCTGAGACTGAAATGTGCAAACATACATGGAAATGCAGCAAATCAGGCAAAAGCAGTGTGTGTCCAACTCTAGCGAGCTGTAAAGTGAACGTTTGGTGTGAACACCTTTATCCTTCAGCACAGACTGAACTCTGAGTATCTCCAGGAAAAGTTCTCCAGGCTTCTTGAAGGACATTCAAAGCATCCTTTAGGTGTTCCTGCCTTTAGCGCTGCTGCTCCAGCACCACCTCTGGTCCCAGAGCTCCGCCCACAGTCCTGTCTTCAGATATTTAAGAAATGTGGTGCGATCAGCTAATTATTCAAACATTTTAAAACCAATAATCCTGTGCACGTTTAAAAGGACAAAGGACATGTGCTCACTTTGTCCACGCAGTAATCTGTCTGTGACAGCAGGGAGCTGCTCTGAGTGAAATCTTCACCTAACCAACAGGTAACAGAAGCTACGTCCACCTCTGCAGCCAGCACACCCACTGCAAACGCATGCTTAAGATGAGCTGTGGGTGTTTACTGCACCCAAGTGACCAAAACTGAAGCATTCAAGCACGTTAAGGGGTCGGCTGTAAACCGACGCACAGGTGCACAAAAACCTTCTCACACAGGGTTTAACTGAAAAAGGTTCCAGTGAGGACAACCATCATCATGTCTCTCTGTGCACACACACACACACACACACACACACACACACACACACACACACACACACACACACACACACACACACACACACACAGTGGATTAAAGAGGATGGAGAGACTGAGTGAACAAATAAAAAACAGTTTAATAAAAGTAAATCTGTTTATCAGAGATAGCGTGGAGCCGAGTGAGCCAACCTGGCTCTAAGCCCTGTGTGTGTGTGTGTGTGTGTGTGTGTGTGTGTGTGTGCACGTACAGTATGTGTGGTACTGTGTGTTAAAAAAATCACTCTGGAGCTCTGATCCTCTGTCTGATATAATGCTAAACTGTTTTGGGGAAAATCGGTCTTAAACAAAGAAAAAGTGTTACAAACACTCGTTGCCGTTAAAATTGTCTCATAAATGACTGATGTTTCTCTGAAAGGTACTTTTTATAAATTCCTGCATTTAAAATCGTTTACACCCTAAAAATGAACTAAAGCTGCTAAAAGAATGTGAGCTGTGACTTTTTGTCCAGGACTTGAAGACACATCATCTGAAGTTAAACTGGTGCTGACCCGGGCATTTTTAGCAAATAGTACCACATAGTTTTTGTATTTATTAAAGGTCTGTTTATAATTTCATAACTCCAAAATAGATGTTTTCATGAATATAAGAGTGCTTATTAAGAGTTTTCATCTTTAAAGATTGATCGGCTGTACTGATCGGTGGGGTGTACGTGTGTCAGAGCTCTATCAGACCTCCACAGCCCCTCGGATGGATGAGTGCTACATCAGGACATGTTTCACGTGCTTCTAGGATTTCTGACAGCGTGCCCTTTAAGATGTGAACAATTATTATTGTTGTTGTTGCAGTTATTATTTTAAAGTAGCTTTACTCTTTTTTTTCACACAAATAATTTCCAGTTTTTATCTTATCTGCTCTGCATAATTTGCTTTTACCTATATTTGGTACTCATCCATCCATCCATCATCCATCCATCCATCCATCCAACATCCATCCATCCATCCATCCACCATCCCGCCATCCATCCATCCATCCATCCATCCACCATCCCTCCATCATCATCATCATCATCCATCCATCCATCCATCCCTCCATCTACCATCCCTCCATCATCATCATCATCATCCATCCATCCATCCATCCATCCATCCATCCACCATCCCTCCATCATCATCATCATCAATCCATCCATCCATCCATCCATCCATCCATCCCTCCATCTACCATCCCTCCATCATCATCATCATCATCCATCCATCCATCATCCATCCATCCATCCATCCAACATCCATCCATCCATCCATCCATCCACCATCCCTCCATCCAACATCCATCCACCATCCCTCCATCCAACATCCATCCATCCAACATCCATCCACCATCCCTCCATCATCATCATCATCATCATCATCATCCATCCATCCATCCATCCAACATCCATCCATCCACCATCCCTCCATCCAACATCCCTCCATCCAACATCCATCCATCCAACATCCATCCACCATCCCTCCATCATCATCATCATCATCATCATCCATCCATCCATCCATCCATCCATCCACCATCCCTCCATCATCATCATCCATCATCCATCCATCCATCCATCCATCCACCATCCCTCCATCATCATCATCATCATCATCCATCCATCCATCCATCCACCATCCCTCCATCATCATCATCATCATCATCCATCCATCCATCCATCCACCATCCCTCCATCATCATCATCATCATCATCATCATCCATCATCCATCCATCCACCATCCCTCCATCATCATCATCATCATCATCCATCCAACGCCTTCAAAGCTTATGTCTTCTATGTTGTGAGATGTGATGATTCCTGTGCTGAGGTGTTTTTTTTCTGTTCTCAAACTGATCTCCCTGTTGGAGCTCAGTCTGGGGGGAGTTCTTTTTTCTCCTCGTCTTTCCTCATGTTGTGCATTTTCCATTGTTATACCTCTCTGACCTGTCTTCCCTGTGATGTTTGTGTAATGTACATATGGTCGGAAGGGTGAGATGGCGCTGGCACGGCTGGCAGCCTTAACCCAATTTCCCTCGGGATGAATAAAGTATTATCAATCAATCAATCAATCAATCATCCAACATCCATCAACCCAAACATCCATCCATCCATCCACCATCCCTCCATCATCATCATCATCCATCCATCCATGCATGCATGCATGCATTACTTAACAAATATTTTAGAAATCTGTCAAACAGTTGTTTAAAACAACAGCTATATTATTATTTATTAGGAAGATAAACTGAAACTACTAAAATGTCCTTATTCACACATGATAACCAAAGAATAATATGCATTTTTTAAGGCCTCAATTTCCTTGATATCAGTATTGTTTTAAGTAGTCTTCCTTCTGTTTTGGTATCAAATATTGAAGAGTTCCCAGCTGTTCCTAGAGCCTCATTTCGGATGAAACTTTGGTGCGATCCATTGTTGAATCCACTAAATCCCAGATCTGATCAACAGGGTTCAGCGGGAGTTTGAATTGGCCCGTCCTTCAGTCCCAGGACTCCAGCTTCTTTTTCCTGCTCAAAGAGTCTCTGCACAGCTGTAAAGAATGGTTGGGGTCATCATCTTGTTAGTTAAGAAAAGACTGCATGATGCACCAAGATGTGGAGCTGGTGGTCCTTGCTCAGTGTGGGTGTGGTGTATCTAGCATCCAACGTTCTCCATTCAAAGCAGACATAAACCAAAGGGTTCAAACTTGGACTGGTCCATCCAGAGTAGCTTCTTCCAGTCATCTACAGTCCGGTGATGCTCCCTGACAAATCTGAGGCTTTTCTGGATGAATAATGGCGTCTTAGCAGCTGCTTGTTGGTTGGTTCAGTCGTCTGCTTTTACTCACACTGGAGACTTTGTCAGACTCTGATCTCTGCCTGAAGGTCAGCAGTGGACTTCCTTCTGTCTCTAGTATCTAAATTCTTGAGTTTCCTGACATCTGCCTCCGTCAGCCTGCGTTTGCCGCCTCATCCTCGGTGCATTCTCTAAGTACCCGTCTCTCCATCGACTCTGAAGTGTACTCGACCGCACAGCGAGAACACTTCATGTCTCACGCTGTTAGTCTCAGAGAGCGTCCAGCATCACGACGCGCTGTAACGTCCACCCTCTCCTTTACAGTCACTTCTCTTTTTACTGCTCGGAGCAAGAGCGAGACGTCTCAACCTGAATTCATTATAAGTATTCTTTAGTAATCAAAGACTATTAATCACTAATTCAACCACATTTTTCTGCTTTTTTTAAATCCATGGAAACAACAGCAATAATTATATTTTAGAATCAAAAACATTATTTAGATTGAAGAGTTTGGACACGCTCTTGGATCAGCTGTTTCAGAAATATAAAGAGTGATTTCGGTAATTACCAATAATATTGATTTAGGGCAGCTGTGACTTGTTTGATGAACTTTATTGACAGCGATCCAAAGACAAACTGGGCACTTTGGGTTCAGATGTGCCGGTGCTGAAGGTCTACATGTTCCTAGAAACGCAGACGCTGAACTTTTCAGTATGAACGTGTTTACGATCCTCATCAGTGCGATCACCGCCCTACCAGTTTCTGTTCCAGTTATCGTTCTGGGGTTCTTGGCAGAGGTGGACGTGCTCAGCCGGTTAGCGCTCAGCTGTTTGAAAGGAGCGACGGTTGAATCCTGACCTGACATATGGCTGCCGTGTCTTCTTCCTCTTTACGGCTATCAGATTAAACTGTGCTTGACCACGCCCCCCATCAGCTGATTTTAGATCTAACGCTCAGTTTTCCAAATCTCTCGCTGGATCAGCAGCTTTAACATACGTCTGGTTAGAGCCCTGCACATCTCTGCTTCATGTTTTCACGTCCAGTGAGCGTGGTGTCCTAGTGCCACGTGTGAAGAGGACAGAAACTCAACGAGTCCACATAAAAAAATAAAATTCTAATTTTCTGTGAATGAATTGGCCCGAGCCACTGAGCTGAATGTGTTGATCAGAAAGTCACATATCACGGAGGTGGACAGTCTGGTTCTTGCCAGGCTTAGTTCGCCCCTCCTGTGAGGGTGGATGATGCTGTTATCTACCTGTTGCAGCGTGCTCAGTCTCACCTGGGTGGCACTGGCGGCTCGGTGAGAATCATGTTTTTTTTAGTTTTCCAGTGTCTTCAATGCCCAACCACTTCCTAACACTCCAGCGACCCAAACACTGAATCATGCTCGCTGGTGACCCTGCAGAGGCTCGCTGTGTTACTGGTGGGCAGGAGTCAGAGTGCAGCGAGCTGCTGAGGAGCTCGGTGGAGACGTCCGTCAGAAATCACCTTCTCCTGAATGTCAGGAGGACAAAAGAGAACGTGGTCGCCTTCCAGAGGAAAACAACTGCAACTAACACTGTGAAAACATGGGTGAGGAGCTGGAGCCATCACTGGCATCTGAGTCAGCTAGGGTCAGAGGTCACTGAACAAACTGCTCTCCATCAGGGAAAGCATCACAGCTGCTCCCCTCCTCACGACCGAGGCAGCCACAGAGCGCTTCAGTTATTCTCACTGCTATAAACCATACAGTGACAGGTGAACACACACAGACACACACACACACACAGACACACACACACACACAGACACACACACACACACACACACACAGACACACACACACACACAGACACACACACACACACACACACACAGACACACACACATGCGCGCGCGATCATGAAAAATTCAGGTGTGTCAGATAAATAATAAAAGTCAAATGAAAGCAATATCATACATTATGAAATTTCTCATGACAGTTGTCACACGGCAGGCAAACACACACACACACACACACACACACACACACACACACACACACACACACACACACACACACAGGGCTCCATCAGAGCAGCTCCCAGCGGTGCACAAAGCACTTAGTCCTTGTCGCTTCAGTCATCCATCAGCTCGTCCATCCATCTTCCGAGAGCGCTCCGTGGATCTCGACCAGCTCCGCTCAGATAATTATGCAGGAACGCCACAGGAAGTGACCCGGTGTCAGAGCAGTTCAGACCACAGAAATATTTCATTCCTTATATTTACAGATGTAAAGACGTTTGTGTGTTTACAGGCGCCTAAAGCAGCGCTCCCTCTTTTTAAACCCACAGAGACCGGCTCTGTGACGAGCAGATGAGAGAGTGCTCTGGTGCTTTTTCCATCGAGTGCTTCAGTTTTTATTAGTAATCACTTTAAAACTGTTAACCAGATAAGTAGACAGTCCAATCACATGACCCCGTAGCAGCAGCAATCGGTGACAACGGGAAGGAAAAACTCCCTTTTGACAGGAAGAAACTCCAACAGTTGGAGTGAGGAGAAGAGAAAAGGGGAGACAAGGACAGATCAAAAAAGATGAAGGTTAATAACGTGAAAAACATGAAGTGTGAAAAGAAAAGCCCGGTGCATGATGGGTAGTCCCCCAGCAGCCTGAGCCTGTAGCAGCATAACTCAGGGCCACCTGTCAGCAGCCTGAAGGCTTTCAGGCAGTTTTTACATGATGAGGGATGAGAAACACGAGCTGCTGCTGCAGGAGTCCCACTCTGTTTCCTCTTCCTGCTTTTGCTCTCTGAATGTTTCTGACTTTGAGCATCGTTTGTGTGCAGCGAGTCGTGATGTCACGGATGTTTTTAATGACAGACAAACCAAAATAAATATTAATATTACATTTGCAGAGTGAAGTTCTGAATATGCATTGTGTTTTAAGGGGAAAGAAATCACCATGGTTGTTGTAAATTTATGTCTTAGCTGATAAAGTATGAATGCACGACATCCTGGAAGAAATCACAGCTACTTTTATTCCACCCGCGTCTCCTCGAGTGCACTCTTGTTTGTCCTGCCGCCTGCCGCCGGGCGGGGAGACTCCTAACAGGGTGGGACAGCTCTGCAGCACTCCTAAATCCTGGAGGAGCTGGAGTGACTTTCACAGGTTACAAAACTGATGAAAAAATGCTTTTATTGCCTGAACGTCAGGGGCCACGTGCATCACTCGGAGCATTCGGGGACATTCATACCGGACGCTCTGAAGTGTCGGCGCAGCGAGACCACGAAACCTGATCCTGGTCTGCAGACGCGTTTGTGTGCGCGTACCGTATCGGTGTACAAAGCAGCTCGTGTGCACGGCGGACCGCCTTCACGTCACTTTAAAGTATTTGCTGTCAGACTCGGTAAATGTCTGCGGCGCACATCTGCTATTCCTGTCTGCTCGTCTGTCTCTTCTGATTTCTGTCTCTGTCTGCCTCGCTCTGTCATCGTCTCCACTCGTCACCGTGACTTCCTGTCTGCTCGCAGTTTGAAGCTTTTCTTTAACTGATTATTTGGCCTTTAAATACTGATTCCAAGTTAACTACCATATACAGTCCTCTTATCACACAACACTGTGCTGCACAGGAGCCGCACAGTTTTATATTTTCTACGGTGGCCTTGAGCTGCAGCTCTCCAGCTGTGTGAAGGTTTTCAAACTCCTTCTTTGGACATCAGCTACTTGAAAATACGCTCCGTGTGCAGAGACGTGGACCCATCTGCAGAACGCAAAACAGCTTTATTGCTGAACAGAAACCAGGAACTGCACTGAGCAGACTCTAAGAAATCACAGGAAACAAAACAGACGGGACAGCTGGAGGACACTGAGGGCTGGAACACACCTGGGAACTCAGGTGAACTAAATCTACCTAACGACACAGAACAAGCAAAACTGCCTCACACGAGACAGGAGACTAACAAAATAAAGCAGGAAGTAACGCACAGCGAGACTCAGATTACGACGCGTGAGCGTGACACCAGGACTGGGGACAGACAGACTGAAGACAGAAGGATGCAGAGCTCAGACGGACGACAGCAGGGAGCCTAACGGAAGCCTCTGATTGGCAGAGGCTTGGTGTTTCACACAGCACCAGTGCAGTGAAAGCAACCCTGCAGAGCCCGGACCTCAACATCACCGCAGCAGGGTGGGATCATCCTGGCAGCGAGCACAGCTCACAGTAATCACATCATCAGGACCCTTCTGCTGAAGTGAAGCCAGCTCCCAGTGTTTCCAGCACAGACCTGCTCTGGTTAGTCACCGTCTCACTGAGAAAGCTCTTGTTGACACTGAAGCTCGTTTGATTGGACTTAAAACAATAAAAGGATCTTTTCTGAGTGAGACTCATGAATCCTGATTACACAGAGGCCTGACTGTGGCTGTGACGGCTGTGAGTTTGCAGCGCCGTGCCGAACCCTCCTCCAAAATACGCTCCAAACATTTTTAGAGAACGATGACCTCTGACCTCTGACAGCAATCGTGGTTTGAGCGTGCACACTGAAAAATCATGGAGCAGGACACCTGGCCGTGTTTCCTGTTCTCGGAATGAGAACATGCCGACAATGCTCACTAATCAGGAGGTGATGAAAGGCTTAAATTACTAATACTGCCCTCGGTCTGCGTTTGGCGACGTCTGAGCTGAATAAGCCCGACAGCTTCCTCTCCGTGCGCCGAGCACCACCCAGAGCAGTCGGCCCTGTGCGCTCATGTATTCTATCGAGCGGTCAAGGACGAACGGCGACTTTAACGCACGCTGCGAAGTGCAGCAGCAACACCTGACGGTGTTCAGTGTTCCAGAGAAATGCAGCCAGCTCGGTTCCTGAGAGGTGGAGGAAGCTACAATATGTTTATGACTGCTTTAAAAACATGAAGCTGTTACTCACCATGGTCGTCTCAGCAATGGAGCCAAAGCTGTTGATGAAAATGTTACAGGAAACATTGACGGGAGGACCTGCCGAGAGACAAGGACATACGTCAGCTTCATCCTCCGCCCACCTCTTGTGACTGGTTTGGGTGTATGTATACCAGTTCAGCCAGTAACAGTCAGTCTACGTCTGCTTGCTTACACTGCTCTCTAAACCTGTGTCTCCTTCCTGTTCCACTTTATGCCTTGACTCCAACTTCTGGGGGAAGCTGCCAACAGCTGCACAGGACCAAGTCCTCATAGTCTCCTCAGAACAGCGACTCCCACACTCGCTCATCACTCATCCAACCCGTGGATGCTCCACCCACTCAGCTCCAACATGAATCATGAATTACTCGTGTTAGAGATAAATCTCAGTCCTGCTCTCGAGACCTGCACCTGAGGTTAAGTGTGGGCCTGTGTGTGTGTGTGTGTGCGTGTGAGCGTGTGTGCGTGTGAGCCTGTGTGTGTGTGTGTGTGCGTGTGAGCCTGTGTGTGTGTGTGTGCGTGTGAGCCTGTGTGTGCGTGTATTCATATCTTTGTGGGGTCCTGGTCCCCACAAGTTTGAAGGCATCTTTTAGACTCTAAATGTGGTTTAGTGTCAGGGTTACAGTTACAGGTTATGGTTAGGTTCAGGGTTATGTCAGTTAGACGTTCTCACTAAGATATGAATACTCGACATATGTGTGTGTTTACACATTATATATAGAGATACTAAAACGTTACTTGAGTGTATGAAGGATTACGTGTTTTAACTTGTGCCTGCAGCCGTTGAAGCACAGCCGTGGGGCAAGCACTGCAGGTTTGGGCTGAACCATGAAGCATGCATCCAGCACGTCTGCCTCCGTCTTAGCTGCACAGCAACGGGTGGAGGAATGTGTGAAAAGAATTGCAAGTAGCATCTAGTGATCGTATACTGGGCCAACCAGTTGTGGTTTACATCCTCTGTCTGCTCTGATGTTCAGGAGCTTTGGAGGTTTTAGTGAACCTTCTGAACATTTGTGCAAACTTTTGTTGCAGCACATACATTCATGTTCTCAGAAGTGCTTTTTTAAATCAAAATCACTGTTTTTGTATCTGAATACTCTGTAATCTTTACTTCAACAGGAAGTCCCGCCTTCACCTCCATGTTCATGTCTCTGCAGATGTGTATGATGTTCACATAACAGAGAAGACGTTTGTGCTTCTCACTCATTTGTAGGAGGATGAGCGTCCTCCTCCGAGCTTAGAAACAAACACAAACACCCTCTCTGATTGGTGGAAATGCGCTCTCCAGTAATATTATTTATTCTCTTTGCAGCAGTCGCTGTTAGAACGGTTTTTGGACATGAACTAATGTGGAGCGCATGAATAAAATCAGGCGCTGTGTGTGTCCTAACGGTTGTGGCAGCTGGGTGTGTTTCTGGAGGTGACACGGCTGCAGGTGTTTCATAATCAGTAATCATGAATGTTTAGCCGGCTTGCTGTGAAGCCGGAGCTGCAGACTGCACGTGGAGCTGATTCAAAGTTCAGTCACGAACGCTGGGAGCCGTCTGCATCAAGCAGCTCGGCCCGTGACGCGTGAACACGTTTCCTCACAGGCCAAACGACTTCCTGCAGTAAACACGGACGTCTCTGTAGTTACCTTTGAAGTTCGGTCTGATCCGGGCGTCGTAGCCAGAAGTCCTCCCCATCAGTTTGTCCAGGAAGTCAGAGGGAGACATCGGGACCTGGCGTGTCCTCGCAGCATGGTCCAGCTCCTTACACCGAGCCACGCTGTCACTGAAACACAGCACACGTCATGGTCACGGCATCGTCACAGCACGATGACTTTACTTCTCTGCCAACATTAAACGCTTACGTTATAAATCTGACTCCACTTATTGACACTCGATGAGTATTGGACAGCAGATTCAAACACGCCGAGGACGACGCCTCCAATAAGCTCCCTCCACAATAAAGTTCAGTCATAATTCAGTGCAGCGACACTCAGCTGAACTGTGGGAGTCGCTGACCGCGTCACTTCTGATCAGCTTTCACATAAAAGCTGACATTTGTTCTCTGACCTTTGCAGGAAATGGTGGAAACCACAAGCTGTGGAGCGCTGTGAGCGTCTGAAGAGCGTGTACGAAAGGATCTGACCACTCAAACGTCACAGACACAGACGAGTCTGCAGTGATGACACAGCAGCTGGTCCAGATGTGTTTGTGGGAATAAACCAATCAGGCGAGCCCAGAGTTAACATGTTCACAGCCTGATACAGGAGCAGACTAACTACAGCTTTGACCTGGTCTTTGTTTTTAACTCAGTTTAGTTTGGTTACTTTCAGTTTTAGTCTTTTTAAGTATTATTGTTTTTCGGACTTATCACAACAAAAAACAAACATCAGGTCCATAAAATCATCATCGGCGAAGCTGTGACAGCAATTTTTACCACATGAAGAAAAACTAAAGGCAAAACTGTGCAACCCCAGAACAGCTGTAGTTAGCTTTATGTCTGATTGATCTTAAATAATCAGGCCCCATCTTATCTTAATGACCTTGTAGTACCATATCACCCTATTAGAGCACTTCGCTCTCACACTGCAGGCTTACTTGTTGTTCCTAGAGTATTTAAAAGTAGAATGGGAGGCAGAGCCTTCAGTTTTCAGGCCCCTCTTCTGTGGAACCAGCTTCCAGTTTGGATTCAGGAGACAGACACTATCTCTACTTTTAAGATTAGGCTTCAAACTTTCCTTTTTGCTAAAGCATATAGTTAGGGCTGGACCAGGTGACCCTGAAACGATCCAACATTTACAGGACAGGAAGTAATAATGATAAAGAAATAATTCTACTGTAAGTAGTTTTAAGTAGCGTGGCCCCGCCCCTCCCTGAGCCTGGTTCTGTCGGAGGTTTCTTCCTGTTAAAAAGGAGTTTTTCCTTCCCACTGTCGCCAAAGCTCTTGCTCATAGGGGGTCATATGATTGTTGGGTTTTTCTCTGTATCTATTATTGTAGGGTCTTCACCTTACTGGCCTAAAGCTAACAATTATTAGTCTAGTTTTTAAGTAAAATGTAGCTAAAAGTTTTATTCACATCTAGTTTTAGTGAACTGTAAAATTCTTGATCTATAGCTTCAGAACATCCGGGCATGTATTTATATAACTCACCTGTTTAAATCGTATTAAGGCTTAAAGTCTGGATTATTAGGGGTGTGGCCTCTTTGACTGACAGGTGGATGGTGACACAGGTAGCTGTAGCTGCTAGCTTCACCTCTACTGGACCTCTGGATGTGTTTGTGCTGTTGGAGCGTTTTTAATGGCATCATGTGACCAATAACATGGCTGCTGTGAGGTTACTGTAGCAACAGAGTGTCCAACAATTATATTACAATTTCAAAGTGATAGAATAAAGTCAACAATTCACTGAATTACTGAGTTTATTATGTATTTATTATGCATGTGCACACTTAGAGCAAAGCTGCTCAGTGCACTCCTCTAACACTGCGTGTGATGTGTGTTGGCTGATGAGCTGTCCTCTCCTGTAAGTGATGTATACGTGTGCTGCAGACCCATTAATGTCACAGGATATCGTCATGTTAATCACAGTTAATTACAATCATCACCGCTAGCATTAAATTAACACTAACTATACAGATCTGTGGGTGTGTCTGTGTGTGTCTGTGTGCGTGTGTGTCTGTGTGTGTCTGTGTGTGTCTGTGTGTGTCTGTGTGCGTGGGGCGAATGGGTAGTAGCTTCTAAATGCCAAGGTAAAGCCTGATGATCCTGAAACTGCTCCTGTGCATGTGTGTGTTTGTCAGTTGGGACAAGAGGGAACATATCCAAAAATAACTCTGCACACAACATGGGTCATACTGTCTAACACACACACACACACACACACACACACACACACACACACACACACACACACACACACACACACACACAGCTACATCCAAGTGTAGTTTCAGGATCATCAACCTTCACCGTGGCATTTGGATTAGCTTCCATTTAGCCCAGCGGGGACGAAGCTTCCACAGTCTCAGAGACACAACGTGGTTGTTTACCGTGGGTTCGATCGCGCTTTCAGCTCCTCCAATAAAAATGCTCTCGCAGCAGCAGCGACAGCAAAGACATGAGGACAAACAGTTTGCAACTCATTCATTTGAAATGAGCTGAGGGAGACGAGAGCAACATTTAGACCTCAGACACAAAAAGAAAACAGCAGAGTTCAACTGCACGCAGCAGCAGGTCAGCAGCCTCCTCTCACTGTTCAGTCAGGTCACGTAAATCACAAACTGAGGCCGACCGTATCATAGCTGTTTGCAGGAATAGCTTCTTTAATAACTTCTATAATAGTTCATGCGACATTAAAGCACCACATGTCAGCATTCAGGTAGCGTTCACTGAATTTATACCAAACAGCTGCAACATGAAGCCAAGCTGAAGCACCTGCAGTTCCTCTGATGTCCACCAGAGGCAGCAGGGAGTCAGGCCCATAGACGCCCATGTTAACAGCACAACTGCACCAACACGCCGTCTAAGGCAGAGCTACAGTTTGGCGCACCATTAAATTCTAGGATGTTAAAGGATGTTAGTGACCAGCAGGTATCTGTGTGGCATCATACCTGTCAGCCAGGTGTGATGCCTCCAGCTGCAAATAAAACCAACACACCAAAGCTGAGGCTTCAGTCTGAACAGAGATGAAAAACATCATGTAGGGTGTGTGTGTGTCTCAGGTCCATCAGGGGCCGTCTGACGGTGGTAACTTATTACATTTCTCGGTTCCTTGTCTGCACGCCAGCCTTCCAACATTCAGCTGTGGATTGAAGCCACGCAGGCTAAAGATGGGAGAGCACCCAAACACTGTCACAGGATGGTCCTGTTTTTACAGAGACAGAGGTGCATTAAACCCAAAACTGTGCACGTGCCCACAGGCGCTGCAGAATCATCGTGTGACCCGGCGTCTTTCTTTGGACGGTACCGCTAACAGTGACACGCTCAGCTGTCGGCTTGCAGCATCTTCAATCAGACGTTAAGCTGCTTAGGTTGCTGTAGCGATACCTCTCCCAATCTTTGGTTCTGCTCGCCTCGCCTCTCTTCACAACTCCTCCTCTCACCATCTCTCCTCCTCCTCCTCCTCTGGCTTTCTGCTGCTTTGAAACACAACAGGACAGTAACAAGTGATGGAGACGGGCACAGCATAAGAGCTGATCCTTATCAATAATGGATGAGCCTTTAATCTGGAAGTACGCAAAAGGAACCTCCAGGGAGCAGCTGAATATGTTTACTGTAATTCAGACAGCATTCATTTAAAGTGAGCTGCTCAATAACTGGCACACACACACACACGCACGCACGTGTGCGCGCACACACACACACTCTATTATACTCTGAAGCTCGTCTGTGAGCTGGACGTCGCTCTGATCGACGAGTCCTGCAGCTGGTGGAGATTCAGCCAATCAGAAACACTCCCTGCTGATTATACTGACCTGTTACTCATGCATCATGACACGGGTTGCACATTTAACCGCAACCCGAAAAAGTTGGCAGAATGTGTGAAATGTACAAATAAAATGATGATGTATGTAATGATTTGAAAATTCCATCAATGGGAATTAAAGAAGCAGAATTTTAAGAAAAATATGAGCAACAAAAGTAAGAGTTACTAAAAATAAAACAGCTGGAGGGACATTTTATCAGGTTGGCCGTAATCATAAACAGTTATCAGGTATAAAAAGAGGCGGAGCTTCTCAGGAGTTCACCAATCTGCAAAAAAGGAACAATTTCAGAATAATGTTCTTCACTGTGAAAACCATCATCGACCATCATGACGTCAAAGGAGGAGTCTCTGTGCGCGGGGACTAACTGAAAGCACGCCACCTTCAGGCTTCAGGCGGTACTGCTTTACAAACAGGATTCTGTGATGGAGATCATACATGGCCTCAAGAACACTTCCAGAAATGAGAACTTTTCAGAAAGCCTGACACTCGCGTCTCTTTCTAAGACACGAGTGGCTGCAGCCACATGGCAACAGCCTCCATGTGCCACAAAACCCAAAGTTTTACACGCAGAGAGCTGAGGGAAGAAGAAATCCTGCATACATGACGTAAACCTTCCTGCACCTGCTGGTCACAGAGGCACTGAGCTCATATTGATCCCGCCCATTAATCAGCTGACGGATTATGGTCAGCTGCTGGAGATATCCTTCTGTACCTGGCAGCGTTGGAGCTTAGCGTGCACGCCTTGTCTGTATTTCTGCCCAGTAAACAACCATACGGTGAAATGCTGCAGATGTTTCTTATGGAAGCAGCAGCTCTCACAAACCCCACAGGATTCAACATCTGCACTCATCTGGACATCCTAACGACACGTCACCCGCTCTCACCCACCACGATGCTAAAAAGCGTCCTGGTGAGGATCGGTTCGAAGCGCTGACAGAATTATTTATAACTAGCTCTCTGATTATGCAACAACACGGCTCCGTGAAGCCGACACAAAGAGACAGAGAGAAGAGGCCCTTTGCATCTGGCCGCACCGAGCGCCTGCGAGACCTCGACTTATCCCTCCCATTACGTAACGCCCCGTCTCCGTCAGCACGGCAGGAGAGACACCTGCAGCGAGACGGGAAAATAACGTTGACGACAAACTGTCAGTAATCCGTCATCCCGGTGTGCAGGCTGTGAAAAACAATGAGGACTTCAAAATCTGCTGACTCGTGATTTTAAGAGTTGGCAGCACAAAGGTGCACAAAGGGCATTTCAATTTATTCTAGATTGAAATGACAAAGTAATTATATTTACCTACAAACGCTCCAGGACACGAGAATAAGGCAGTAACAATTCAAGACAGGAGGAACAATTATACTGTAAGTCATTTTAAATAACTTCCACAGTTTCGTGGTTTGATACTGCACGATGGGCAAATTCTGTTTGCTTTGATTCAATTCAATGTTATTTATACAGCATCAAATCACAACAACAGTCGCCTCAAGGTGCTTTATATTGTAAGGTAGACCCTACAATAATCCATACAGAGAAACCCAACAATCATATGACCCCCTATGAGCAAGCACTTTGGCGACAGTGGGAAGGAAAAACTCCCTTTTAACAGGAAGAAACCTCCAACAGAACCAGGCTCAGGGAGGGGCGGGGCCACGCTACTTAAAACTACTTACAGTAGAATTATTTCTTTATCATTATTACTTCCTGTCCTGTAAATGTTGGATCGTTATCTCACTATATTAGTGAACCTACAGGTAAGGATTTGTAGGTAAATTTAATTACATCATAATGTCAGCTAAAATACAGTGACACCACTATGCTTTAAGAACTTTTCGTAAAGCGTATTTAAAATGTGCCCAACACAGTGAACCTGACAATAATCTGCTGCGAGCACCTTAAATCTAACTGAGTGTGAGTGTGACACAGTCATGTTATCATGTTTTGATAAAATCCCAGTCTGCAGTTCCTCTGGTGTCCACATGAAGCGCGAGTCAATCCCACATCTACATCCAGCTACAGCAAGCCTTTCTTTTCTGTGTTCACTTCATCCCATTTGGTATTACTGTCGAGTCTCCAAGTTACCATATAAAGCACCCTGAGGCCACTGCTGCTGTGATTTGGTGGCATGTGAATAAAGTTTATTTTTTAACAGCACTCCACATTATATTTGTTCCCTTCGCTGCCTCTTCGGGTGGTCTCACACCCAGAGGGTTGCATAAAGACAGGAAGTAAAAACAGGTGTCAGAGAAACGGCGACGCTAACGCTGAGCACGGCGAACAAAACCAACTCATCCAACAAAGACGACAGGAACCATCAGAGAGGAAGAGAAAGGACGAGCGTGTCCAGAGCAGCGATACTTCCAACATAAAGACGAGCAGAGGGAGCGGAAGAAATGAAGGCAGAGTGCTTTGGTTTGAAAAAGAAGGACAAAGAGTGCAGGCGGCATTCACAGAGGCGCCACTCCGAGTACCGACTCAGATCAACTCGCGGCCCTTTAAACTCTGAGCGCTCCACGCCTTCCTGCTGATGTGTTCACCGCGTCTCTGACCTGAGCCGACCCGAGCTCGAAGCGTGGTCGTCAGACTCTTTGTTATCATGTTGCTGAAACCAGTCGAGGGTTTAGAAATGATTTAGTGCCGTGAATCTGCTGCTGACGTCAGGCAGGTCCCACAAACACCAGAAATCACTTCTGTGGGTGTCTCCTGCACGTCAGCGGAGACGCAGCCGACGTCCGAGCAGAACAACAGCCATCCTGCACGGATGACTTCCTTCATGCTGAGGAACAAACAAACTGGGCCGATGTTCGGCCTGAAATATGAATGCAGGTCTGTCTTCTGCTTCACCTGCACATGACTTAATTATGGCGTCCTTTTAGCACTTCTGTGTACAGTCAGCTGGTTCTTCAGTTCTGCCAGCACTGCTCTTCAGATTCTGAGTATCTGATCGCCCTGTCATTTACCACAGCTGCAGGCTATTTCTGACCCGCCCACCGCAGCGCGAACAGCTGGATTGGCTCCTCTAGGAGAGCTGGCCTCTGAGCACTGACATTGATAAGCACCACTACAGTATTCATGCAAAATTAGAGCTCATCCTCCAATAATCACGAACCTGCCAGTGCTCGAGGAGCGTGTTTGTGTGTTACAGCCGCCATCGTACACCGTCCTCAAACTTCCCAGCCATGCTGCCTCTTTCTAGTAGCAATACCAGCAAAGCCACATCTGGTTGGTTAATATTTTAAACTGTGTGGCGCTCCACTCCAGAGGTGCATTACTAAGCATCCTGATAACCGCCGAGCGTGATGTAAACCCTCTGAGCTCTGCGTTATCTGGCTGAGGCGTCATATCTCCCCTGTTCTTGATAAACACTTGATTCTTCATTTTCCATAAAAGTCATTAAAGGTAAACTTTTATAAAAACATCGGTTAGTTTGGTGAGTCGCGAGTGTATCAATAAATATGGGACAAACCAGGAGGAGGGGCTTACCGAGTCATGTGACTCGCCTCAGTTTGTTTTGGGGGAGACGGCGTGGAAGCATGCGTTCCTCTTTCGCATGCTTGCGTCTGGCCTTCTCGTAACTCGGGCCTCACAGCCACAGAGCCGGTCTGACGTGATTGTGAACCGAGGCGTCTGCAGACACTTGACCCCGCTGCGAGGTGAAAACAGTTCCCGCCTACGCTCCTCTCTTCGTGTCTCTCGTGTTAATTTGAAGCCTCTCTGGTCCGTTTGCCGCTGTAGAACTTGTTCATACTAATTAGCTGTTAGATGAACACGTACGTTCTGCAGCTCCCCCTGGGGTCTTTTCTGGCATTACAGCCGAGGACAGCCGGTGCCGTGACAGGGACGGGGTCGACTGCTGCCCTCGGCCAAATGTTCACTTAGCGTAGAGACCGCCCCCTCCCGCCGCCCGCCCCCGTCACCACGTACACACAACCAGCCGCAGCACTATTTAACTGCGACATGCTTCCTTCAGCAGTAACAAGTGTTGTTTCACTCATATTTGTCATGCAGGTCACGGACACACACACTCATCACTGTTATACCCCACACTCAGGTCCCTGTAACCACCGGTGGGTTGTGACTCCGGTTATTCCCCCAGTTTCACTCACTCGTAGCTGGGTCATGACCCACGGGTCATCTACCAATCAGAAGGTCAGCGGTTCAATCCCCGGTTCCTCTAGTCCACGCGTAGGAGCATCCTCGGAGAACCCATAATTTCACCCAATGCATCGTGAGCATGCGGGGGTGGGCTAGGTCAGAGGTCACTGAAACTGTTTGATATTGATTCTCTGACATTGCCAATAATCCCATGTGCACTGAGCAGTCTGCTGCGATGAGGCGAGAGCTGAGCTCGTCCACAGACTGTGGGTAACAGCAAGGCAGGGCACAGGAAACGAGCTTCTCTGCACAAAACCAAACAATCCCTCCTGCACACGCTCAGCTGCCACTGCAGCTTTTGGAGCCATCCTAAAACTTCAAGGAGCTTCTGCATCATCTCTGTGCCTGTGCCTCTTTCTGACATGCACTGACGACATGTAAATGTGTGCTTCACGTCTGAATGTGCATCCTGATGCTGTGTATTAATATTTACTGCGTTTGCAGTGATCATAAAATGGGATGGCAGTGATGTTTTTTAGCCACAGCCACAAAATAAGTCTTTAAATGGTTTATTCACCATCAGTGAGCGAGTAACCGGCACAAAGCTACGCTGACACAACAGACCAACATCGACCACTGGCATCTGGAAATGTCACTGGAAATTATTTAGCAACAGGCTGTGATTGGTCACCAAGGACGACATGTGACGTGGGTATGTTTGAGGAAACTCGGTGGAAAGGTGAAGAAAGGAGGAAGCCATTAGGTCTTTGTTGGTGTAGATAGACTCGGGGCGTGTACAGGGCGCCGGCCTCGGCAGAGGATGTGCTCCTTCGTGTTTTTCATTAATGTAATCATGACAGCTGCTCTCTGATTAACAGGAAACACACATTAAAAGCTGGGAGCAGCGTTTTCTGCAGCACGTCTGCAGGTGAAATATGTTTCATCGTGTTTGGTGCCATCTACACGCAGATGATCTCATTCTGTATCTGTGTATATTTGCATCTTTGTAGCTGGACTGTTGAATTATGAACTCCCAGGAGCTTTGAAATGGGAGATAAACACCGACTTCATGAAGTAGCTCTGCTGCAATTCCCCCGTGCTAATGCAAGAGATAACCCGACGTGGAGCCTCGGGAACGGTTTCTGGAGTGTCGACTATTTTCCTGTGACATCCTCCTTGGGCTGACATAAACCATCATGACATGTTTCTGTATGTACACTTAGAGCAGTCTTTGAAGCAAGTATAAAGTACATATTAAGAAGCATGTTTAAGGGAGAAAAGCATAAAGTCAGAACAAACGTAAATAAACTTGACATTTCCACGGGGTGTGATGATGGACGAAATCTGAAGCAGGAACCTGGGAATCATTCAGGACATTCATCGTGTCCTGTAGCTCAGCTAATGAAAACATGAAATTCGGCCAAGCTCCCCTTTAAGGTCTTCTCCTCGTGCAGCTTTGCAGCACTTCTGCATTTCAGAAGCTGCCTGAAGAGTCGATCACACGTTAGTGAGGTTCTATCTGAACCCTGAGGCCGTTTTCTTAAACTGGACGGAGAAGCTCACGGAGAAGCTCACGAAGAAGCGTTGCGATGCATTACAGCAGTAAATATTCTGCTTTATTGGCTTGTTGACTTCAGTGGGATCAAAATGAACATTCAGACTCGTTACCGTCACCACAAACTCAGCAGGTCGAGAGCACACACGGACGAACTCACTCGTCACCCGTGTTTGAACGTCAGCGCTGATTCTACTGTAACATCTGCAGGAGACGATTCAGCTGAACTGTAGCACCATCATCATCACCGTCATCATCATCATCATAATTTAGATTAGTTTAGCATCTTTCAAGAGGGCCAACTACAATTTATGAACAACAAGGTCCGAAGGTGTTGTGGAAGAGGTGAGTTTTGAGTCCAGCGATGAGGCGTTGTGGAGTTCCAGTGGGTGGGGGCCGCCCCACCGAAGGCTGTGTGGATGGGACAGGAAGCAGACCCATGGCAGAGGACTGTGTGTACAGGTGCAGCAGGTCAGACAGGTGCTGAGGGCCGGGTCGCTGACAGGTTTAGAAGCGAGCAGAAGGGTCGTATATGTGATGTGGTGACTTGACCACAAGTCAGTGGAGATCTGTGAGGGTGGGGGTGACGTGACCCCAGGGCTGAGTGCATGTTGGAAACCTGGCAGTTGAGTTCTGGAGCCTCTCCAGGGCTCTGGTGCAAAACCCAAACAGGACAGTGGGTGGTGAGCAAGTTGAAGGACGTTGTGAGGAACGGTGTCAAAGGCTGAAGGACCAGGATGTGGCCAGAGTCAGCAGTAATGAGAAGATCATTGGATGGGTGGACACGGCTCTTTCCTGAGGAGAGGAGGGTTGGAGACCAGCCGGCTTCTTGAGGACGGAGTCACTGAGGGGGTTTGAAGCTGGGGGGCACCTGACTCTGTGCATCCACTCACCTGACAGTTTCTGGGGTTTTTGGTGACACCAACACGATCTTCACTCACTATCAAACCCACTCCTTCCTGCAGAGTTTATCCTTTCACTCAAAATGACACTGAAGCTGAACTGAAGCTACACGGGTCAAACTGGAAGAAGTTCAGAGGTGTGGAGTCGGGGAAGGTTTAAAAACACGCCTCATGCACCTAAAATGTTCCAGAACATAATTTCTTCTTATTTGATTTCTTTCACATCAGTATTTTTACAGTTCAGTTAATAATAATGTGAGCGGCGCCCTGACGTGGACGTTCTGCTGTGTTCTGGGTGGCTGCAGTTTGTTAGTTAACTCTGTGGGTTTTTATAAGCTCGACTGCCCCGGTGCGAGATGACAGGGCCCATTTCCATCATATTTAGGCCTCGCTAATGTAAAGCAGTGACACGTCATCCGTGTTTATATACAGGCTGTGAGTCAGAGGAACAGCGACACACTGTCACTGTCAAAATAACACAGAACAGCTGTTTTAATGTTATTCTTCCCGACAGCTGGACTGAAATTACATGATGACTTCCTGTGTTTGTATTAGTGTTCAGGCCACCCTGACCTCCGTCCTTTTCATCCATCCATGCAAAGTTATCAGATCTCTGTGCGTCTCGTGGAAAAGATGGACGTTTCTTTTCCAGTATTTGCATGAAACACTCGGAGTGCAGAAAAAGTCATCGTGACCAAAGCAAAGCACGGAGGCTTGTAACGGAGCACGGAGACAGCAGCGAGTACTGAAAGATTAAAGAGTCTGCTGGAGTCTACATGTTTACTGCATTATGCAGGAAATTTATGGAAATTAAGGAAAATGCTACTCAATTCCCTGAAACAGCTTTTACAGTAGTGGACATGTCAGTGTAAAGTGTTCCCCTTGGTCGCCCACAGAGATGGCGAAGGTAGAAAAACCTGCTCTAATATTTCAGCCTCTGTTGTGCGATATTAGGCAGGGAGGGAAAAAGACAAAGCAGACCTTTGGGTATTAAGCAGGAGCGACGGCCCATCCAGCGCTCTTGAATGACAGACCGTAAGCCTGTTAAACTTTGTCTCTGAATCCATCCGTGACCCTGTAAGAAGATTTACCGCAGCTTTGATCTCCTGTGTTCAGCCTTTTATGCACAGCTCGCACAAACTTTTGGGAAACCGCCATTGTTTTCATTCCAGAGCTGATAATAAAAAATGCAGAGAAGAGTATCTCCATCTAAAAGTTGGCTCATTAATAAAGGATGTGAGGCTTCGGGAGGAGGAAGAGTCGACGTGACAGAACAGGAAATCGCTTTAGTATCAGTCGGCCTCAGCCTGACTTTACAGGAACTATTTGTGGTTTCAAAGACAAAATCTCACGAGCCTCAAGTTTCACATCGCGGAAGGCAGATCCACTGTAAATCCACAGGATCCACCAGAACCAGGAGCTACACTTACACCAATATCAGTCATGTGATATCCATTATATCCATTATCCAGTCATGTGAAACAGCAGCCCATCCTCACAGCTTCCATAGGGAGGGTGAGGACCAGCCAGGCACAACAGTGAGCAAAGCTTTAAAAGCAGAAGCTTTGGCAGTTTGCAGCTCTGCATCATTCTAATGTGTTCACACCATGCTGCAATCATGCCAAAGAGCTCCAGCTCAGACTCTACAGGCCTCAGTTAGCACGCTAAAGGTTAAAGTTAAAGCTGGTTTGGAAGGGCTGCAGGAGAAAGCCTCTTCTCTCTGGGAAGAACACGGCAGCACGGCTGATGTTTGCAGATGTTTGTCCATAAAGGATCACAGAGGATCGAGCTGCTGCGACGGTCCAGTCCAGACCTCAGTGTGTGACCCTCAGACAGCCGTGCATCAACCTCAGTGAACTGAAGCAATGCTGTGAAGACGCGTGGGTGAAAATCTGTGTCCATGTGAGAGATGGAGAATAAAACCGTTACTTTAGGTTATTGCTGCTACAGGAGGCTCTACGAGCTGCTGAACGAGCGGAGAGCGTCAAAGCATCAGCCACAGCTGAGGCGTGGCTCATTCCCAAAGCTGTGTGACCTCAGGCCCAGTTTGCACACATCAGTCCGGTACAGGCTAACCGACCGCATGATTCAATCTTAGACTGAAGATTAAAGCTTCAACATCCTCTTCTTCCTCTTTCTGTAACCACTGCCCCGCTCATCAGCCCCGGTATTCTGATATTTCTTCAAGTTAAAAGTGCTTTGAGTTTTTGACACGTCTCTTTAAATGTTTCACAATAAAAGCCTTATTAAGAAAAATATGTGAAACACAGAGAAGCTTTTAATCTGAAACAACCACAGGAAACACTGAGTTTGTATAAACAGGGTAATTTAAATAACACGACCAAAGGAAAAGAGGCTGTAAGGAGGCACCGTGCCAGCTTTTACCCACTTTTAAGGTGGAATGGTTTTAACATGTTGGTGCGACTCTTGACACCTTAAATGTGGCTCTAACCTTCAGTCTGCATTTACTCGATTTCAGTCAGAATAAACTGAATGTGAATATTTTATTTCCTGTCTGAGGGTTGTTCCGGTCTGCACCGTGATCATGTGACACTTCAGAAACTCGCCGATCTTCAGGCTCAGCAGGTTTAAACAACAGCGTGACTCCTTACATCGAGAGAGAGAGATGGAGGAAGGGGATAATGAGCTGAGATTAACGGTGTAAACTTACAAGAAATCAATAAAAATGAAGAATCACCATTGAAGACTCAAAGTCATAAATATGTGAGGGTTACGTGCCGGCCTACAGCAAACCTGGACACTGATCCAGGACCAGTACTTCGGTCTTTAAATAAGTGAAAAGGCAAATAAACTCTGAGCTCCTCATGTGCAGCCACGCTGAAAGCTGAACGTGAGCTCGTTCCCTGAGCTCAATCATCGAGGCTGCCGGCGATCAGGATGTTTCTGCTTCTCGACAGACGTCGCTGACCGGAGGCTGGCTGACAGGAAGCCATCAGAGCACTGACGGCTCAAGCTTCTGAAACCTCCTCTGACTTTGTTTCCCTCGGACAGACCTCGCTCTCTGTGTGAGCGACGTTTCATTCAGGAGCGCTTCCTGCAGAGCGAGGATGGCCTGTGAGCGCGTGCTGTCAGCGGATTGGCTGGAAACTAACTGGGACTGAATGATGAGAGAGTTTAATGAGTCACGCCGGAGCTGAAGGACTGACCCAGTTGGTGAGACTCTGCCCCTCAGAGTTCTGCCGGGTCACGATCAGTCACATTACTGTTTGGTGCTATTGATCACTGTGCCTAATTATCCAAACAGGAAGTGAACAAACTGTAAAGCAGACTCAAACCTCGTCCTATAAAAGGAGTCATTTGTCCCACGGCTGTCCCTCGAGTGCACGCTCTGATCCCTGCATGTGTGACTCAGAGATGTGATCACATGATCGTGGACTCAGCCAGCAATGAGCACATGTTCACACCACAGGACGGTAAAGAGGCCATCATACAGACCGTATAGATACAGACACGCGTCAGCCTTGAGCAGCCTGCCCTCGCTCCCTTGCAGATTAAAACAGTAGCTGTGAGATTTTCTGGACAGAATTTTAGGGGCAGTGTAGGGGCGTAGTCAGGGCGCCACGTCTGCTTTTTGACGTGGTTCTGTTGGCTTGATCACAGTTTGCAGCTCTGCGTGTGAAGCAGCTGCGATGAGGATCAGCACCTCCCAGTCTGAGGCCGCTGCTCTAAGATGAGGAGTTCAAGTGTTTGGGGTTCATGAACGAGGGGAGGACGCAGAGTGGGACTAACAGCTGGACCTGCTGGTCTGCCCCCACTTATCACCACCAGCTCTGCTGACTGACCACATCAATGAAATCTGATACGAGCGACACGTTTTCACTCTCGGAGCGTCGTCAGGGCTCAGAGAGGAGCTGAGGCGTCCTGGTGCCTCCTGAGTGAGGAGCGTCTCAGAGAGGGAGCAGCTTAGACTGCTGCCTCCACAGCAGACCCACAACAGGATCGGGTTACTACTAATAACTAACGACTTTACCTGTGCAGGTGATTAAAGCTGTTTAAGTGCAGCACTCTCTCTGTGACACATTACTGGACTAACAGCTGCTTCAGCACAAGCATCATCACGCGCACGTGCTCAGCCACTCCAGGCTCCTCAATCAGTCAGCTGTCACGTGACACATGGGCGCGAGCGGAGGCGAGGGTCATTCTGCCCACGCAGTCACTGGTAACCCTGATCCCAGTTACGACTTCGCACAGAAAACATCAGCGATAAAAATAAAACTAAATAAATATGAAATGAAATGAAATAAAAACATTAAAATAAATGCAGCCACGTTTCTCACACATGAACATCTCAAACACAGTTTGAAGTTCAGCTCCATCCTGAAGCACCTGTGACTCCAACAGGAAGTCCTCAGCGTGCCTCACACAGGTAAGGGGGGGTTGGGGGGGTCGTACCTGAGCAGCAGCACTACCCTCCACGCGAGCAGGCAGCCCGCCGCGGACAGCGTCCTCCTCCTCATGCCGGTCAGAGCCTCGCGCTGCTGTCCTCGCGCCTCTGGATGCTTTCAGCACCGCGAACAGCGCTCGCGCTCCAACTGTGCTCACACGGCACGCGGGGGAAAGCTCACGCACATGCCGGAGAAACGGAGCGCGCTCCGCTGGGTCCCATCACCGCGGACAGCGCGCGCAGCTGTGCAGACCTGCTCTGGGCTCGTTCTGTGCCCTCGCGAGGCACGGGGCACCAAGCCCCGCCCCCGCTCCGGATTACGTGAGTGGCAGGCAGCTCGACCAATCGTGTCTGACACCAGGAGCCCGCGAGCTGCAGCCAGAGTGGCGTCTTTACCGCTCTCATCTCCGCCTGTATGTGTCTACGCCCCTCCCCCTGCTCCTCCTGCCCTCCTCTTCCTCCTGCCCTGCTCCTCCTCATCTGCTCTTCTTCTCCTCTTCCTCCTCCTCCTCTCCTCCCCTCCTGCTCCTCCTGCCCTCCTCTTCCTCCTGCCCTGCTCCTCCCCTCCTCTTCCTCTCCTCCTCTCCTCTCCTCCCCTCCTGCTCCTCCTGCCCTCCTCTTCCTCCTGCCCTGCTCCTCCCCTCCTCTTCCTCTCCTCCTCTCCCTCTCCTCCCCTCCTGCTCCTGCCCCTCCTGCCCTCTTGTCCTCTTCCTCCTCCTCTCCTTCTCCCCTCCTGCCCTGCTCCTGCTCCTCTTCCTCCAGCCCTCCTCCTCTTCTCTTCCTTCTGCCCTGCTCCTTCTCCTCTTCCCCCTCTCCCTGCTGCCCTCCTCCTCCTCTCCTGGCTCCATCTGTCTCTGGTTCATCGTCTTTCTGCTCTGCTGAGCAGGAGTTTGGAGAACCACATGTGTCTGTGATTGGCGGCTGTGTGGAGGACGGCGCTCCCGTGTGGAGGACGGCGCTCCCGGGCGCTGGATGGAGGCCATGGTGATAATCCCTCAGTTATGACTTCACGTGTGGAGTTTCAGCTGCAGGAATAATAAACATGATTTTAACATGTGGAGGTATTAAAGCTATTTTGTTTTCCTTGTGAGGTCATCAGAGGTTCAGGTGATGTCACGCTTGTAGCAGGGCCTGGGTGGATGAATCTACAGGTGTGCTTTAGGTGTGGCAGACTTCTTGGGATGTTGTTGGGAATGTTTTTATCCTGGATGCTGAACACTGGTAACACTCAGGTTACCTGAGGAGTGGGTGGGAACAGATGTACTGAACCTTCACTCCTCCTCCTCCTCCTGCTGCCTCCATTCATTTCCTGAGCTGACTGAACGACCCAGAACGTGGCTGACTCCTCGCTCTGCGCTGCACGTGCACATGTGACACTGATGGGATGATGAAGGTGCTGAAAGCGAGAACATCTTTCAGGCACTCATCATCATGTTCACACTAATGTGTATGAATGAGACATCAGCGCGGTGACACTTTTAACGCACTCCTTTCACCTGCCCCTTCATCACATGGTCCATGCCCCCGGCTCTCTCAGCGTCTGCAGCACCACAGCACGCTTTACCTTCGAGGGGTCAGAGGCCTCTTCATGCTCACAGGTGAGCCTTAATTCTCCATTTGGGCACGAATGAAACTGAATTTCCAAATCAAACATGTTTTATTCAGAATGAAATTAGCTTGAGAACATAAACCCACCAGAAAGGTGTTAACAGAGCAGTAACACGGGCTTACGATCCAGCACGTCGCCCCCTGCTGGTCATTATGATGATTTCAGGGTTGAGGCTTCGGCTTTCAGTGCGTGTGCTACGCTTCTTCTACTTCCAAAGAACTCAGCAGCCATGATGACTGACTCCAGCTCGTGCTTTCACTTCATTCAGTTTGAGAAACTCAAGGAGTTTGTAAAAGATCCTCCTTTCGCACAGCAGAGTCACAGTCAGAAACACGGACACTCAAAGCTCACATGTCATGTCAGTACCTGGACTGATCCCACTCCACTTTCACCACATCTATCATGGATGACTGCAGCCTGTCAGACACATCCTTTACATCACCAAGAACTTTTTATAGCGTCGCCAGGAGCCCAATAAAAGTCAAATCATTGTGGCTGGAGCCGCCGGCCCCCTCAGACCTCCTCAGCCCCCTCCACCCCCACCTCCCCCTTTCTCATAGTAAACATCCCGAAGGATGCGCAGCGCAGCAGCGAGTCCGTGCAGCAGATTACAGCCTGTGGAAGACCGGACTCTCCAACGATCATGTGATCTCACCTGAAGAGAAACAAGAATGAAAACACCGAGCCTCAGGTCCAACAAACACACACACACACACACACACACACACACACACACACACACACACACACACACACACACACACACACACAGCTCTGTTTCCAGCATATGTCCAATAAAAGATGTCAAATCTTTTTGTTTTCAGGTGTAAATACAAAAATCTTACTTGATTTTCTTCACAGCCTTTCTTTACGACCAGAGCTGAATATGATTTCACATCTACACACAAAACACAACTACACTAATAATAATAATAATAAATATTAAATATATTAACAAGAGAAGCAGGAAGAAGCACACTGTTATTTAAACTCAGCCCACACTGTTACTTCCTGTTTATGTTTTCATAAATCTGTTTTTACAATGTGCTGCATATATTTGTTTTGTTTACATATTTGCACACATACATAGAAACATATACGTAGAAGCACGTGTTCTTTCTTGCACCTTCCAAAAAACACATTTTTGTACCAGTTTTCCATCTGAGTCATGTTTCAGTTCATCGCTGATCACCATATAAAGCTTGAGTATCTACACAAGTTGAATGTTATTTTATATTTTGTCATATATTTTTTAAGGCCTCACTGTGCTGTGAGCCTAATGGAGCACAAACAGCACACAGCGTGACGGAGCTGTGAGATCACTGCTGGTCAGAGCGACCCACTGGTGGTGATAAACAAGAGCTAGAGTCCCCGACTGTCCAGAGTTCACCTGCAGAGTGACATCATGAGTGGGTTTTATGGATGGAGCTGAAGACATCTGGCCGGGCAGCTCGTCTTCTGCCGTCCTCGAGTCTGCATGCTTCCAGCAGATTAAATAGCAGGGAAGAGTCTGTCAGCTTTCAGTGAACTCGGCGTGTAAATGGTGAATGTACAGAAACCTGCTCCATATACAGGAACAGCCTGACCAGCCACTGATGGTGTAAGGGCGGTGTCGGCTACTGTCAGCTCCGCAGGGGTTCAGGAAGTACAGCAGGTCACCTACTCGTTGGAAGGTTGGTGGTTCAATCCCCATCTACTCCAGTCTGCATGCCAAATATCCTTGGGCAAGAAACTTAGCCGAAGCACTTGGATAGAAAAAAAGTGCTTGTGTGAATGAGGCGAGTTGTATAAAGTGCTACAAAAGAACCATTCCTCTTTGGGAATGTGACCTAAAGACGAGGATAAACTCCATCTAAGGCAAAGCGCATGACTGGTCCAGCACCACCATGCTGCTTGGTGCAGGAGGATCTGCATGGAGGATCTCCTGCTGCTATCAGCGGGTCCTCATACCAGTTGGCTCTGCAATCAACATCTGCAGATTTGGATTTTGGACTTTGTTTCTTCTTCTTCTTTTCTTTTTTTTTTAAATCAGGTACACCTGAAATGTTGCCATCCTTTGGTTTTCAATCATTCTGTGCTCGAGGCTCACCTGATCCTCCTAAATCCTCACTGTGTTCATCGGGGCGCTGTTGTGCCACCAATGAGCCAAATTACAGTATCACATGAATGATAATCACTATCCTCTGTGGGCGTATCTGTGAAAGATCAGCCAGAAGTGAAAAGCAGTCACGATCTGTTAGACAGACAAACAGCAAACATCCGGCGCTTCATGCATTCAGCGTGCGCAGAGGTGACCTTCCTCTGAGGGAGGGACGACCCTCATTGAGGCCATTCCCCATCTGACAGTGAAACGTTGAACAAATCGAAGGTTACGCCTCCCGTCTCAAACACACTCCTCTGCCCCGTGGTTTCTCCTCCTTCACCCGTCACAGCCCAACATGCTCTCAGCTCTTTATTATTAATGCTCCTCATTAATAAACAGCCATCATGAGCGGTTGCACCATGTCAGCTGCCTCACACATACGAATAAATAAACGATGTACTGTAGTCTGGAAAGACAAACAGCCTCTGAGTGCATCAAAGCAGGTGGAGCCACTGCAGGCGATTCTGACTAACCTTAATCTGCCTCTGAAGACATCACAGACGTCACTTCATCTTTTTGCCTCAGAGCAAATAGAAGGAGACCGACCGGTCGTAGCCGGAGGGCTTCCATTTCCCAAACCTGTCAAAAAGCATTTTCCTAAATTAGAACAATACTATTATTAATTTACAGAGCTGGATCTGCCGTACTCCTGAGGCTTTTGCTTAAAAGGTTGTTAATATGAAACAAAAGCTCTTCTGTCGTCTGCATCCACCAAACGTTCGACCACAAAGCAGGATTATTTTTTTGTGGCTAAACACAAATCAACCATGACTACTGGAGTCATTTTCCATTAGCTCATCGTACCAGGTGCTGTTTCACTACCTGCTCGGGGTTCCAAGTGAGCCGAGGGGATCCCAAAATGTGACGTCAACAGACTGAAGGCCACCGATTGGCTGTAGTGGCACCACTTGATGAGTCGTTAGAGCATCTCATTCATGAAAACCAAAACTGCCATTTTTGAAACCCGGGAACGAGAATGGGACCCCTGGGAATGCCGTGGTCCCCAAATCTCACGAAAAGCCACAGACATAGCAGCAGGTGCATCATCGCCTCCACGTCCACCTTTGTGTCGCATAATTACATCACGGGACGCTCAGCCCTGTTGCCATAACGACGAGTACCATTAGGTGGTACTCGATTTTAATGGAAAACCAGTCGAATCAAGTTTAGTCGTGGCGAGTCGATACTTATGGAAAAGGGAGACAAACTCATCTCTTCAATCCACTCCTGCTGTGTAAGTATGCTTTTATTGTCAGGCACTCTGTGGGCCCCACAGTGAGGACATCAATGGGCTCACTGACTACATAACCTTCTGCTCCATTGTCCCAGCTTGGACTGTCCATTGTTACCCAAATAACAAGCAGTGGGTGACCAAGAACATTGAAGCTCTCCTCAATGACAAGAAGAGGGCTTTCAGAGCGGGCCACAGAGAGGAGGTGAGAATGGTTCAGGGGTTACTGAGGGGCAAGATCAGGGAGGCTAAGGACAGTTACAGGAGAAAGCTGGAGTGGAAACTTCAGCAGAGTAGCATGAGAGAGGAGTGGAGTGGCATGAACACCATCACTGGATTCATGCCAACCAGCAGCAGAGGAGCTGGGGGCGGTGAGGACAGAGCTGACGAGTTTCTGCAGGTAATGCTCACCCCTCCTACAGCCTTACCTGTAGTCAGCCTTCAGTCCACAGCCACTCCACTCTCTCCCTCTCCACATGGCACCGTCGCCTCCTGTGAGAGTCCAAACAGAGGGTCCCAGTGCTGTGGAGGATGTCACACCTCGTTCCTGTACCAAAGACGCCACGTCCCAGCGGCCCCCAGGATTACAGGCCTGTGGCACTGACTCCCCACGTCACGAAGACCCTGCTCGACCGTGTGTGCATTCAGCACCATCAGGCCGACCCTGCTGGGTGATAAGCTGACAGCGATGCAGGTGGATCACCTGACGGAGAGACCAGAATATGTGTATCTTCAACATTGTGTGTCCAGTTTTGTGTAATTACTGGGATATTTATATATTTTGTAACGTATTGTATTGTTTAATTGATGCTTTAATTTGGTCGTTACTGTTCTTACTGTCCTGCAGCGATCACATAATTTCCTCTGGGATTAATAAAGTATTTTGATTCTGACATTAACTGATAATAAGATACATTCTTCACTGCATCTTTTAAAAGCAAAGAAGTAAGAGCGTGTCTCCTGGTATCTTTGAGCCGTGTTATCCTCTTTGATTTGTCTAACTGTGACGGTGATTTAAGCGACTGCTCCGTCCATGCTGACCTGTCTCACAGAATTAAGGCCCGGCCTGATCAGGCTGCTCCCGGGTGGCAAGAAGAATTAACCACAGTGAGCTGCTTAGAAAGAGGACTCTTTCACAGATGTGCTTTCTGTATATGATAATCCACTTTTGCAGCTAAGCAGGATATATTTATTATAAAGGGGTCAGTGTGCTGCACAGTAAAATTACCCTGAATGTCCTAGAACTGTATATTTTTACTGTGGAAATCATCCTGTGTGGAGAAAAGGATTCACTAAGAAGGAACGCAGGACTGTGATTTATGGGTAATGAGCAAAGAGCCTCTCTGGGTCACAGAGCACATGACCCACAGTAACTGTGGTCTCACTGCTGGTTAGCAGCACCAGGAGCTCTGAGATAGATCTGAGGCAGTGGAAGATGTAAAGACAAAGACACCAGATATTCATTTGTACTGGATGATTTTGCATCTGTCACTCAATTCTGCCGTTTGGATTTCAGTTGCTAAGAATTATCTCTAACAAATATATTAATTCAAAAAACAATTTAAAATATGGTTTCTTACAAAGTCAGCAAAGATGATTCCCCACGCCCCAGAAAGAATCTTTCTCCAGAACTAACTGGACAAGATGAAAACACAATTTCATGACTTTGAGCTGCCTCTGTTTTCTTCTTCTACGCATGCTGGCAGCCTTTGTATATCTTGTTGCATGCATGGGCATCTTTACCTGTCTGGACTCCTTCCTGGCTAAAGAATTGTATTTTATATATTTAAAGCCATCCTTTAATAAATGCTCAAAAGTAAAAGTACTTATTTTGCAGAAAAACATTTCCCAGTGTTATCCTGATTGTTAATTCTGCAGATGTTTATCTCTGAACTCAGTTTAAAACACTGATATTCTGTTTGAAAATGTAAGATAATTCAATTCAACTTTATTTACACAGCGCCAAATCACAACAACAGTCGCCTCAAGGAGCTTTATATTGTAAGGTAGACCCTACAATAATACATACAGAGAAAAACCCAACAATCATATGACCCCCTATGAGCAAGCACTTTGGCGACAGTGGGAAGGAAAAACTCCCTTTTAACAGGAAGAAACCTCCAGCAGAACCAGGCTCAGGGAGGGGCGGGGCCATCTGCTGTGATTGGTTGGGGTGAGAGAAGGAGGACAGGATAAAGACATGCTGTGGAAGAGAGACAGAGATTAATAACAGGCATGATTCAATGCAGAGAGGTCTGTTAACACATAGTGAGTGAAGAAGAAACACCCAGTGCATCATGGGAATCCCCCGGCAGCCTATGTCTATTCCAGCATAACTAAGGGAGGATTCAGGGTCACCTGGTCCAGCCCTAACTATATGCTTTAGCAAAAAGGAAAGTTTGAATCTTAAAAGTAGAGATAGTGTCTGTCTCCTGAATCCAAACTGGAAGCTGGTTCCACAGTAGAGGGGCCTGAAAACTGAAGGCTCTGCCTCCCATTCTACTTTTAAATACTCTAGGAACAACAAGTAAGCCTGCGCTGTTAGAGCAAAGTGCAGGCTAATCGAGTAAATCGATTTGTTGATCAATTATTAAGTCATGTACTAACAGAGACTTGGAGGAGAGAGACCTAATATTTAATAATCCACATTTCACTGTTTTACTCTTTGGTTCAGATGTGGATACTGTATTGTTCTTTCTTTGTGATTTTTTATATTTAAGTTGTTTGTTGCTGGTTTTTAGTTTGTTTTTTGTCTGTTTGGGAGCTGACACAGTCTCTATGGAGATGGGTTTTTGGGGGGGTAGCAGGAGGAGAGAAGCTGCAGAGAGGCGTGTAAGACTGCAACTCTGCTTCCTGGTCCCAACTCTGGATAGTCATATTTTGGGGGGTTTAATAAATTTGTCCATATTTCTAGAAATGAGAGCTGCTCCATCCAAAGTGGGATGGATGCCGTCTCTCCTAACAAGACCAGGTTTCCTCCAGAAGGTTTGCCAATTATCTATGAAGCCCACATCGTTTCTGGGACACCACTCAGACAGCCAGCAATTTAAGGAGAACATGCGGCTAAACATGTGGTTGTGATTTCTCAGAGATGCTATTCTGATGGTGCATCTGGTTCATTTTGCCTGTTGCATTTAACCAGACACTGCTGGAGCTAATGAGCTAAAACAAAAGGCGACAAAGCTTTTGTAACTGTGGCCCCCAGATTGTGGAACTCTCTCCCTTTGAGCCTGAGATCTGTGGACTCAGTGGTCGCTTTTAAAAAACAGCTAAAAACTCATCTTTTTAAACTTGCTTTTGGTTGATTTTTATTTTTAGGTTTTAGCTTCTGTGAAGCACTTTGTGATTTTTATCTTGAAAGGTGCTATATAAATAAAGTTTTACTTACTTACTTACTTACTATTCATTTTCACATCACGCTTTAAGCTTTCTACATCTCACATGTCGGCTTTGGTGGTTAGTGAGAGGAAACTTATATTAAGATGGTAAATCACAGGCTGCTTGTTTATTTGCTAGCTTCATTTCCACACAAGCTGCTGATGGTAACTGATCCCAGTGCAGTGAAAGCTAGTAGCAGCTTGTCAGCAGCTCTTGTCAGAAACCAGCGTTTTATATTAAATGTGCAAACGAGCAAACAGCCAGAAAGGTCTGCTGGGCTGTCAGCTTGACAAACTCAAGCCACTGTTACCAGAACAGGGACACACCCATGAGTCAATCAACAAGTTGATATTATTATTATTGATTTATAAAGAGTGTCAGTTAATTTTGATTCCCTGGGAGTCAAATAATAGGGATTTGTTAAAAAGCTGCTGGTGCATCTCAGTGATGGTCTCCTGGCTGTCAGCCGTGTACCAGCCTGACTGCTGCACAACACACCTGATGGTCCCAACCTCACTAAGAGGACAAAATCCCACAAATGAACCCTGACAGGCTCACCTGTGAAGTGAAACCATCTCAGGTGACGACATCACGAAGCTCACTGAGGGTCTGCAGCGCTGTCAACAAAGCAAAGGGCGGCTCCTAAAAAATAAGACATATTTAGAGTTATTTATCATTTTTTCTTTGCTGCATAGTTCCATGTGTTGTTTGTTGTTTCATATATGATGTCTTCAGTTTGTATCTACAATGTAGAAAGTAGTAAATATAAATATATATGTATATAAAGTTTATATACATTTTGTATGTTAACCCAAACTGCAATCTTGACCTAAAACTACGCAGGTAATTAATTTTTATGGACCTAAAGAACGCAGACAGTGATAAACCAATGCTACACATCCAGCCTGGTGTGCAGACTTTACATGCATGTGAAAAAGCACAGTCATGTTTCTATTAAGGTACGGACACCAGCCAACACCCTGTGTGTGATGGTGAGACGTGGGATCTGAAAACGCTGGATTATTTGACACCCTAGGATGAGAACATGTTGGAAGGGCTGACCTTGCTGTAAATGTAATTGAACATTTAAATAACCAGGACATTTGTTTGTACCCAGAGACAATGAAAAACCAGAACACTGAACTTAAAGTAGACTGTCAGCGATAGATCAGAGCAGAAATACAATGCTTTCATTCCTCTGGTAGGACAGAAGGAGTCCAAATTAAAACCAAGAATATTTATCGTTTAAAACTGTCCTGGTGCATCATCGGCCCTCTGCACAGTGAGCCTGAGTCTAAAGTGAGAAAACTGACGGCAAAGCAGCTTTTGGAAAAGCACTTCAGACTCCAAACACACGAGACAGGCTGATTAGACGGTTTACAGTTAAAAACAGTTAATTAAAGAAAAAGTGCAGAGTTCAGCTCGTTGACCTTTTACCCTTTGTGGTCTGAACAGTAACCCTAAATCTGCAGCCATCGACCGGGCAGAGCCCGTCCTTGTGGGGACAGATTTGTAACCCGCACAGATCAATAAATTCACTTCTGCTTTATTGATATCAGGTCAAACTATCACATCATTCATCTCAGGACACTTTATATTATTAAGGTTAAAACTTTAGCCCCGCCCCCATGCGCCCCCTGAGTGTGCACATCTTTAATAAATAAAGTGAGTGAATGAATTGGTGGAGCTGAATCGATTGTTTCAGGAGAAGGCTGATGGTCAGGATGGACGAGCAGAATCAATACTGCAGGCTGCGGCAGATTTCCCCGGAGAAATGTTTGTGGGAACGCAAATTCTATTACATCCCTGAGCTGTCGTCCTTCACCTCGGCCTCACAAACACAAAGTGGACTGAATGGAGACTGAACTGACCGGTAAAGGCTGAGTCCAAAGTTGGGTTCAATCAAACAATCTCCTCGTGGTGTTCAGACTGATTCCAAACAGAAGCTGCTCGCTACATCAGGTCAGGCTCATGAAACATCCATCCATTCGCTTCCACTTATCCTTTTCAGGGTCACGGGGCGCGCTGGAGCCTATCCCAGCTATAAAAGGGCAAGAGGCGGGGTACACCCTGGACAGGTCGCCAGTCTGTTGCACGGCTAACACACAGAGACAGACAACCATTCGCGGTCACATTCACTCCTACAACTAGCATATCCGCACAAACAGCATTTCATTGGATGGTGGGAGGAAGCCGCGTACCCGGAGGAAACCCACGCAAACTCCACACAGAAAGACCCCGGCCTGATGGTGGAATTGAACTCAGGACCTTCTTGCTGGGCAGCAACAGTGCTAACCACCGTGCCACCGTGCTGCCCCTCATAAAACAAAAGAACTTTATTTGTATGGAGGACCACAAGAGCCACGCGCATCGAAATAAAAAATTCTGTGCTTAATTTTAATAAACTGATTTTTAAATTCTTTTCAAGTCTTCATTTCAAAAAACATTTTCGAATTGCACTTTAATAAACTGCATTTCAAAAACCTTTTTCGAATTGCACTTAATAAACTGCATTTTAAAATCCTTTTTCGAATTCCACTTTATTAAAAACATTTTCGAATTGCACTTTAATAAACTGCATTTCAAAAAACATTTTCGAATTGCACTTTAATAAACTGCATTTCAAAATCCTTTTTCGAATTCCACTTTAATAAAAACATTTCGAATTGCACTTTAATAAACTGCATTTCAAAAAACATTTTCGAATTGCACTTTAATAAACTGCATTTCAAAAAACATTTTCGAATTCCACTTTAATAAACTGCATTTCAAAAACCTTTTTCGAATTCCACTTTATTAAAAACATTTTCGAATTCCACTTTAATAAACTGCATTTCAAAAACCTTTTTCGAATTCCACTTTATTAAAAACATTTTCGAATTCCACTTTAATAAACTGCATTTCAAAAAACATTTTCGAATTCCACTTTAATAAACTGCATTTCAAAAAACATTTTCGAATTCCACTTTAATAAACTGCATTTCAAAAACCTTTTTCGAATTCCACTTTAATAAACTGCATTTCAAAATCCATTTCCCTTTCCTGTTCGCTCAGGGATTAACATGTGGATTAGCAGTTGGATTAGCAGTTGGATTAACAACTTCATTTTAAAAATCCTGCTGCTATTCAAATTAGCCACACCGTGGGATGTAAGGAGCTCTCTGATTGGTTGGTCAGACACAGGCTGTCTGCCAGCCTGGATTTTTCTAGCTCATAGCTTCGCCCTGCTAAGAAGCCTGTGTGCTTGTACAAAGGCCGTTCAGCCTCGGGATTTACACTCGGCTCGACACGGATATGTGAAGAATGAAGGGACCCTGCAGCGAAACGGAGACCAACCTCTGACTGAGTGCCTGTTTACTCAGTCTGACCACCTGTTGAAGGTAACGTGCTAACATGGCTAACGCTAGCATCACCGCACGTAGCCCCGTTATTTTAAGGTCATTTTAGCTTATGAAAATTTTACGTCGCAGCTGTACGAGCTCGCTACGTGTTTTGTAAGCTGCTGTGCTCTTCACAAATAAAGCTGGAAGCAGCTCAGACTGTTAGAACCAGCACTGAGCCCTGTTACATTTATACAGTGTTAGAGCAATGGCTGCAACCTACAGCCTTTAAACTAGCGATTAAAATGCTGACAGTAAACTCGTCAGTCCAGATGTTACCACATTACTCTATGGTACTTAGAGTTAAAACAACTGAGACAGGCTGATTAAAATAACAGCTGTCAGTTCTCTCATTCCTTATATCAAGACTGGAGATCACACTACTGATTTCAGTTCATTTAATATGTGAGTGCACAGATTCATTCTCAACTGGACATAAATGATGATCAAAGGTTGTATATATGATGAATTCATCAAATCCCAGCCTCTAACACAGTGCGCTGAATCTTAGCTTTGAATGTCCAGTATATTCTAATCAGTGCAATGTAAGCATTCACTGAACCTATAGTATCTACACCTGTGTGGCAAATGTGTGGTAAAGATACAGATAATGAAGTTTAATTATTAATACAATATACACCATGAAAAACAAAAGCTGAAATTGATTCAGTTTAGTACTTTTCTCTGTATGTTCTGTGATTATAAAGGCCTTAAATTCTGTGATATATACTGTAAATGATTTTCACAGAGGTCTTAAAGTACTTAAATCACTGCTGATAGTCTGGTTGTTTATATTTTCACATCTTTTTGTGTCTGTAGGGCTGTTTGATGACGATTTGGACTCCTCTGGGAGATGAGGACACACCCACATCTGTTCCATACTGCAGCCATGGATGGTGTTACAGCTCTGAGTCAGCTTTAGGCCATCAGACGCACACACTGGAAAACCAGCGCCTGGACTTCATGCAGGAGAGACGGCCTCAGTGATGTAGGTTCATAAGCGAGTTCAAACATTTCTGGCCTCTTATCACTTAGATTCCTTAATCTTAAAAGTGGATGCATTTAAAGCAGGAACTGCACACCTAGCCATCAGAAGTTTGGCAGCATGAGTACTGTAAAGTTTTGTAGGGCCCTTGTTAAAAATTCCACAAGCACCACACCACATTTGTCATGTACAGTTCCATTTTGTACAGGACATTGTTGAAAGTATAAACTATATATTCTAGTTATCCACTTGTCAGTAATTTTTGAGTAAATGGATGTCAGTGATAAATCAGTGGTGATTCACCTGCAAATGTTTTTAACAAACTTTGTTTTTTGTAGAATTCATCAGCAGCTGTGGAGAGATGCATTTGAATATCTTCTGGTTCCACTTTTCCTAACCTGGAAGCTGAGGATGGCTGATTTCTGACAGGGACACACACCTCAGCGCTTATCATGGGTGTTACATCCTCTGTGCCGCAATTCCAGAGAAAACGAGAGAGCAACGACCACTCATTAAGACCAGACAGAAATCTGTCCCTTTCTGGCAGCTGTGAAGACTTCCAATAAGAAAGTTTGCATTCTTAGAACAATGCTGGGTCATGTGTGATGTGTCATTATATGAGGATATTACATTTTGACTTAATTCTGCTCAATTAAGTGTTTTGTTCGTTGATCCAATATGGCAGCTTTGTGTTGTGCTCCAAGTTAAAACTCATTGTCCTCACGAGCACAGCATCTTAACAACTCTCCTTAAAAAAGTCGATTGACTTTAACTGGACACAATGGTTTTCAGTGGGAGATATATTCATCACTCATCCGTGACACTGGAGAAGTCACCTGGATGAGTGATAAAACAATTTTCCATGGAAAATTTGTTGTTTCTTTGGGCTCAATTTCAGCTCTAGCAGCATCTCTCAGAAGAAAACCGTTTTGCAAATAATCAGATAAAAAGATTGTTGAACTAGGTGGTATTCTCTGGAGTTTAAGACCAAAACTGAACTCAAACAGTGAATTGACATTAGACTGGAATTCATAAGATGAATAGAAATACTGCTGAAGCTGAATGATTCATTCATGTATATATATGACTTTTTTTTTTTCCCCAATTCACCAGGTCTGTAAAGTTTAGTATGTCTGTGGTACATGATACAAAAGAATAAATACAGAAGAATAAAAACTTTGTGAATAACTCTACTCTTCTTAAAAATAACTCATAAAACAAGTAAAAGTACAAATGTGTACAAGTTAGAGACTTCCTCAGTAAGTTTACACTCTTTTGGAGTGATTTTAATTGTGTGTTAAAGAGAAAGAGATTAGGAGGTAAAGTAGAGGATGCAGAGTCCATGATCACTGAGGTCATCTCTCCTGCATGAAGTCCAGGTGCTGGTTTTCCAGTGTGTGCGTCTGATGGCCCAAAGCTGCCTCAGAGCTGTAACACCATCCATGGCTGCAGTATGGAACAGATGTGGGTGTGTCCTCATCTCCCAGAGGAGTCCAAATCGTCATCAAACAGCCCTACAGACACAAAAAGATGTGAAAATATAAACAACCAGACTATCAGCAGTGATTTAAGTACTTTAAGACCTCTGTGAAAATCATTTACAGTATATATCACAGAATTTAAGGCCTTTATAATCACAGAACATACAGAGAAAAGTACTAAACTGAATCAATTTCAGCTTTAGTTTCTCATGATGTATATTGTATTAATAATTAAATTTCATTATCTGTATCTTTACAACATTTGCCACACAGGTGTAGATACTGTAGGGTCAGTGAATGCTTACATTGCACTGATTAGAATATACTGGACATTCAAAGCTAAGATTCAGCGCACTGTGTTAGAGGCTGGGATTTGATGACTTCATCATATATACAACCTTTGATCATCATTTATGTCCAGTTGAGAATGAATCTGTGCACTCACATATTAAATGAACTGAAATCAGTAGTGTGATCTCCAGTCTTGATATAAGGAATGAGAGAACTGACAGCTGTTATTTTAATCAGCCTGTCTCAGTTGTTTTAACTCTAAGTACCATAGAGTAATGTGGTAACATCTGGACTGACGAGTTTACTGTCAGCATTTTAATCGCTAGTTTAAAGGCTGTAGGTTGCAGCCATTGCTCTAACACTGTATAAATGTAACAGGGCTCAGTGCTGGTTCTAACAGTCTGAGCTGCTTCCAGCTTTATTTGAGAAGAGCACAGCAGCTTACAAAACACGTAGCGAGCTCGTACAGCTGCGACGTAAAATTTTCATAAGCTAAAATGACCTTAAAATAACGGGGCTACGTGCGGTGATGCTAGCGTTAGCCATGTTAGCACGTTACCTTCAACAGGTGGTCAGACTGCGAAAACAGGCACTCAGTCAGAGGTTGGTCTCCGTTTCGCTGCAGGGTCCCTTCATTCTTCACATATCCGTGTCGAGCTGAGTGTAAATCCCGAGGCTGAACGGCCTTTGTACAAGCACACAGGCTTCTTAGCAGGGAGAAGCTATGAGCTAGAAAAATCCAGGCTGGCAGACAGCCTGTGTCTGACCAACCAATCAGAGAGCTCCTTACATCCCACGGTGTGGCTAATTTGAATAGCAGCAGGATTTTTAAAATGAAGTTGTTAATCCAACTGCTAATCCAACTGCTAATCCACATGTTAATCCCTGAGCGAACAGGAAAGGGAAATGGATTTTGAAATGCAGTTTATTAAAGTGCAATTCGAAAAAGGTTTTTGAAATGCAGTTTATTAAAGTGGAATTCGAAAAAGGTTTTTGAAATGCAGTTTATTAAAGTGCAATTCGAAAAAGGTTTTTGAAATGCAGTTTATTAAAGTGGAATTCGAAAATGTTTTTTGAAATGCAGTTTATTAAAGTGGAATTCGAAAATGTTTTTAATAAAGTGGAATTCGAAAAAGGTTTTTGAAATGCAGTTTATTAAAGTGGAATTCAAAAATGTTTTTTGAAATGCAGTTTATTAAAGTGCAATTCGAAAATGTTTTTTGAAATGCAGTTTATTAAAGTGCAATTCGAAATGTTTTTATTAAAGTGGAATTCGAAAAAGGATTTTGAAATGCAGTTTATTAAAGTGCAATTCGAAAATGTTTTTTGAAATGAAGACTTGAAAAGAATTTAAAAATCAGTTTATTAAAATTAAGCACAGAATTTTTTATTTCGATGCGCGTGGCTCTTGTGGTCCTCCATATATTTGTGCTTACAAGAATCGGAGAGTTAAGTCCACCCCCACCCCGAGAAAACTCAAAGAGATAAAGTTAATAAATACATAAAGCTCCAGAGAACTCGACTGGGGCCAAGACTGTTGGAGAACAGGTGAGCAAACAGTTACAGGTGCAGCCAGTGAGGGTGGAGTTTGTTCTTCCTCTACACATGGCTGCAGTACTGCCACCTGCTGGGCTGGAGGATGGATGGTGTCATGGTCTTTTGCATTTTATGTTTGTTGAGCTGTATGTACAGATTTTGCTCTTTTGCACCCTCTGGTGGTGAAGTATAGAGGGTTCAGTTGTTTGCAGTTTGGGTCTCCACCCAGCCACTTCATGGTAGCCAGTGTTGGGGAGTAATAGAATACATGTACCGCCGTCACGTATTTAAAATACAAAATATGAGTAACTGTATTCCGTTACAGTTACTGTTTAAAAAAGGTGGTATTTAGAATACAGTTACTTTGTTGAAATAAATGGATTACACGGCGGTACTTTCCTGTTTCATATGTTAGGCTATGCCCTCTCTATTTTTAGCTTCCACGCCCGTGGAAACTAGAGATGGCACGATACCACTTTTTTATGTCTGATACCGATATCATAAATTTGGATATCTGCCGATACCGATATAAATCCAATATAGCGTATTTTATAATTAATAAAATGGTTTTTTTTTATATCTTGCTGCATTTTGTATAAGTTCATACTCAAGTTTAAAAAAGCAAACAAAACTAAAGCTTTTCTGTTATACCTGTATGCAAAAAATACACTGCAGCCAAAATATTTCATAGATCAGCAAAACTGATCAATCTAATAAACTTAAACCTGCACCATCCTCCCTATTCTGGTATTTTAAAGAGTACTTAGTGGAAATATTAAGAAACCTAACTAATAGGGTCGCCAACTCCGAACAAACAAACAAACAAACAAAATAGGGAACCACCCCCACCCTCTGCCTCATAATGCTTAATTGACGTAATCAACTTTAATTTAATACACATGTAAAAGAAAATGCACAGAAATCAATAATTTTTCCACAATAATTCAATAGATTCAACATCTTTCTTCAACAGAATTGCAGACTGCACAGATGCTTCCCAAAGGAAAAAGTAATATAGCTTACTAGGATATATTAGACTTAATAGTTCCTATATACAGTAATGGACTTCTATACATTTTACATCAGATGAAAACTTTGGTTGTAAGATTCAGAGAATTACTTATTAAAAGCCAGACATGAGAATAAGAAAGAAAAGTTTTTCTTTGTGCCCCCTTTCCCTGTTAATGCCCTGGCTAAACTTTGCTAAACCCGCCCCTGCACAGTTACCAGCTGTCAGCTGCGTGGAAAACGATCCTGGTGTAGAAAGTAATATTAAATTCATTCTAACAACAGCTTATCAAGCTTAAACGTGCTGCTGTTGTTCAGCTGCTGGTTTCCTCTTTCTGGTGCAAAGTCGGCGATAAACTAACAAGAGAGACGATCAGCTGATCATTGATCAGTTTCATGATTGAAGCAGCAACAGGAGAGGGAGGGGGAGAGAGGCAGTCGCTCCATATATCGGTTATTAAGCTTAAAGTGGGAATGCTTTACAAACATTCAGAGATGAACTTACACACTTGCTTTACTTCTCTGGGATAACTTTCTCTGAGATGAAATGCCGGTTTGGTAGCGAGGCTCCAAATGCTCAACCAGACTGCCGACAGTAGTTTTCTATACGAGATCGCTGCAAAAAGTGCAGCCTTACCTAATGTCCACCTACTGTTACTCATTTATATTAAGATTTAAACATAGTTGGTATTGGTATGGAGAGTAACCTTCAGTAATCGTAATAAATCACACAGCAATAGCACATTCATGTAGTTGTAAAAAGTATGATAATATATTAAGTAATCCAAAGTATTCAGAATACGTTACTCTCATTGAGTAACGTAATGGAATACGTTACAGAATACATTTTGGGGCATGTAATCTGTAATCTGTAGTGGAATACATTTTAAAAGCATGCTGCAGCTCGCGGTCAGCTCCACACATGGAGAAAATGTTGTTCAAAGAGAAGAGATAAGTGAGAAAAAGGTGTTGGATTGTGTGTCCACAGGTGTTTGTACTTTGCGTCACAATAAAATGACGGTAAAAGGCTCCGCCCACTTCCTATCCATGTCTCACCATGCAACGACTTTGTGAATGGACTGGAGAAGTGTAGTGGAAGAGTCCTCCGTCAGAAATAAGATATGTGTGTTGACTTTTTATTCTCCCTCAAAAGTATTATGCCATAACACTGCACAGAGCAGCTCTGCTAACAAAAGGCCATCATGGACTATTTAGCCCCTCCTGGATGTCAGCTCACGAGGTTTGTGTATTTGAAATGTTTTATTTTCTGTAATTAAGGACTTTTGATTGATTGATACTAAGTACAAGAGCACATTTTGATGTGATGTTTTTGTTTTGTCCGTGAGCAGTTCTCACAGGTTGTCAAGACCAGAATAAACCGTGTTTTATAATTCTACATCATGCCTACGTCAGTCCTTGAGGCTGCTACAGATGTAAGTGTCCCACTTACAAATGTGAGGTTCCCATCCCACAAAGAAGTGTTACAGTTAGTTTAAAGTCTGTTTACTTTTTTAATCACTTAAGAATAAAACAAAGAAAGAACTACAGAAGTCCCGCCCTTCACTTTATACTCCACCCATCTTCTTATATGCAGAGTTACTGGAGCGTGTTAGGTACACTGTGGCCTGGTCACCAGTCTGTCACAGAGCTACAGACAACCCTTTGCACCCACAGACATTTTAAAAATACTCCTAACTTGACCCCACACATGTCTGTGGGTGGAACCCAGCAGGGGGTTTCAAACCCAGGACCAGCTCGTGATACTAAGAGTTATACCACCTACTTATAGTCTGCGTAACTCTTACACAGCCTTGTCTCCAGCTCTTCCTACATCACCCCTCTCCTCACCGTCTGGGTTGCGTTCAGTCCTTCTGATCCTTCAACATGAAACTTCTCTCATTCCCTTCAGTTTACCTGCTGCCTTTGTTTGACACTATTTCTATATTTTGTCTTCCATTTGTGTCCTACGTGTGAAGACTCTTTTTCTGTGTCTTTTTCTGCTGTCAGGTGGGGTTGTGGGCGGGTGCTCCACCTGTTGCCAATCGGCTCTGGGAGCTAAAGGAGGAGCAGCTGCAGGTTCTCCACCAGTTTGCTGTCGCCTGCTCGGTGGTGAATCAGCCCACGATGTTTTTGAGTCTTTGTCAGTGGCTCTCTTCCAGTCTGGCCCTCACACCAATCGGTCGCAGCAGGAAGCTGTTGGGGTTTTCTACTGTAGGGTCTTCACCTTACAATATAAAGCACCCCGAGGCAGGCCTTGTTGTGATTCGGTGCCATATAAATAAAACTGAATTGTTCATTTATTACAGGAGGTTGAGAATAAATTCATTCACATAAGAAAATATATTGAAGGATGTAGCAGCAGGTTTGGTCTCTACATGTAAGCAGGGTCCTGATTATATTCAGCAGTGACCTTTGCTGCAGACTGTTTCATAACCCGGAGTCATTCTGGATCCTTCATGTTCCACAGAAGCATTACAGGAAGTTTATATTACTGCAAAGTCCTGACTGGTGCTGAATCCCCACAGTGTGTGTGTGTGTGTCTGTGAGTGTGTGTGTGTGTCTGTGAGTGTGTGTGTGTCTGTGAGTGTGTGTCTCCATATTGTTCTTATTGCTGTCTGATATTTACTTGTGAAGTTCTGATGTCACTGTTGTGATGTCACTGTTGTGATGTCACTCTGTCTCTCTCATAATTGTCGACGTTGATCGTCTCTCTCTTCATCTTTTTTCTTTCTTTCTTAAATTCTCCGTCTGTGATTAATCTTCTTTTCCTCTTTGCTGTGTTCTTCATCATGTTTGCACAGATTACTCTTCCTCCTCCGGCCCCTCACAACCTCCTCGGTGTGGCCATAATCCCACTCTGAGGAGGTTGTGCAGTGTGAACAGGTGGGTGTGACTTGTTGTGTGCGTTTACCTTCCTCACCATAACATGTCTTCTGATTACGCAGCGCTGATGTTTCCTGCTGGAGGCTCGAGTCATTTCTCACAGGTAGGTAATTAACAAAAAGCCTCATAACACACAAACTGATTCCTAGAACTCAACATATAGAAAAATATCATGTCACATTTGACCTCTGACCTCTGATTTTGCATTTCACACCTGCCCTTGTTTCAAGTTGACACCAAAGTGTTTTGCATATTTAAATAAAGTGAGAATGAGCTGCTGAGAAACATACTTTATTATAATAACAGTGATTCACGTCTGCTTATTTATACATCAGCAGCTCTTATCATTACCTGCTCCTGTGTAATGTTTGTAATCAGAGTAAACAGCCTTACCTGAGTTTTACTCCACTATAAACTTCTTAAAGTACTTTTAAAAAGACAGAATATATATTTAAAACTCTTCAAACCTGCAGAGAGTGAGCTGTTTGTGCTCTCTGAGTTCTTTCTGTTATATATGTCATGTTTGTATATTCATCCATGTTTCCTTTAGCCTCAGTGTAATGTGTCAGAATATTACACAGATTATTCCTGAACTTTGTCCCGCTCACATTAGCAGTAACTGTGTGAGTGTGAGTGTGTGTGAGTTTCAGGTGAGGATCATATTTCAACAATGCATCATTTTGTCCACACCCCATCCTGACTGTTCATAGAAGAAACGCTCTCACTCGTCTGCGTGACGGCTGAAGTGCTGCTGCTTCTTTGATGGACGCTCAGACCAAATCAGGGAAAGTTTACCTGCAACCCCACAAACCTGGAAAAGTAAGTACACCTTTCATTCCTGCTGTTTCTGCGTCGCTGTGAGGGTTCAAGAGCTGACAAAGTTACACCGGGAGGAGGCTGTGTTTTTGATTCTTTCATGACTGTAGTAACGACGAGAAACTGACATTTCTGTAGATAACTAACTAAAACGGGAGGAAGATGAATATTTTGTCACACTTCATTTTGATTTGACGGCTGAGAAAAGAGAAAAACCAAAGATGGGATCTCAGTGTTTCTGTGGCTCGGGGAATTTGAACCAACATGTTGAAACACAGCTTCACATTCCAGCACAACACAAAGTACACACACACGCCGTGTGAGCTCACCGACTCCTTGACGTCACGAGCACACCCACAGCACCAACCCGAAACCGTGACTGAAAAATGGAAAAATCACAGATGATCATTTTACTGAAGGACGAGCGTTTACCTGTAGTAACGTGTTCCTGCTTTTATTGTGAAAGGACTGAGATCATAGGTGAGCGCAGGGTCTGTACCCATGTAGGACATGCTGGACGTGACCTCTCTGATGCATGGCGCTCATAAAGGAAAGGCTCAGGCTGACGCCATCGAGGCAGAAGGTGGAGGAGTTTGGTCTACGGAGGACCAAGAGTGCCCAAAGTGAAACACATGATTGAATGAATCCAGTGAACAATTAATCAGTAAAAAAATATAATTTAAAATTTAAAGCATGTGTAAGTATTTCACTATTTAACTCATTATTTCACGGTTTCACCCATCAAAGTCAGGGGGCGGGGCTAACCCTGATGTAAAAACCAGTCAAGAACACAGAGTTTGTACTCTTAGCTTTGAACTTGAAAAGTAGAGTCAGGAGTGTGGGCTCATGAGGACAGCTCAGACTGAGACATCAGCCCTGCTTTGTTGTTTTATCCCCGCGGTGTCCACGTTGCCATGGAAATGGCTGTCTGTGAGGTTTTGTTGCATCGTGATCTGGGATCGATGCGCCGTGACCTGCAGTTACAGTGACTGATGTAAATGACTTCACGATGAGCTGCTGCACAGAACGATGCAATAATTAATTAAACTGTAAAACAATGAAATGTTTGAATATTTTAAATAATTTATTGATACATATTTATTAATTTCATTTGACACTCTGGGCCCTCCGTACCCACAGTCTTGTTTTCCTTTGATAAATTCTCATGTGGCGTGTCCTGTTTGTACGCAGCACGGCGCTCACGTCTCTCTTTTTCCTCAGAAATGGAAGCCGGTGTGGTTGTCTCTGACGCCCCCCAGCAGCAGTGGAGTGGGCCGACTGGAGATCCAGGATATGGGAGGTAAACAGCTCCACTCGTTATGTGAATGATGAAAATAACAGACGCACCGTCCCTGTGATAGTTTCTTATTAGTTACTGAGCGCTCACATCAGTAAAATAAGACTGAAGCTCACTGATTTCACACCAAGCCCAGTTTATTTTCAGTCCAGCTGAACTCAGACTGAGGGAGCAGGTGCTGGAGCAGCTCTGTGCCGTCTCCCTGGATTATCCGTCACATCACGATCACGTCTCAGGTTTTATCCTGTTCCACTTTGATATTTGAGGTGATATTTAATACGTGACACTAAATGTCAGATTTTCACAGTTTAATCAGGTTAATGAAACGCTGTGGGGAGCTCCAGGGCCGTGCAGAGATGTTTGAAGGGGCAGGTGCTCAAGCCCCCCCCACACGTGCCTGCCGAGCTCCACCTCAGGGAACATTTACATGCAGATCTGTGCACGTAAGTTTTGGAGGAACAACATGGCGGTGATTCGATCAGCAGAGCCTTTTAGTGACATTCACATTCCACAGCAGACTGATGCTTCCAGGTAGGAAACAGGGGTTTATCCTTTAATTTGTCACCTGTCGGTAGCTGGAATACACCTTTGAACAGGCGGTTGAGACAGATTTTACGAACCACTGTATTATAAAGGTAGAACATCTGAAGTGTTGGTCATAATCCTGATCCTGAAAGCAATGATCGCAGCAGTGGCTCTAATCCTGCACGTGTAAACATGGACTCACTTCTGGAACTGCAGCTTTGATGTTGATGCTCTATTTACAGACACAAAACTGTGGACACAAAGTGCAGATTATAAAGAAAAACTCTCAATCATCCTCTGATGTTTGTGATTCTCCAGACTTTTTCTTTACTTTACCCCTGTGGGACGTCTGCACTCTCTAAAGTATTCAGCTTAAACAGAAAAACATAACTAATTAAATATTTCTTTCATGTCTTTAAGTTAAACTCTGCTTTCGTGTTCAGTGGAGACGCTCAGCACTAAAAGCCGGCTTCATATCAGTTCCTGGGGAGCTAAAAATAAAACTACACGAGCACGAAAAGACGGGGAATCGTGTCATGTTTGGGATGCTGGTGGAGCTGAACGCATGTCATGCATGCAGCGGCGGGCCGGGCATCAGCCACTGAACACGAGCACTGGATCTGACGCTTTAACAGAGCCCGGGATGAGGGCGATGTTATGTAAGCTCAGCGGCAGCATCTGCACAGTGAACACATGACATGCACGTTTTACACGGACGACACACGAACATCAGAGAAGAGTTTGTGAATGAGAACAGGGCCGAAGCAGGCGGACGAACAGGATGGAAAAGCAGAGAAACGGCTGCCATCAGTGGTCAGTGCGTGCGCTTTAAAAGGTGCGATCAACGCGGAGACCAGAGTGTCCGACACGGTGAGAGCTGCTCGTCACAGAACCTCAGCGCTTCCTTCAGTCCTTTCTCTGTGACCTGCACACAAACACATGGCAGGGATGTTTCACAGCTTTAATGCTAACAAAGATGCTCCTCGCCTCTCACCTGCAGAGACAACAATTCATGAATGATGATAAAGATCATAAAGCGTCTTGACACGACTGTTGCTGTGATTTGGCGCTGTATAAATAACAGTAATCTCTCTGTCATCTGCAGACACACCAGCTAAAAATCCTCACTGCTGCCACATGTGCGACAATACTGACCCCTAGTGTTCGGTTTGGTTTTTGCATGGCGACGTTTGGTCGACTGAAACTGACCGCTTTTCATCTCAGATTCATCCTGATGCCACTTTTAGCAAATTACGTTCAGCTGTGAGGGAGATGCAGTAGAATCAGCAGTGCAAGAGTACTGATGTTACAAAGGAAGTAGTAAAAGTAAATATACTTTCAGGAGTACTTAGAGGAGTACCAGAGGCCTGGGGAGCTGCTCCTGCACTCGTCTGGACCAAGAGGTCAAATGTTCTGCAGAATCTGCTGCAAACACATCAGACGTCACCTTCTTGTCATTTTGTAATAATCAACAAGTCTCAATACACGCCAAGCACGCTTCAACCAAACTGAGGTCAAACATTGACTCAAGCATTGATTCAGTGTCCAAAGTCCAGCGTGTGACAGAGTTTTGCCGTTTGCTTTGCAGGTGTGTGCACACAGGAATGTTTGAGGTTGCACAGGTTAAAGGTTTCCCAGGAGCGCTGACTTGCTCACAAATACACAAGTGGAGTAAAAATAAGAGAAGTTTGAAGTATGAAGTTTCTATGCAGTCAGTGTGTTTGAGCTCCAGAAAGAAACTCAGTATTTGACAGCAGGAATAAAGCTACACTAACAGGAAATTATTTATCTGGAGTTCTTCTTCTTATTATTAGTCCTTCATTTATCCTGGTAAAAAATCTCGTTTCCAAGAGAGACCTGGTATCATAGCAACAAAAGTCAAAATACACATAAGTATATAACATCCATCCATCTTCATCCGCTTTATCCGGGGCCGGGTCGCGGGGGCAGCAGCCTAAGCAGAGAAGCCCAGACCTCCCTCTCCCCAGCCACCTCCTCCAGCTTATTCGGGGGAACACCAAGGCGTTCCCAGACCAGCCGAGAGATATAATCTCTCCAGCGTGTCCTGGGTCTGCCCCGGGGCCTCCTCCCGGTGGGACATGCCTGGAACACCTCACCCATGAGGCCCCCAGGAGGCATCCTTGTCAGATGCCCGAACCACCTCAGCTGGCTCCTTTCGATGTGGAGGAGCAGCGGCTCTACTCTGAGCCCCTCCCGGATGGCTGAACTTCTCAAGTATATAACATTTTAAACAAATACAATATCCTGTACAAACATGTGAAAAATATAAAATAACAGATCAAATTAAGAGCGACATTAAAAACAATCACACTGAGTAAAAGAGTTATTCTCTCTTCCTTTAAGACAGACTTAATCTCCCCGAGGTAACCAGTTCTGATCATTTCAGTTCCTTCTGCAGATTGTTCCAGGAAGCAGTGGTGGCGTATTTAAAAGCCTTTTCCCCTAATTCTGTTCTTTTGGTACAATCAGTCGTATGATATTGTGAGAATGAAGGCTGTATTGGTTGTGGTTTTTACACATATAAACACATAACTAAGAGGGAACCAGCCCAAGGAGAGATTTATAGATAAAGATCAACCAATGGGAGAGTCTGTGAATACGCAAAGATGGACATTTAGCAGCAGCATACAAAGAACAATGATGTACACGATTTCCATAGCCAGTAATAAAACATAAAGCACAATGGTACACAGTATCCAACCTCTTTAGGTAGCGGGCAGGTGTGTTCATAAAAAGCAGGTCACTGTAATCCAATAAAGGTCACAAAGTTGCATGAATCAAGTGTTTTCTCACTCAGAGGGAGAAACAGGAGTGATTTCTAAAAAAGTAACTTAGTTTTAGTTTTTACTTCGACACCTCTCTCCTGCTTCTTCCCCACTCACTCAGACTGGATCTCGCCACGTTAGCTGGAGTTTAGAGAAAGTCTGCAGCGTTGTTGTCATCTGCATACAGGCCTCAAAGACAGGGGGACGACATCACTGCTAAAAAATACACCTGGCTTTAACTACTTTAGCATCCCAAAGTTCACTCCGGGAAAATCATTGGAAACATCCATGTGCGAGCCGCAAAGCACCTCCACTTTCCAGAGGTTCTGCTGACAACATACATGCCGTGTTGCCAGGTCTCCTGTGCTCCAAATACTCCAATTTCTGGAACTGGGATGCCAGTTTGGGTTTTTTCAAGCCTACTTTTTAAACATTCTTCACTTTCTGTTCTTCAGCTTCGGTGGCCTGAGGATTTCAGCTTTGCTGTTTAGAGAAGACAAGGTTCTTTGAATCATGAGTGCAGTCTGCAGGAAAGAGAATCAGCACCTCCAAGGCCATGGTCCTCAGCTGGAAATGGGTGATGTGCCCGCTCTGATCTGGGATGAGTCGCTGCCTCGAGTAGAAGATTTGAAGTCCCTCGAGGTCTTTTCACACGTGATGGAAGAGCAGAGCACGAGATCAACAGATGGACTGGTGCGAACGCCAAACCGAGAGCCCTGAGTGTAAAAGTGAAGCTTTACTGATGATCTACAGTCACCTTCTGCTCTGAGTAGTTACTGATAATGTGGAAATGATCTTCCTCTGAAAGGTGAAAGGAGGAGCTTGGAGTACAGCTGCTACTCCTCCACATCAAAAGAAGATGGTGGCGGATGCTTGGATGCCTGCTGGGATACTGGGAGGAAGCACGGAGGCAGACCCTGGACTGAGCTTGAGGTTATATCTCAGCTGGCTTGGGAATGCTTGGAGTCCCTCTTGATTAGTTAGGAAGAGGTGGATGGACAGGGGGGGTCTGGGTGTCTGCTGCCCCCATGACCCAAAGCTCGATGGATGAACCGATTCATAACAAAATGTATCTATAAAAGATGAATGTAGCTCCGATCTGAAAAGTGACATAAACCTTCATTCTTTGCCAGCAGGGGGCGACTTTGAGTAAACCTCCCTGATGACTTTATCATGTCTGTCACTGGTCTCAGAGCTTAGTGGATAAAACAGGATGTTTATCCCTCTTATTATGAGTCAGATAAACAAGAGTCTGCAGGCTAACGCAGGTCGAGCTTGTGGCTCGCAGGTCTGCATGAGAGCCCATCGGTGTGTCTGTGAGTATGACAGGATGATTCAGTGCTTAATCCTGTCTTTAGAAACAGATTCATCTTTAAATATCACTCTGCCTTTTTCTTGTGGCGAGTAATATTTGTGTTCAGCTCACTCACACATACATTTGAATCTTACTTGGCTTTAAACCAGAGCTTAGCCACAAACACTCCCACACCTGCGAGTGGAAGTATCGCTTGCGGCTGTTTGACATTCAGGCAAACATGTCGCCTCACGTTTCTCCACCCGGAGAAGAATCGTGCGCTCTGAGCAAAGACTCGTTGGGTGGAAACGGCTGCAGTGCAGAGTGCGCACGAAGCTTATTATTTGAGTCGCTCTGGTTTGAGAAGAAGCCGTACAGGTGATTTATGTCTGTCAGGCGTTCTCCGTCGACTCAGCTGTAACGCTCTGCCTGTTTGTGCACGGTGTATCCTGCAGGGGGCGATCTCGCCACTGGGGTCAGAAAACACGGGGACCGGAGGGTGAAGGTGGTCCGACTGTCCGAGTTGATCAGCGTCCTCAGACTCCCCCCGAACGCTGAGGCCTGCCCCATGGTGAGCCGTCGTACTCTCCTCTCACGTTTCCAGTCGTCAAAAGTCGAAAAGACGCTTAAAGCTGCTTTGTGTCTGCAGGAGAACATGTGGGCGTTCTGCGTGGAGACTCAGGACAGGACCATGGTGTTCGCCGCACTCAGAGACGACTGTGCCGACTGGGTGGACAAACTGTGCCAAAGCACGTTTCAGGTGTGAAGGACACAAATGTTCCTTCTCTTTACGTTTCACACAAATGTGCAGCTTTATGATTTCACAGCTGATTATTTAAGCTTGCTTCATTCGCTCTCTCAGAAAGGAGGCCGTCCACGCTCGAATCAGCCCCAAATGGAGGAGAACCAGATATACGTCTCAGTACAAGAAGGTAAATTCTTTCTTTGCTTTTGTCTTCTCCAAATACTCAATTCCGGTTAAGAGCGCCCCCCCATGGAACAGGATGAGCAGTTATTGCATCCCCCAGTGTAGACATGTTCACATAAACGTGAGTCTGGGAAAATATGAACATTTGACACACGCTGAGCAAACAGTGAGCTACAGGGATGTACACGATACTGCAGAAATGTAATATTCAGCTCTCTCTGGCTGCTCAATAAGAGTGGACCGTAATAACCTTCCTAACATTCAACATGCACTCTGACGTAGCGTTCAGAAACATCCTTAAAGGAGCACAGAGAGGCCGAGCCTCACACTTTTCGCTCATGCTGTCAGTATTTATTAACTGTCTGAGAAAAATTTCGTGCATGTATTTAAACTGTGTTAAATTATCACATCAGTGTTCTGCTTTGCTTTATTTGCATAGTAATGAATGACAGACTCTCCTCCCTGTTCACAGCCTCTGAGTTCTGGGTGGCGATTCAGAGGACGGAGGCAGCGACCCGCTGCGGCCTGCAGGGGGCGTACTGGCTGCAGGTGGGACGGGAGGCGCTGCTTCTGAAAGAAACCCAGAAGAAGAACGTTGTTCACGAGTGGCCGTACGAACTCCTGAGGCGATACGGGAACGATAAGGTGTGTGCTGCTCATGGTCACGATTTAAAGGTGCTTTTTGTATCACCTGCTGCATGTTGTTATTAAATCTTTCACCACAGGGGGGCGCCATTTTACCAGACTGTAAGGAGAAGCAGGGAAAGTCAGTATTTAGCCTGAGATCGGGACTCAAGCCCGACAGCAGGGAGGTTTTGGAGCTTTTTTTATGGAGCGCCGAATCCGTCAGCTTTACTGGTGGCTCGATATTGTCTGCAGGCGTGCGCCGGAAAAGAGCAAAATGTTAGCACTCTCCAGGAACCGTGCTTATGTTTGCCCGTGTTTCACTTTTATCATTTATACAAAATGATCAAATGTGGTTGTGTTTGGTGATAATTCTTCAGCCATATCTCGCTTCCACATGCGTGTGGGTACCAGCGCTTCCTCTCCTGCTGGGTGCTGTATTAGCTTGCTGCGCCATCATGTGATACAAAATGGTGTTACAGAAAAGTCTGGCTCTCATGCTCTGATGTTTTCACCTGAAGTTCTTTCACATTCTTGTTAAAGTTCAGCTCATGATGGAAGCTTTAAGTGAAACTGAAGCCTCACAAGTGTAAGACGTTTATTTTCTCTCCTCCTCCCAGCTGACCCTAACCATCGAAGCCAGGCGGCGCTGCGACTCCGGTCCTGGAGCGTTCATCTTTGAGACGCCGCAGGCTGAGAAGATATTCGCTCTGATTCAGAGCACCATCAAACTGAAGACCTCATCGACCAACCAAAACCCAGAGGGAGAGAAGGTTGTGGTAACCAACATACAGGCTCATTCGCCCCTCCCCAAAGTCCCCGATATGACCAACATGGCCGCCATCCTGGAGAACAAACTGAGGACAGAGGAGAGCAGAGAAGAGGGCGCACATGCTCGAGAAGATCACCCGCCTCCTATCACCCTCATGCCACTCCCACTGGTCCCTGACGGCTCCTCTGCAGGTAACCATGGAGACCAGTCAGAGGCCATATACGCTAATCCGACTGACTGCATCCGGCCTGTAACAAACCCCCCGCCTGTCAGAGCCACGTATATCGACCCTGCGAGCGTTCTTCCTCTCAAACCCCCATGTGCCGCTCCGCATCCCCCGCCTCGCGCGGACGACCCGGATTCGGTCTACTCGGAGGTGTACGACAAGATCGGCCATCACCAGAACAAAGACAACGTCCTCCAGAAAAAAGAAGAAACGAAGGTTTCAGCAGAGGGTGACGCGGTCTACGCCCAACCCAGCAGACGGAGCAACGTGTCTCTGAAAAGCGAAGCCAAGGCCGACCCCTTCGCTCATCTTTACGCTCACGTCTGTAAGAAAGCACCATCGTCCAGCCCCTCGTCATCCAATGAGAGCACCCCCTCCTCCTCCTCGTCTCCTATCGCCAACAGGAGAACAACAAAAGCCTCGGATTGTTCGCTTGATGATGTAATCTATGAAAACCTGGGCATCATTTAACTCTGATGTTTAGAAAACATCTGAAACCATCACTGACATTCTTCATAGCAAAATTGTTTGAAAACTCTGTTAAACTTGTTACCGCAGCACATGTGATGTAGACTGACCACAGACTGTAGAGCTTTGGGACGGGACGTCGGAGGAACTGTAAGGTCAGGGATCAGATGTTTGAGAAACTTCTTGCTTGCTTCCTAAAATATGAATATTTAATCATTAAGACAGGTAAATAAATAAACCTGCATGAATGTGATTTATGTTAATGTATATTCTGCATATTTATAAGTTTAGCACTCCTGTGTTGCAAATTCATACTCTGACTGATTTTTCCACATAGAAAACTTCTCATACGCGATTTTTTACATATAAAACTGTAAACACGCTTGTTTGGTTACGATGTACAAATGTATGCTGCAAAAATGTCCCCGAGTCATGTTACATACATGGGCCTTACTATGTTTCTGTGTAAATATAGGAGCTATGACAGGTATCGCCATCATCTGTTACCGTCAGTGTTATTGTGTTTTATTCTAATATTGTGCTTTAAATAAAACAAATATATGACATTTTTGTTCCACTGAATGAATCCTGGTGTTTTTAACACTACGTGATACAGATATAAGAACAGAAGATGTTACTGGACAGTTTGTCTTGTGTTCTGCTCACTGTTGTGTGGACAGATGATTTTACGTATTTGTACATTTGGGAAATTCACATAAACAATCGGGAAAGTTGGAGTGTTGGCGTCGTGTTCAAACACCTGATGAATCAGGGTAAATATTTACCACACTGCACCGCCCCTCCCCCACCCGTCACTTTCAGTCAAGACCAGGTTCAGAGACAAACGAGAAGCAGCAGACGGGGTGAGTCCCCATGTCCTCGAGACCCCCCATCTTTGTGGAGTCTTTCATAAACCGTTCATGTTGAGTCTGAGTCTGCAGAGGGTCCCAGTGCTGTGGAAGACATCACACCTCGTCCCTGTACCAAAGACGCCACGTCCCAGTGGCCCCCAGGATTACAGCCTGTGGCTCTGACCTCCCACGTCACAAAGATCCTGGAAAGACTCATCCTGGACCATCTCTGACCTATCAGACCCATCAGGACAGATCAGGATCCCCTTCAGTTTGCTTACAGAGCCTCAGAGCTGAGGACGCCATCATCTACCTGCTCGATTGTGTCCATGTCCACCTGGACCAGCCGGCGAGCGCTGTGAGGGTCATGTTTTTTTACTTTTCCAGTTCATTCACTGGAGAGGAGGATGTTGTCCAAGATGAGGACAATGATGGATAACACCTCCCGCCCACTCTGTAACATGCTGGACAATCACAGGTGCACGTTCAGTGAGAGACTGAGATTACCCATAATGCACCACTGAACGACACAGGAAATCATTCCTGCACAACTCCTCCATCTAATGCACAGCACACAGTGCAGGAGTTGCAGCCTGCAGCACGTCCTCCACAGTGGAAATAACAAAGTTTCTCTGCAATAATCTTTATAACTAACATATTTGTACATATTAGATATATTTCTTATATATTGTAAACTTTGTAATATATTGTATTATTTAATTAGTTCAGTGTGTTACTGTGTTTGTTGTTGTGACTGTGACCACAAAATTCTTTGGGGATTAATAAAATATGATTCTGATTTCATTGTTTTAAGTCACACGTTATACATTCATTTATTTCCTTTAAATTTAATCTACGTAACAACCTAAAGCAACAAAACCAGCAGCGTGAGGATGGGAGGGTGGAGACAGCCTGATGCACTGATGAACTTTGACCAGCATCTCTGTGCTCTGGTCTGGTCGCACACCTGAGGGCGTCGAGGGGAAACATAACCCTCTGTAACTTCAGCCTTTCTTTTATAAATCAAATGTTGGTCACATTGAGGTTATCGTGTGCAGACATGCTGCAGAGATGATCCGCTGACAGCTTTCTGTGACTGAAGCCGAACTAATGCGCAATAATCCTAAAAGAGGTTCTAGATGCAAAACCATCAGGTAATAATACGAAACGGAGGAAACATAAACGATGGTGCAGCTTTAGTCCTTGTTTCTTAGAAGACGTCAGCGCTCACTCAGAAACCTGCTGACTGCTCAACGGCAGCCAGTTTTTTTTGACGCTGTAATGCATAAATGTGACCACAAGACGGCGCTGTTACAGCCTTTATCAAGAAGGGCTTGGTCCTCGCGTTCAGTTAGGCCTTCAGAGTTTTCGTGTCCTCCCTGTGCCAGCTTGTTGTTTCCTTTCTTTGGATAAAGGCCTGCATGAAGCAGGTGAGATCACGTGACTTCTAGCTTTACCTTTGGTGTGAGGCCTTCGTGCATCCTTCATAACTCTGATCAGATTTATTGTATCTATCACCAAAAATATTAATCACAGCAGCTTCCATCGTGGATGATGATCCGGCCGCGTGTGATAAAGCGTCTTTTATTCATCCTCTGCGCCACACGTTGGTCTGTTGATGTTTCATCACTCAGCGTGAGGACGACGTAACATCCTCATTATCCTTTTTTCATTATTTCTAATGACTTTGTGAGAGAAATGAAGACACAAACTCAGGATGTTCCCTTATTAACAAGTACACAAGTGTATTATTTCATTTTATTTATATATGCAAGCAAGTTTATGTCTTTACAAATAAAAAAGCCACTGTCTGCCCAAGCTGTTGGCACACATATGTACAAAGATGGAGGAGTGAATCAGATGAAGCCTGCTACTAAGCAACCAGAGTGAAGTACAAAAAGTCTAGCACACTATAGAGAAACAGAAAAAAAACGACCTCCAACGTCCAAGATGTCCAACCTCACATAATGCATGAATCTGAAACACGTGATGATCAGTGGAAGGTCACGGACTGACATCATCAGCTTTTAGATCTGCAGCTCACTTCACGATGGACAAGAGGCACAGAGGGTCTGATCTCCCCCCCTGTGATTCAGAGCTGTGGGAACACGGCAAACCTCCTCACAGCGGGTTGGAACTCAGACGTCATGTCATTGAAATTCATGCTCGATCGCGCCGACGCGCTCGGGTTTCTGATCCCGCGCTCGGGATCCTGGAATGGTTCAGCCGCGGTCAGCGAGCAGACAGAGAGGACGCAGGATCAGTACGTGTCATCACACGCGTTCGTCTTTACATGTGGGTTAGACAGTAAGATGAGGAGACTTGAACGAATGGAGAGAGAGCTGCTCACGTCCTCCTCCACCCGACTACAACAGCGGGCTGAGCCTCTCGGGTCACCTGTCTCAGGTGTTTTGGTTTCATTTGGGCCAAATCTATTCTGTGCCACACTGACAGCAGTCGGGAGAAGCCGACAGTCTGGCTTCTTCCTTCTTCACCTTCAGACTGTGGACGACCAAAACTGCCATCATTCAGATTATTAAGTATTTCTGACAGTTTTGCATAAACTAACATTTGAGTTTGCATCTGTGTTTGTGCCCCGAACACAAGCCAAACTTAACACGACTGATTCGTTTGCCTTGCAGAGACCGACCCTGGTTCGGTGACCAGGAGGAGTCGGCACACCGTCGCTGACCCAGAGACGATTCAGCGGTGCGTTTGGTCACCTGGATGGCGACCGAAGGTAACACCCAGGTGAGCAGAATCAGCTCTCTGGGTCTTGTTTGCATAATGAAGCAGAAACACAGAAAGAACCAAAAGGGGAAATAAAGTAAACAGATGACTAATTCCAAAAACAATTAAGCTAAGAAACCCTATTTTGTATAAATATTATTTTTGCATTAAAGACGTGTTTGTTAATTTATTCACGTCCTTTTTAACCAGTGGCCGCTGTGGTCCTCCACACCCAGCAGCACTGGAAGTTTGAATTCTGCGTTTCCGATCATTCGTCTGAAATCCATCACGTGGGCTCTGAAAGCGTCCGAGCCGTGTGTTTGGAGGAGGACGAGGAGGAGGACGTGAGCAGAGCTGGGTGCAGGGAAACGGGTGGCCAGAGCAATACATTACACCACATCTGCAAATCCGCTTTATTAGGATAAACAATACAGAACACCATAATCATATCACTGAAGACTTGCAATCATAAATTCATGCACTTGTATGCCGTAAATTGAAGAGAATGGACTTGTTGTTTTTAACGTCTCGATTTTGTCAAACTGCTACAATATATTGCTCTGGTGGTAAACAACTGAGCAAGCAAGCTAGCTTAGCAACACCATTAGCAACAGGAACGGCAATACTGCACACGGAAAAGTGGAAAATAAAAACAGCAGAACAGCGCCAGTGGAAAAGAATGACTTTTTTTTGTCTTGTTTTAATCGTTAAAATTATGACCATTGAATGCATAACCATGCCACAAACAACAACTAGAGTCACTGTCTTTTTTATGTAGTATAAGATTATCTTCATTATTATGAATTCATTCGTTTTCATCATTGTTATTTCTTCAGGTTATAACCAATGCTGCAAGACTATACACGGGTCCCACAGTGGGGATCTCAATGCACTTACACACCAAGAATAAGAGAGAGAGCTCACGATGGTCAATAAGTGCACAAAAAACTATTTTTTCTTTTATCTGAGGTTAAAAACACTGACAAGACATCCATTGTCAGGCAATGAAATGATAGAATACTGTTACTGTAAAACTAGACCCTTAAAAATACTGACTGTGTGCAGCCGGGACACACCTGAACAGGACGCAAGTCCGGCGGAGGCGCCCCTCGATGACGCCGTAGTGGTTTTTGTACTTTGGTCAGCTGCAGTTACACGACACGAAGCAGCGAGCACGACTTCGACGCACAGACGCCAACTGGTCTTTATTTCTTCTGTAAACACAAATGCTCCCAACACGTCCTGATTGGATGGCGTCCTTGTTCCGAGGCCCGCGAATGCTTCAGCCAATCAGCATCTGTGCTGCCTAACATCAAAGCTTTTATCTGAGTTTAAACCAATCAGCTAGCACGCATTTTTTAAATAAGTGAAATTAGTTTTTTAGCATTATAAGGTCAGCGAGCACCACTTTATCTTTCATCGTTTTAAAGTATTTAAAACGCACGAGCAGGACGTCGAGCCACAAAGCTGGCGGCGAACAACGTTTTCCACGTGCTGATTGGCTGAGGCAGATGGCGACCCATCGTTGAATCAGTCAAAATAACTGTTTAGAGAGTCACAACAAATCAGGACGACCAACGTGTGAAGCCAGCTAATCTGGACTTTGGTCATCGTGGTTATTAGAGCCGAGGCGCCGATTTAAACCTTTCAAATCCAGCCGGCTTGGGAGCGTCGAGGTGTAAGTGCAGCTGTGTGCGGGGAGCAGAGGATCAGGACATTGGGACTGAACCGCCGCCCCCTCCGGACTCTGTAACCCATAGGAAATCCTCCTCCCGGCTGCTCACCTCGACTGTTTCACATATATGTATATCTTTATACAGAGTTAACGTCGGTGCAGCGCTTTAGCCCCGCCCACACGCGAAAGGAAAAGAGAAAAAAAAACACATTTCTTTTTTCTAATTAAATGATTTCACATTTAAAAAGTTTCAAAGATTAAAAGTTGATAATAAAATAGTGAAATGTCATCGTGAAAAGTAAAGAGTTATGGCTCAGAGTGATGGCGGTGGTGGAGTGTGTGTGTGTGTGTGTGTGTGTGTGTGTGTGTGTGTGTGTGCCGGTAGTCTCATCAAATCAAACCATCATGTCATCATCTTCATCTCGCTCTCAGTCATCTCTACTGGCAGATAGAGAGTCATCACCATCCTCACCTGCACGCTTCTTCTTCTTCTTCTCTTGCTGAACACAGAACAAAGACTGAACAGCGTTTGGATCTGAGCCCACTGCGTTAGAAGGACGTCGAGCTTATTAAATGTGTTGACTGCATTTTTATCTGCTGATAAAACCTCGCGTGGAGAACTGCGACTGTGGAGAACTGGGAAGCTCTGCTGGTCCAGAATAACCCAGCAACCCGAGGAGAGCGTTACAGGACACGAGAGCAGCCGGCAACCACAGTCCAGCAGGTCGGCCCTGAACCATTAGCTTATTCGCTGGAATATCATTCCTCTTCCTCGCCCTACAATCTGCTTCAGACACCACCACCTCCACCTCTGACGAACCACCTCCACCAACACACAAACACTACCCAGAATTCCTGCCGATCCTCCGCTGCCGTCAGCCTGCGGTTGGTGTCGCTGATTTTTCTGACTCAACTTACAAATAACGTTTTGGTCGCATCAGGGCGTCGCCAAAGAACGCAAAACAGGAAGCATGAAAACAACGAATCGCTCGAGATGACTGGTGTATACGCTAGTGTGTGTGTGTGTGTGTGTGTGTGTGTGTGTGTGTGCAGAATCGCTGAAATACTGAATCATCACCTGGTAATGTGACAGAACCCCCCCCCCCCCCCCCCGACCCCGGCCCCGTTTAAATACCCCGGTGCTAAAATCACACAGAAAGAATCCGAATAAAAATGTGGCAAAATCCCTGAAAAGTGAGAAAACGTTACGTAACAGACGGATGAGATGATGACTAAAAGACTTTGTGCTGCTAAGATGTGCTGTTTCTGAGGACGAATCACAAGTTTGTACAATCAGGGGACGAAGAGGGGAGGAGGAGGAGCCCCGTTTCACTAGCTGCACCCCGCTGCCACCGTACGTGCTGTCAGCCTCACAATAATAATAATAATAAAGATACGCAGAAATAGTGACGCATTGAGAGAATTTGGTCGTGTTCGTGACTTCGATTTTTCTGCGATCATCGGCGCTCCGTAATTAACGGGTAAAATCTCTCCTGCAAGTCGTCGTGATCGGCCCGTGGTTATGGTTGAAAACGTTATAACCAAAGCTCGAGCTCAACGCTAACCTCAGGCGGGTCTCCGACCACCAATCCAGTGCTTTTTGTTTCCAAAACCCCGCCCCACCCCCCACCGCTGCAAACGACCACACGGGTCAGCGAGCGCGACGAGAAACTACGAAACAACTAATGAAACTGGGCTCAACGTGAAGAGGTCAGAGGTCAGGGAGGGAGAAAGGAGGGGGTGGGGGGAGTTGGCAAAGCTACCCATTTGTACCCGGGAGGCACAAATTTCCTCGGGGACCTTATTTCTCTGTGACACCATCATCATAGCGTGGCGAACGACACAACACAGCATGACACCACCAAACAACACCGACCATTCAGTCACATCTACATGTCTCAGTGTGTGTGTGTGTGTGTGTGTGTGTGTGTGGGTTGATGATGAGCTCACGGACGCCGTCCTCATGCGTCTGCTGTAGATCGTTGCTGTTTGGAGTCTTTAGGCGATCAGATTGAAATAATTCTCCTTCTTTGGGTTCGTCCGTTGTGATTTTTGGCATTTCTCGTTACGCTGGTTTGTGTTATGCAGTGAGAACTTTTGTTTGTGCAGCATTTTACTCTGAAAGGCCTGAAAACTCACACCATCACATTCAGAAACCTTCAGACTAAAATGTCTGACCGGTTTAGGTTCGGTGAATCTGGACGATTTATCGTGTTAAACTTGGAGCAGACCAGCAACGATCGACTGCAGAGCTGAGGATGAGGAGGGCGTCGGTGATCTCATGGGTTTCTTATCCTCTAATTTCTGCCTACTCGTGTCTGTAAATTTGTTTGAATGAATCTTTTTCACCCGTGTGTGCGTGTGTGTCTGACAGGTAAGTGTGTGTGTGTCGTTCCTCGTGGCGGCGTGTTTATGTGTAGGCATTGAGGCGTTCTTTGGAGCGTGTAGAGTGGATGTCGTGCAGCTCCTGCTCCTCCTTCGACTTGATGTCCTCGTACTTCTGCATCCGACTGGCGTCCTTCAGGTAGCCCCAGTTAGCGGCTAGAGCCATCAGGAAGTGCACCTGAGGGGAAACGCAGGAGACTGATCAAACATCACCGACTCGTCCGCTGCACGCCGACGCTGCAGACAGACTGAGCGGCTTATCTGAGATCAGCTGGTTTGGACTGTTCCTACACCATCACATCAGTGCTGCAGGAAAAGGAGGGGGAGGCCAGATGAGGGGGTCACATCTCGCCTTTAAAGGCAGAAGGAAGACAGGATGTGTTTAGCTTGTTTCTGCTACTCAGGGCTAAAAACAGCCGCTGTATGTTTTTAACAGGTTTACTTGAATTTAATAGAGGAAGTGCACATGTAGTCACCTTCCTGGAGCAAACACAGGTACAGCCCACGAGCTGATACTGAACACGGGTCGAGTCTAATGCCGTTAATCCCACACTGTGCACACGAGCCGCTCCCTCTGGCGGCACCTAGTGTTAAAGCACGGCACAGCAACTCACTGCTGTTGCTGCGCCGTGTGTGTGATATACTCTTCATTTTAGCATTTCAGCATTCACATCCAGCACCACACGGTTTCATCCCCTTCAGTAAGTTAACAAATGAAACGTCCTTCACGCTGCTTCATGCCGCACAACAGATTTGTGTGTGTGAGTGTGTGGACGAGTGCCGGTGCTTTGGTTCTTGCACAGATCTGTGTCTGTGCACGGGAAAGATTGGAGATTATTCAGAAAGGCTCAGGTTTGTGAATGTGTGCTTGGAGTGAGGATGGAAGGACGTGAGCGTCTCCACGCCTCGGATCTGGAGACGCCGGTGACTCACCGTCTGTGTCACTGCAGACGTGCAGGACTGGATTTTACACTCTGACTCTTTTCTCTCCCTGTTTGCAGGGACGATGTCTGTTTCCTTCGTTTGCACCAATCATTAAAAACCATAATGGCAGAACAAATTATAACCAATCAGCTATGAGAATGATGGTTCTTACCATGGCGATGACAGCAGCTCCTGCTCCTGCTAGTGCGCACACGAACAGATGGAAGGTCAAGTCCAGCTGCAACACAACACACGCGTGATGCGGTGGATTTGTGCTGACAGGTTATCACTTGTACGTGTTTTTGCTGCGTTCTCACCTCGTTGGATTCGCACATCTTGACGAACTTCTCGGACTGCGTGCACAACTTCCTCTCCTCGGAGATGGTCACCGCTCCTGAGAAGCACAAACGCTCTGTTAGCCTCTCCTCGTCCTCTGTGGTTGATGAACAAACCGGGGAATCTCTGCCTATCGCAGCGCTCAGACGGTCCCTGCGTTTCTTTAATTAAGCTGACCGAGATCAAGGCTTCCCCGCTCCTGGACTGTCGGCCGCTGGGAACGGCCTTGAAGTAATCACAGTCCAGAGCGCAGCGCCTCATGAACCAGGAGTTCATCTTTAATGTTTTTCCTCCTGAGAAATCTTCATTAGTTTGCTGACTGAGGCCTGCTGCAGTCTAAATGTTGAACAGCAGATGGCAGCGCAGTGAGCGAGCGCACACAATGCCTCTGGTGGTGCCTTTTGTTTTATTGTAGGCATCCTGAGAACAACATGGTGGGCAGTGCTGTGACTGCATGTGTGCACGATTTGATATGAAGTGTTGGCCTCCACCATGGAACACGGCCGAGTGCGAGAGAGCAACAGAGACGCACATCACGACATTACCGTCACTCATTACCGAGTTTATTCTTATCTCCTGATAACTAATGAACTTCAGCAGACACGCAGTGGAACGTGAACACAAGCTCAGTCATTTCACGGCTCACGCCATAAAACTCACCCGCGTGAAGCCGTGCTCGTGTGAGAACAGACTCGTGCTGTGTGCTGGAGCAGCATCCACCAGCTGAAGTCTGTCTGTGTGAACATTTAAGGAGGTTTTGAGCTAAATCATGCTAACATGCTGTTTGGAAAGACAGGTGATGATAATCAGGCAGAAAAATAATCTGCACAAAGAACCCGGACAGCTGGCACCTCTGGGCCTAACCGGGCCAACGTCTGGCACCTTAAATGCCGAATGACATCTGACATTGTACTGATTTAAGGTGGAGCCGTGGCTCCTGAGTGAATGCAGGCAGAGACACGCTCGGCCCAGAGACAAACATGTCCCGTTACTGCTTCCTGACATTTCTGTGATGTGGATTTATTTCTGTGATCTGTTCTCAGGATGTCTGAAGAGAGCCAGACCGCCGTCGCTGCTGTTATTCAGTCACACCCACATTTCACACGGGCTCAGCTGTCTAACCCCTCAAACACGTTCAGGACTTCATCAAACACCAGAAACACCGACCGACAGGCTGAGCTTGGACGTTTTCTGTCATTAATGAATTTGCAGATATTTCAGCTCAATGTTTTTCCTCTCGAGCGTCCGATTCTCGGATGTCGTTGCAGCGCCTGGAAGGCTTTGGAGCTTTCTGCTGGTATTTGGCACTTCTTCTGCACACACACAGGTTTTTCCATGATATGTGCCAGTTTGGTGTTTTGGTGAGTCACCATTAACCTGCCTGCTCTAAGCAGCGATCGGGTGATCCAGGATCTTACTTTTAATCACAGAACAAAGAACAGGCTGAGTTAAAAATCTGAACAGCAGCGTATGAAGAACATTTCCAGTCTGTTAAATCCAACAAAGTGAAGGAAAAGATGTTTCACACATAAATTAGAGGTACACGGATCAATGGGAGGGGCAGGTCTGAGCTCGGAGCAGCAGCACGGAGAAATTACAGTCATTTGTTTAAAGGCAGCTGAGCTCATCAAGCTGAACTCGTCAGTCTCACATAAACTGCATCAAACTGGGAAAACCAATCCTCCTTGTTTAACTCAAACTCAGAAAATGCGTTGTGCAAAGCCTGCAGAGGTCTAACCACAAAGAAACGAAATTCTTTTGTAAATTAGAAATGTAGCTGTTCATGATTGGAAGTTCATTTAACATCAGGGTGCAAAAAGCAAAGGGTCCAAAGTCTGCGTACCAAACTGACGCAGGTCCAGGCAGAGGTTGGTTCCCTCCACCGAGCTGGTGTTCTGACACATGGACCAAACGTTGAAGTACATGAAGACCGGCAGGCTGGTGAATGCCGTCACCCCGAGCCACACCAGGAAGAACAGGTAGGCCAGGAACATCAGCTGCAAACACAGGCACACGTTAGTCTCGCACTGCTGTGCATCGCGTTCAGCAGAGCTCAAAGTCTTTATTCAGGTTGGACTAAAAAAGTGCAAAATGCACATTCATCTTCATCAGCCGCTGAGCTGAGTGGCTGCACTAACGCATGCACGCCACTCTAATATCTGTCACAGTTTCCATAGCTGACTAGACGAATACAAACCTCAGAAACCAACAGTACTTTTGTGATGCCCACGATGAACATGACTGTGCTGTTTACTGCAAACATTTATTTGCAGGAAACGTTAAAGTGCCACAACGACATCACTTAAGTTATAAGTTATAAAGTTATCCATTTGCAAATAAGTGTTTGATCCAGACAAAAGCAACTGTAGATGTTTAAAAAGGGCCGTAATCACTGTGTGTGTGTGTGTGTGTGTGTGTGTGTGTGTGTGTGTGTGCGTGTGTGTGTGTGTGTGTGTGTGTGTGCGTGTGTGTGTGTAAAACAACTTTAATGTTTGTGCAACACTTTATCTTCTGGTCTTAGACCTGGTCAATATGAATCATACTACTCTACACATCCAAGTAAATATCAGTGGTGCTGACCTTTTGTGGTCATTTATGGTCATGTGACATCAAGCTAATTATTGGCCCTCATTAGCAAAGTGGAGTTTGTATAAAATAGGAAAGGGTCACCACGTCTATCCGTTCAGCAGCTTCTTTGTTTAAATGAACACTAACTTAAACACAAATATGTCTTGATGAGTTTTAGGAGTTTTGACTCACGAATGCAGTAAGGCAGCGTCCGCAGGCAGTGATCTTGAACTCTCCGTAGAGATCGCGGATGGCTCCGGTGGTGAAAAAGCCCTCCACCAGCAGCAGCACTCCAAACACAAAGAATCCAGCTGCAAGGCCATAAATGATGTACTTCAGGATGTCGATGCTGCGGAGAGGACACACATCACAGCGTTGCTAATTAATGACTGCTTATTTATTTTCATGCTTCGAGTGCTCTTCAGACTTCTTAAGCATCTTCAGCTAAATCAACACGAGGAACTGCCAGAAACCAGAGAATCATGGAGGATTTATTCACATTAAAAATGTAAGTGGTGTAAATGTAGCCATTCCCAATTTTGTCTTTATTTTCTCGTTTGTCTGTTTACATTTTTTTTTTAAAACACTGAAGAGCCAAAAACTGCAGTTCCAGTAGTGTCCACTAGAAGCTCCAGCAGTGAGTCGGTCTCTACACTGTTAAAAGGTTACAGCAGAAATAATCATGTTTACAGCCGGCATGACTGCATGCACGGTTAGGGGCGTGGTCTCTTTGATTGACAGGTGGATGGCAACACAGGCAGTTGTAGCTGCTAACTGACTGCTAGCCCTCACCTCGGCTGACTGGAGTCTGGACGATGATGTGAATGAAACACTTTTAATAATAATGAAGCAACCGGCTAGCCCAGAGGCTACGAGCTAGCTCAAAGGCTGCAGGTTGGAGACCACGTAATAAAGGAAGAGGTGCGGGTTCCCGGGCCTGGAGGGGCGGGGTAAGAAACTAGAACAAACAACTGTGTGGGCCAACAAGGGATTTATAGATGTACAGCAGGAAGGGGCGTGGCCTGAACTTGAGATAAACTGTACCCAATAATACAGTTTCCTGTGCCATTAGTAGCCTACGCTTCATTTCTGGTGAGTGAAGTTTTAGAATTTTATATTGGATATTACTAGCGACGGGATGCACCAATTAGGACCCATTATCAATTTTTTAAAAAAAGAGAAAACACTGAAACCAATGGCTGCGTTCATCTTATATATACAGGGTATGGCTTTGCGCTTCAGTTGACTTCAGCTCGGTCTGTTTGGGGTTCGTGATTATTAAGAGTGATTATTAATACTCCGTACAGAGAAAAGATGAAACACTCACATGGTGAACACATCCAGAGTGTCTCCCGGGGCTCTGATGACTTCAAAGTAGTTCTGGAGGATGGTGACGGTGCCGCTCAAAGCCTCGTGGCCACACCCACAGAACAAGGCCACGCCCATGTAGAGGAGGATGGTGGCGATGAGCGACGCCCAGGGCAGGCTGCCCACACATCGCTCGCAGCACTCCTTACAGCCTGAGACAGAGACAGAAACTGTGAGTCTGACTGCAGTTCAACAAATTCTATATGACGATGATGAAAGCAAAGGAGAAGACACGGGGCGGGGTTATGAGTGGTGATGGTAAATTCGATTTTTTTTACTGAGTTTGAATGAGTCACTCACCAAAATGAATCGGGTTTTTGTTTGAGTCACTGAGTCAGTTGACCAGAGAGTGCAAAAAATGTACATTTTCACTCAAACTTAATTTGTTTCTATTTTCATGTAAATCCTACTGCTAAGATGAGTGATTGAAAAAGAAAAAGAACTATTTTTATAGAGCAAAAAAAAAATTAAGATTCTTAAAGGGAACATTTATTTTATTTATTTTTACTTTATTATATTAGTATTTTCCTCAAATGTGTCAAATATATATTTTCTCATCTAAATGTCCACTGAGCTGTGAGCTAGGGGGTGGTAATGCGCCTTAACATTGGTCGCCAACCAAGAAGAAGAAGAAGGAGCTGTGAGCCAGGAGGGAGGGGGTGAGTGAGTGAGTGGTTGTGTCCAAATTCATTGGCTGCATCCTCCTGAGGACGCATTTGTAGGCCGATTACATCACAGCGACGCAACGAAGGCTGTCTAAATTCGTAGACTCCTCCGAATGCGGCCGACAAATGCGTCCTCCTTTTCCCCAGATTTGAAGGATGGGTCGGGTGTATCGTTCGTGGCCCACCATATCCCAGAATTCATAGCGTGGCCCAGCCAATTCCAGTTTCCAACAATGGCGGCAGCTATTAAGTTTTTAATATTACTCTTATTAATCTTTCTGGGTCACAAAATAAACTTTTAACATATTTTCAGGCGAGAATGTAGCTGTGTAAACTTCAAATATCTGCTCGGTTTATCAAGACATCGCATATTTACAAAAGTGCTCCGACGTTTTTGGAGACGTCTGTTACCCACCAGCTCGATAGCTAGCCGGGAGGTCAAGGTTCACTAGAGCCGGCGAGAACAGCGAACTCCTGGCACATCGTTTTCAGATCACCGTAGTCTTTTGCTACTCAGGTTAAACGTAATATGTAAGTCACTTAGACAACCTAAAAATGTTATTGTTTGGCTTTTTTCAGTGTTTTATTTGTTCCTGAGTAAATGTCAAACAGAAAACTGATTAAACAGAAGTGTGAGATGGTCGAGAGTTTACTCCAGTGTCCTGTTATATTTTAGATAGCGAGGAGCAGACGGCTGAGTTTATTAAACTCCACCGAGACAGCGGTGATGCTAATCTGAAGGCTAGACCGTCTAATTTAACAGCCGTTTACTTCCGGACTACCCGACCTTCTGAGGACCTGGCCCACGTAGACCGCGAAGGACGGGTCCTCAGGAGGATGCAGCCCATGAATTTGGACACGAATAGTGAGTGAGTGAGTGATTTGTTCATGCTACGATTCAGCACAGGAAGGGAGGGGGTGAGTAACACAAATGTGCTGTTAGCATGTTAGCAGAGCGATGCTACTGTGAACTGAGGAGCTATCCGGTCTTTAAGTCTGACGTCATTAGCTGCGTCCGGGTTCTAAACTCCGCTGCAGGTCCCAAAGTCAAACGATCACTACAGCATTACTGAGAGTTGAAAAACTGTCTAAATTCTTTCATCTTTAATAAAATGATCAGCGTTGCTGCTTTACCAGGTGTAACGATTAAGTTTAACATCCAGGCATCCATGAAAACAGGATTTATTAAATTTAATGGAGTTAGAAGTTAGCAGGAAGTTAGCGGAAGTTAGCTCACTAGTTTCGCTAGTTACCTAAGCATGTTATAGCATGTTCTGACTGAGAGATTTATGAAAAAATTCAAATGTACAGCTCTGCTATCACTTCCAACATAAATGAAGACAGAAAACTAAACAGCAGTGACGTTTGTAGGGTTACTGAAGTTGGGCTAGCTGGTATATAATGATGTGCTACATGACCGCTAGCGACACAGCTATGTTAGCATAACATTAGCACAGTGAAGCTGGAGGATGAACCGCTAACTTTTTTCCACTCGATAAAAGTTAACGTGAGGGTTCCTGATGGTTAGAGACAAATGCAATCGCATGGCAGGATGCTGTAAACGGACCAAACTTCAGTTAGGAGAACAACTGAGATAATCCATCCACAATACGAGGTTAGTCATTAATATACTGCTGCATGGGCTGGGCTGGAGTTACAGCGTAAGGGTTTAAAAACTGAGCTTTAAAATGATTAGCAGTAATAAAAACCGAAAGAGGCCGAAAGTGATCACTGACTGTTTTTATGGGCTTGTTGAGATGAAATAGAACAAGATACAAAGCATTAAAACATGTTTAAAGCACAATAGCCCTATGAAACGCAAGGTAGTTTGGGCCCGGAAGCAGGATTCAGCACGTCATCACTTAAAGACCGGATTGTCTTGATGTGAGCTTCTACTCAGGGTTTTTTCTTCCAGTTCAGAGCAGAAATGTTTCTGTTAAGAAACTGGCTGTTGTTTTTTCCCCCACAATTTTAATTATAAGCTAGATATATTTCTACTAATGAAATTAGTTTGCTAACAGCAACAGGAATGAGTCAGTTGGGCTTGTGAATCATGATTCACGAGTCAGTAAAGTGATTCTCGAGTACTGAACGATTTGTTCATGATTCGCACATCACTAGTTATGAGCACACACACGGCGGTAAAACGAGCATGTGCACCCTAACCCACCATCGGTCATTACATGGAGCAGCACGTGCAAAGTCACAACATAAAGTTTTACATTTGAGTGCAGAAAGCAAAACTCCCAGTTTGCTCCGTGAATGTTGGCCTACAGGAAATAATGCGGCTGCAATAACTTTCATTTGACGTTCCTAAAAATGACTCCTTTAAATAGCTCGTGAAGAAGAGAAAACCGAGCAGAGATCAATGCAGCGACGGCCGCGGCTCTTCCTCCCCCGAGAGCAGGAGATGAAACGTGATGCCTAAATGCCTCCTGAAGGGTTTTATTAGCTGTGAGTGTTTTAATGACCAGTTTGATGTAGCTTTAAATGATCCGGTTGATTAGCAGCTCTTACCTCCTCATGGACAATAAGCCTCATCGACAGACAAACAATGTGTCACGCAATCAGTTAAACTGACACAATGCAAGAGCAGCTGCACATATAAACTGACATTCACTTGGCTTCTTACCCACAATCAGCTGAATTCAATGCAATACATTTTAAATATTGGCTCGGGATGCAGGTAGAAACAGCACGGGGCTCAAAATAACCTTCCTACAGCACAGGAGCAGACAGAGAGCTCCATTCATAAAGGAAATGCTCCCTTATTAAAAAACTGGATTAAATCTGAGCTAATTATACTTTTTCCTGTGAAAACGTCCTGAAGTACATTTATTTCAGTACTAACGGCACCACAAACATTCTCACTCCTGGTGTGAGGATTTTAAACACACATATGACTTTCTTGGTCTCCCATTGGACCTTTGGTTGGTTTCTTTGGGGAATCGTAGGTTATTCTTCAGTGAACTTTGCAATGAAAACCTGCAAAGTGAAGGTTGTAACCTCTTTGTGAATCATTTGGTCTTAGCAGCACACATTTCTAACTTGAATATTGTATTTGAGGAAAAAAGGCTGGAGCACTTTAACCCGCTCCTCCTCGTCCTCGTCCATGCTAACGCTCCTGCTGAGTCTTTTGCAGTGAGAGGTTACTTCTGATCACTCTGCCTGTTTTCCGGAGCCATTCTCCTGTGCTCGGAATGATTAATTAGAGCTCTCCACCTGCCACATTATGTAATTGTGCAGTAGCTGCGAATGATGCACCAACAATTCGGCTATTTTCAAATGACTCATTTGTGTGGCTGCCAGATAAACAGTGATCTTTCCTCTCTGAGAAGCTTTTCAGTGCAGAAATAATGGCACTAATGCAGCGACGGGAGGCAGCAGAACAACATCTTTCCCTGCTGGACTTCTTCCACAGTTTAACGCAAACATCTACATTTCCTCCCTGGCGTAGTTTAGCTCATCCGTCTTGCACACATGCAGAAGCAGGAGAGGAGTATTCGAGTACACGATGACTCACTGAGTTGTTGTCAGTGGTGACACTACAGCTAACGGGTGAAATCACTGTAGACGTGTTTTATGCTGCAGATCGCTTAAAGCTCGTCTGCACAGGAGGTGCAGCATAAGCAGCTCATTAGCAGGAGGTGTTCAGGCTCAGTAATCAGGATCCAGTGTTCAGTTCTGTCTTTCAGGAGCGACCCACGATCACATGATCACAGCAGGGGGACAGATTAAAAGCCAGTGATGGCTGCTTTATGTGCACAGAGAAGAGAAGACACTTCAGGAACTTCAAAATAAAATAATAATGCAAATAAATACATAAACAAAATAAAATTTCAGATTAAAACCAGTTTGTTTGAGATCAGATTTCAGATTGTAATGTAGACACACATTTAAAGGTTCTACAAAATGTTTCCAGGGTGGAACCAATGTTCAATCTGTTGTTTAGGGTTGACGATATTTTCAGTTACACGCCACAGTCAGTAGAGGGCAGCATTTCCCTTTCTCAGTGGGTGGCAGTTTTCCCAGTGTGTGGTTGAAGACGGGGTACTGCAAGGTGTGTTTTTATTAACCCCTTCAAGTTAATGCGATCAGTGAGATACGCAATTTGTACTTTATATGTTGGTGTGGAAATAAGATGTTTATTTGTGACAGAGCTGTCGAGTGTTGGTCACGTGCAGTGCAGAATGTGTCGGCATTTTGTACGGGTCTCGCAGCATAGTTGGCAGCACCTGCGTCCAATAAATGCCAGCAGGAATCAAGAACGCCATTTTTCAACCTGGAGGTAGTTACAGTTACCATCACAGAACACACACTGTGCTGTGCTCCAATCCCAGAAGTCTGAGCTGCAGTTTCAGGGTTTGTTTGTGTCTGAGCACCAGTGAGCAGGTCTGTGCGACAGTCTGAGGATCACCCAGTCAGCATGATCTGTACTCCATCCTCAGGTGGAGCACCAAGCATCCATCACGGTGACAACAAAATTTACACATGTGACGCTTCAGAGCGGAGCCTCACAACCCGGGGAAGTGGCTCCATCATTTATCTACAGTCTGTGGTAGCGGTGTGTTTTTCTTTGACTGACAGTTGTCTGACTGTGATGTCACAGCCTGCACGTCCTCCATCAGCCCCACCCAGTTACTTCACCCTCCACTCAGATTATGAGGACTTTCAATTCAAGCATACTTACTGGACAAAATCAGTCACACACACACACACACACACACACACACACACACACACACACACACACACACACACACACACCAACAGGGGGTGACAAAGAAAAGTGGTGTGTGTGTGTGTGAGTGAGTCATCGTGCTGCTCAGGTTTAATTGACCAGCCTTGTTGCCATGCCAACCGGGGTGTGGCAGGAGCCTGCTGACCCACTTTGCCTGTAGCGTTGTCATGGCAACAGCACAGCACTGTGAGGGCTACAGTCTCACTAATGCATACTTTCTCTCTCACACACACACAGCCTGTTTTTCATCACATCGTCGGAGTTTTGAGGAAAACGTTGACGTTCACTGCAGATTTTGCATGTTTCTCTGCAACAACGTGAGCCGCCAACGAAGGAACAAACATGGCGGCTCTGCCAGCAGGAAGGTACCATTTTGCAGCGCTGACTCCATTTAACAAAACGTCCCCGTGCAGCTGAGTCGGCTCGTGGCTCTGAGTCTCACACACACATTCATGCATGTTTGAGCTGTGAGGCAGATGGAGCTGCGCGTGCACACACGCACGCACACGCAAGCACGCACGCACGCACACACACGCACACACACACACACGCACACACACACACACACAGCTTGATAATATAAATGTGCTGTGAAGCTGTTTCTGCAGTATGTTGCTGTCTGAGTGTTTTCATTATCAGCACATATCTGTGTGTGTGAGGCTGAGTGTGTGTCCTGAATTTGAGCCATGTTATAATCCCGTCATATTTCCATATTTGGGCTTTAAACGCTGGAAAGACCCAGTGACCTGGTAAAAACTGGGACAGACTGTGTGCTGCATCTCTGTGTGTGTGTGTGTTTTCTTTGTTTAGGAGGAGCTTATTTTTTTAGATGATCGCAGGAATCCATTTGCTGTTCCACTGCAGATCAGTGCTGATCATCGGCCTCATAATCCTGCAGGACAAACACACACAGTACCTCTAACATGTTCACGATAGAAACAAAACAATCAGATCTGACTCTTTATTGAATTGATATTTGGACCTTAAACTGTGACCGTGTGACTGAATAAATCTTTTCCAGTACAACATATTTCCCTATAAATCTATTGAAGAACTTGCATTGGATTTGCCAAACTTGTAGGGATGTACTGAGTATAAGTTCTGGTTATGTTGCTGCTTTAGTGGTTTTGTGGCAGTTTAAAGTTAGATTTCGATCTATAGTGCATGAGGCTGAGAGATACCAACTAGATACAGTCGGGCCCACCTCAAAGAACTGCTTGGGCTCTGGAACCAGTCTCTTGGAGAGTTGGACTCTGTCCCAGTGTGGAGTTGCCCTCCGTGAGTGGCAGCGGGTGGGTATCTGGGTGCTGTATCTCCTCCACTGTCTGCCTGTATACTGGGGTGTTTCCTGGTGGACAAGAGCGTTCCTTCCCTTTGCCTTTGGGTCGGGGAACAGGTCCTGAGTTTCATCTGGACGCTGAATGATAGTTCAGAGTACCGAGCCTTCGTGGGATCCCTGAGTGGGGTCCCTGTGGATGCCTCATCTGGTGACACTGTCGTCTTACCGGGAGACTTCATTGCTTACTTTGGCAACCACAGTGAGACCTGGAGGGGCACGATTGGAAGGAACCACCTGCCTCATCTGAACCCGAGCTGTGGTCTGTTATTGGACTTCCACCATAATGAACACAATGTGTGTGTAAGTTTGATCAGGTGGCCATGAGGACATGGAATAAGAGTTTTGGTCTGCCTCAAAGCATTTCTGGTAAACCATCAGACAACTCAGGAGGGGAAAGTGGTGCTCTACCCTCACAGTGTGCAGTGGTGGTGGGGTGCTGCTGTTTTCAGCTGAAGATAATCCCACTGGCATGGCATCCGTACAGGAATCAGAATCTGGGGATGGGGGAGATGGCTCACCTATCTCTTTGGGTGAGGTCACTGAGGCAGTTAAACATCTCCTTGGTGGCAGGGCCCCTGAGTGGATAAGGTTTGCCCTGAGTTCCTAAAGGCTATGGATACTGTAGGGCTGTCTTGTTTGATGCGCTTCTGCAACATCGTTTGGAGATTTGGGGTGGTAGTTCTGGATTGGATGGGGTGTCACACTCCTCAGCCTCCCTGGGAAAGTCTACGCCAGGGTGCTGGAAAGGAAAGTTCATCCGTTAGTCGAACCTCGGATGCAGGAGGAGCAATGAGGTTTCGGTCCTGGTCGTGGAACACTGGACCAACTCTTTACTGTCTTGAGGATATTTCAGGGTGTGTGGGAGTTTGCCCAACCAGTCTACTTGTGTTTTATTGACTTTCACAAGGCATTCGACCGTGTCCCTCTGAGTGCCAGCAGTAAGTGTTGAACTCCACCAGGGGTTCTATGTGGTGGATGATGGCTTCCACTTGAGTGGTCTCAGAATCTCATCTCTGCTTATCACAGATGATGTGGTTCTGTTGGCTTCATCAGGTGACGGCGCCAGCTCACACTGGAGAATGTTCCCAGCCGAGTGTGAAGTGGTGGGAATGAGAATCAGCACCTTGAAGCCTGAGGCCATGGTCTTCAGCTGTTAAAGGGTGGAGTCCCCACTCAGAGATGAGTTCCTGCCCAAAGTGGAGGAGTTTAAGTATCTCGGGGTCTTGTTCATAGATCGACAGACGGATTATTGCTGTGATGTGGAGACTGTACCAGTCCATCGTGGTGAAGAGAGAGCTGAGAACAACAGCAAAGTTGATTGTTGATTTACCAGTAAATCCTCACCTAATGTCATGAGCTCTTCGTAGTGACAAAAAGAACAAGATCGCGGATAAAAGGGGCAGAATCAAGTTTCTCCGAAAGGTGGCTGACCTCTTTCTTAGAGATAGGGTGAGAAGTTCAGCCATCCGGGAGGGGCTCAGAGTAGAGCCACCGCTCCTCCACATCGGTAGGAGCCAGTTGAGGTGGTTCGGGCATCTGACAAGGATGCCTCCTGGGCGCCTCCCGGGTGAGGTGTTGTGGGTATTTCCCACCAGGAGGAGGCCCCGGGGCAGACCCGGGACACACTGGAGAGATTATGTCTGTCAGCTGGCCTTCTCTGCTTAGGCTGCTGCCCCCGCGATCCGGCCCCGGATAAACAGAAGAGGATGGATGGATGGCCTTATTGACATTAAGTTGATATCACCATCTTGATACTATGTGAACTTACATTTGCAGAAAAGCATGAACGTCCATAAATTAAATGACCAAAACTAATTTTTAATTATTCTTCGTTAATTTTTTTGTAGTTCTGTTTGTAATAAATGAGGTTATTTCCATGTTCAGTGTTTCCCTGGCCAATTTCAGCTCTGTTCAGTTCAATTTTGTTTATATAGCAGCACTCAGAGTTAACCCGAGGCTCATTTTAACGTAAGACTAGGGCTGGGTATCGTCACTGATTTCTAGAATCGATTCGTTTCCGATTCACAAGGTCCCGAATCGATTCAATCCACGATTCGATTCGATTCGATTTGAATCTGGGAAATTTTGACAGTCAGAAATATTATAATTCAGATCAGTACATTTACATATTTTTGTATCTATAAAAAGGAAGCTGACACACGCAAGACTTTATCAAAGGTGTGAGCGTCACAGCAGATGCCTTTGTGTCAAAGTAGCTGAAGATAAAACACAGAAAAACATGAAGGTGGTTTTCCTGGCCTGGGATTTTATAAAAATATTCTGCAGTACATCAAAAACGAAAGAAAACCATTAATCAACATATGAACGTTACCTCTGACATTACAGTGGTTTTATTAGAGACACGGCTAAGCGTTTTGCATTTTGCATAATTTTAAAAAATTAAAATTTGTTCAGTATTGAACGGCAGAAATTAGGTTTTCTTTTCGGAAGTATGTAAAACGAAAAAAAAAAACAGCGGCCGACAGCGCTGTAAGAACTGTAGACTTGTGCGTAACAAGGAAGCGAATAATGCAGAAAACAGATTTTTAGACGGGAAACTGTTCTTGAAGTACAGAGAGAGAGAGAGAGAGAGAGAGAGAGAGAGAGAGAGAGCGAGAGAGAGAGAGAGAGAGAGAGAGAGAGCGAGAGAGAGAGAGAGAGAGAGAGAGAGAGAGAGCGAGAGAGAGAGAGAGAGAGAGAGAGAGAGAGAGAGCGAGAGAGAGAGAGAGAGAGAGCGAGAGAGAGAGAGAGAGAGAGCGAGAGAGAGAGAGAGAGAGAGAGAGAGAGAGCTGTGCAGGAAGTGTGATCGTGGTGGCAGCAAAACAGTAAAAGTCAGAGTGAATTCATGACGATGTTTATGTGAAGCGTAGTTTGGATCTTCTTTTGCTGCTGGTTCGGTCAATATTGTTTGGAGAGAGATCAAACTAACAGCTTTAGAATCAGTGCAAAAAGGGCGTGAACACAAAGCGCGGACCCGCCAAAACATCGGAATCAGCGAGCTGTCGGCTTTCAGCCCCGACCGTGTCCGTGCCGTCGGTGAGAAAGGCGACATCTCACTGATTCTGATGCGTCGGCGGGTCCGCGCTTTGTGTTTACGTCCTTGTGCAGAATCCGTGTTCCTGCTCTCATTTACTGTTTTAGCTGTTTGGTGGTTGTTGAAATTTTGTGAGGTTTAAGCTGAGATTCTGGCTTTTCGGGCAAAATAAATTTATATTAAAAAATCGATTCAGGATTTTAATGAATCGATTTCACGTTATCCAAGCCAGAATCGATTTTAATCGATAAATTGATTATAAAAACCCAGCCCTACGTAAGACCCTAAAAAGACTAAATTGGGGCCAAGTATGTGTTATTGTAATATTCTTGAAGATAACTAAATATTAATCAAACTATGAATGCATTTTAACTGCGTTGTTACAGTTTTTCACTGATTATTAGTTTAATGAAATTAGTTTCATTCATTTTATAAAAGCAAAAACCAAAAGCATTTGCTGCTTCCATGTTCTTAAATGTGTGATTTTATTATTTGATTTTATTTATTTTTTAATGCTACATCCAGATGAACAGAATCCACTTTTTGGGACTTCCATGGGGTGGCTGTAGCTCAGGCGGTAGAGCAGGTCATCTACTGATCGGAAGGTTGGTGGTTTCCCCTAGTCTGCATGCCAAATATCCTTGGGCAAGATACTAACCCCAAATTGCTCTCCGATGCATCCGTTGGAGCATGAGTGTGTGTGAATTTTACTTAGAAAAATGTGCCTGGGTGAATGCACAAGTTGTGTAAAGCGCTTTGAGTGCTCAGAAGAGTAGAAAAGCGTTGCATAAGAACCAGTCCATTTACCATTTACCTTACCTGGATGATTGAGCGTGCATCAACACATTCATGTTTAAAATAAGCAGCATTTGTAGAAAAGAGACAAACATTATGGTGCCAAAAGATTCCAGTGAAATAATAATATTGTATTATTGTAGGGTCTACCTTACAATATGAAGCGCCTCGAGGCAACAGAGTTTGTGATTTGGTGCTGTACAAATAACATTGAATTGAAAAAATGATCTATTGCTGGATGGTGAAGCTCATGTTACTCTTCATATGTCAAGTTTATCAGTTCATCGTGACCTCCCATGTTTAAAGCTGCATTACCTGAGTTGCAAAGGTGACCCGAGGAGGTGCGTCTTGCTTTCTATTGAGATGCATTAGCTTCAGGGTTATGGTAAATGGACTGATTCTTATGTAGCGCTCTACACAACATGCCACATTCACCCAATCACACAAGCACTTTCTTCTAAGTCTTTTAGTGCTTCCTAGCTAACATTCATACTCCGTGCAGAGGGGTTAGTATCTAGTAAGGATACTTGGCATGCAGACTGGAGGAGCCAGGGATCGAACCACAACCTTCAGATCAGTAGATGACCTGACTCTACCTCCTGAGCTACACCCACTTCATCCCTTTTTAAAATGTTTCTGAACAAGTTGTGGCCATACTCCCGAAATAACTTTACACATGACAATTAAAGACCTCACCTCAGGATGGTGGATCCTGAGGTGAGATGTATACACGGAGGTACACATCTAATTGACATAACCATAACCCTAACCATAACTGTAACCCTGACACTAAAACCACATTTTGAGTTTCAAAAATGTCTTCAAATTTGTGGGAACTGGGATTTTGGTCCCCATAAGTGACTGTTGGTCTCCACAATTATAGTAGCATGCCAATTTTCTGTTCTCATAACGATGTCTAAACATGTACACACACACACACACACACACACACACACACACACACACACACACACACACACACACACACACTCTTTCACATTGGGTCTTGGTGCTCATTAGGCTGTATTTTGTGCTGTTTTGCCTGATTGTCTAACAGACCAACAAACACCACTGCTGTGTGTGTGTGTGTGTGTGTGTGTGTGTGTGTGTGTGTGTGTGTGTGTGTGTGTGTGTGTGTGTGTGTGTGTGTGTATGTGTGCTGTAAGAGAGGATCACTGAGCTCTCACACAGACACACAAACACAGAGAGAGAGAAGCGCACAGAGTGGCCTGAAGATGCACTCAGGAGTCAGGACTGGGTTCTAATGGAAATGACAAACCCAGCCCAACGACACCATTAAGACTGAGCGGCCGTGCAGCCCAGTGGAGGGTAACCCAGATAAATATAACCGTATGCATGTGCATGCACCGCCGTCGTCTGCATGTGAAGCTTTTCTCTTTTAAATGTTTAAGGTGTTTTTTTGTCTTTGATTCACAAAAACTAAATTTTCATATACATGGATATCTTTTTTGTGACACACACACACGCACGCGCACACACACACACACACACCGCCTCCTGAAAAGATTTTCCAATCTGCCAATCAAATTCTCTGTTGATCCACAAACCCCTCCCTCCCTGCCTCCCCATCACCGTGACAACCGTTCACAGCTGTGTGATAGAGGCAGGCGCTCTAACTTTATCTCCGATGACAGTGGCTCACAAGCAGCTGTGCTCACAGAGTTTGGGGAGATCCGTTTTACCAGCCGTCTCATCATTAACGACGCAGTAACGGGAGATTATCTGGCCTTCGTTAGCTGGACATAGGCAGCTACGCCTACCTGTGGGATGATCGGGGGATCGGAGGAGAAGCGCTGACTCGTTAGATTCATCCACGTGTCTGTGAAATCGCATCACAGCGGAGCGAGTCAAAAAGCCAGCATGAAGGCACAGTCCTGGTTTATTTGTCTGCGTGAGTGTGCGGGCAGCACTAAGCTTTAGTTGGCGTTGTGAGGGCGGCGACCAGATGATCAGTGATCCACTCTGTGACAAACTGGAGGAAAGTGACAGCAGGGACCAGCAGCTCGTACCTTAAGAATCGAAAGTTTTAACCATCAGCCTTTGGTGCTGCAGATATCCTCACACAGGTGGAGGTTAACGTGGTTCCTTCGACTGAAACTCTGTGAGATTTTACCAAGTTTAACGCCTCGTTTACCATCTTGCCAGCAACCCCTAAAACCTGGAAACAGATGCACGATTGACGGGCTTTCACATTTTATTCTTCAACATAAAACACTTCCATAAATGCACCACTTTGCCTTTTGTTTCCCTGCAGAGGTTAAATATCGCCTGTGTTTGCAGGAATGCTGTCTGCCACAGAACCACACGCTGATGGAGACCAATAAATCAGGCCAGCAATAACCGGGAGAAGATGAGGGGGGAGACCCAGTGAGACCAATCAGTTTCAGTGATGGATGACTGTCAGACAGCCAGACAGAACTCATTATGAAATATTACGAAGGCGAATACGGTGCAATCATCATATTTGCCTTCAGAAATCAGAGTTAAAGAGGAGCGCTGAGAGTTCAGTGAACGTGTAACGCTTTACGGGGAAAGCTGCTCTGAATACGTTCGTGCTGGGCTCGAAGAATATTAACTTACATTCTGCATTTCAGTTACAGCTTCATTCAAAAGGATCCATCAGGGAGAATCAGACTATCCTCAGCTCACGGCTGCTGTTTGGGAGGGGTTTGTGGCCGATCACAGATCAGTGTGGTGGAAATGCCGCTGAGTGAGATGGGAGATGTTCATCCAAGAAAAGCACACATTGGACTGGATAGACTGGAAAATGAATCAGGAAGAAGGTTGTGGACTGGAATTATCTGCAGCTGCTCTGCAGACACGACCCTCGATCAGCTGTGCACACATCTAGGGTCCAAACACCGACCGGCTGAACATGCTGGGGTTTGATATCTCTGCAGCTCTGTGCAGACTTTCATGCTCACACAGAAACAACATTCAGAGCGCCACTCTTGCCACGAGACAAGCCTCTGAAACGCCATTTTTAGACCTGCACCGGAAGCTGAGCCCCCCACACTAATGAGATATCTGCACCAGCTCTTCCACCCCCCCGGTTCCACCCACAAACAGAAAATCAGAAAAACACAAAGCTTTTGGACTAACTGCACAATAATGCCACAAATAAACAAGACGTTGATGCTGTGGAGGCATCGTTTCTGCTCGTGTCGATGTGTAGATGCAGAATATGAACCACTCCCTCCTCCCGAGGAGCTGCACACACGCAGACTGTGGTGGTGATGTCATGCACAAACCGAGGCTGGAGCTGCTCCACGAAACGGTGAAAAGTGGAAGCGCTGCCAGCGCTCGCTGACTTTACAGTGATACAGGAGGATTTTCTGAATCGCAGCTGGAAACGTGATGCTCGACACGACAACACAGAAAACACAAAAATATTTACACGTCGCCAAACATCACCAAACCACAGGAGGGCGTTGGTGTGGACGGCGAAGCGCCGAAGGAGAAACTGCAGTGTAAATGTGAAACGTTGTGTCCATATCCCGCTTACATGAAACAAGCCCTCACAGCTCGGACTGCTGCCACCAGCATTTAGACAAACAGATCTCGGAGGGTTCTTTAGAAGTAACGAGCTTCATCCCGCTGGGAGGATGAGGAGCTCGGAAAATTTCACGGCCATCTCCAGATATCTCAAAGACGCTCAAGGAAGGCTCACAGCATTCAGGGGACAGTTCAAGCTAAGATAACAGTAAGGGATCTCTGCCTGTGGTGCCAAAAAAATAGGGACAGTTTTGTGAAGGCTCCACTTTCCAACCAAACGTATCACTGTGCAGGAAGACGATGCAGAGAAAAAGTAGATCCTGCGTGAAACGGCTCAGACCAGCGAGAAGGCTGCTGAGGGTTTTAGGAGCGCGTTCTTCGATCTTTTCACACCACACGGCCAGCAGCACTTAGTCCCATCATATTTTCAAGATGGCAGACACACCTCATAAACTGGGCGACTCACACAATGGCTGCTACGTGGAGCTGCTCACAGAAAGGTTGGAGTTTTACTTTTATGTATTTAATGACGCTTTGAGCGTCTTCTAATTCACCAACTGTACAGCAGGGCCTCCAAGCAGCGCCCAGCACTAAAGCACGTCTCTCCAACGGAGTCATAACAATCTGCTCATTTTCATGTTTCTCATGTAAAAGTAGAAATTTGGGGTTGTGATGCTACAAAAAACTTTCCTGGCATTCGGTCAGGAAGCTGCCCATATCCGGATCCGAGAGGTGACCGGACACACCGAGCCGCGGGTGTTACGGCGAGGGCCGGGGTTAACCTCCTTCCTCTGAGGTCGTCCAGCCAGCTGCACACAGTGTGTGAGGCTGAAACGCTCACAGGCAGCAGAGCAGAGCTGCTTTTCATTTCATGTGTCAATGGACAGTAATGAAATTACCTCCACAGACAGAGAGAGATAAAGCAGAAACATCCCATATGCCATCCTCCTCGGCTGCTTTATCGCTCCAGCATCTCACCCTCCCCTCTCTGGGCCTGTAAGTCAGTTTGTATTGACTCACTGCACTCTCCATGAAGTACCTTTCTATTAGTGGCCGTGATAATGAAATGGATATGAGGCAAATACACACAGTCCGCTCTCAGCTTTCTCACTGAGATCTACAAAACCTCAAACCTCTTTCTACGATGTCCTCTGGACCGCAGCAGCGTGAGAACAAACCTCAGTCCGCCCTGCTTTGCCAGACAGAAATTATTTGTAATTATGCTCCTTAATGCTAATAAAAGGCTCATGCTAATTTGTAGAGACACGTTGCCTTTTAAAATGAAGCCGGTGTTTCCTGAGAAAGACCCTCGGTGCTCCTTTTATATCAGCAGAGACCGACTGAAGCACCAAACCCAAGAACGTGAAGGAGGAACGGTTCAAACAGGAAGAGATGAAACGGCAGCAGCTCACAGACCGCAGCGGGGTTTTGTTTTGGTGTATTTGTCATGTGAGGATATGATGTCTGGCACCACGTAACCACAAATGATCGCTCCTCCTTCTCTTCCTGTCTCAGTTAATAACTTTGATTTTCTGTTTTCTTAGAGAGACACTTAAAATGTTGACGTGAAAGCATCACGTGCACAACCTGTGCTCACACCTACTGAGTGTCTGAGGACGCAGTGAGAAATGATCTGCACCTAACCTCAGCTGGGACTGGACGTGTGTCAGAGAACGAGCTCAGCTGATCGATAACGGAGACTGTCAGTGTGAAGACACAGTGATATCCCACTGTTTACAACATTGTCAGAGTTGTATTACACAAAGAAATGGATGATGCAAAAACATGACACTAAGTCGAGGTGTCATAAAGGTGAAAGTATGATTAATACGTATTTCTGCCATTGATCTGTCATGCTCACTGAGCGTGACTGCATTTGAGTTTTTGTGAGAATCTCTGGACGGTGTCGTTCCATCAAACATCGGCTTACAGGACTGAAAAACGAAGCCAACACAGGGGCACCAAAGCCTGCAGTTCCTCTAACATCCACTAGAGGCTGCAGCATTAAGAAATAAACATGTTTACTGCCTGCATGACTGCATGCACAATTAGAGGCATGGCTTAGTTGACTGACAGGTGGATGGTGACACAGGCGGCTGTAGCTGCTAGCCGTCTGCCTGAACTGGACCTCCGGACGTGTTTGTGGCGTGCAGCTACCATTAAAACTGCTCACAGGTCCTTTCAGGTGCATCATTATCAGCTCGAAAAAGTCTTCTACCCAGACGACTTCATGTCACACAATCATAACACAATCATCGGCCACTTCTCCAAACTATTGTACTATTACTATTGTAACATGAGCAGTTACTGTTTTAACCGAGCCAAATAAAGGACCGAGGCATGCAGTAGAGCTCTAAATGACCTTAGCTATCCAGCTGCTCCCAGAGGTGCACGTGAGCAAACAAACAGCCTGAGACGTGTTTAATGAACCAGAGATTTTCAATTAAACCTGCAAGTCTCTAAAATCGGTCCTCAGCAGGAAGGGAAAATGATCAAAACCTTTCAGAGTGTTGCTGCTACGCTTTCAGACTTTCAGGTTAGAATACATGAAACTTTAATTAACTCTGTGGAGAATCTGGGGTCGGTTACCACAGCAGGAAGTGCTTATATAAGATGATGAAGGGATTTTGTAGACAAATGTCCATTAATATAACCCCAGAAAGAGAAAGGAGTGGGAACAGCTGTTTAAAGATTGTTTTTTACTACACTGAGTTATTATTGTCAAGCTTAATAGTTTTCTTTCAGCCTGAAAGCAGCATGTTCGTGCTAACAGCTGATGGACGAGCACAGACGATTTACAAGTACAACCCGAGGAGTCTGTGGTCATGATGAGCTTTCCTTCAATAAGTAAGACTTCTACACAATAACACTGTTTCTGCAGCCAGAGGAGTCGCCCCCTGCTGGTCGTCGGAAAGATTACAAGTTTATTACAAAGGCTCCCTTTTCATGTCTGAATGAGAGTCGAGTGTTTGGATACAGTCTGTGATGAGAACAGTAATGAAATCAAACAAAATGCTGAATCCAAACGCACCTTCAGATCGGTGAGACTTTTGTTCTGATATGAAATATTAAACCGTCTCTGGATGACGGAGAACTGGAATTTTAACTAAACACCATGCCTGCAAACACGATGGGAAAGTCACAAATTTCAGAACCTTCACTGTAAAGACTTACAGAGATTATATTTAATGCACTCTTCAGCCACATATCTGCATCAAATCCATTTGAACCTTTATTGAAACACCATTGATGTAAAAGTAAATCGATTCCTTTGAAAACAACTCTACGTCATACTTATACAGCCGCTCTGTCTCACCTGTGCCGCCTCATTTCATCTCACACCTGTGTTTTGTGTGGTGCAGGGGAAGAGATGAGGCCTGTAATGGCTGAACTAAAGACAGGGATGAAGATGGAGTGTGACACGGATGTAGGATGGGAACTAGTTAGAGAATGGACAGAAGGAGAGGGGGTGAGGCTTAAAAAAAAGAGAAGTGGCAGGAATGAAAAATCATGTTTGTTTGAACACCACCCGCGTCTCTGATTGGCTAAAACAGGTTGCTTCCAGAAAAAACACACAAATGCGCCTATCACACAACAGAAGACGATGTCAGGACGGCTTTTCCATAGATACAGCGAGAATAAACATTCATTTGGTCTTGTATATAAATATTTCTTTTTTTTTTAAACCGCCTCCTTTATTGGTTGCATTTGTGAATCTGTGCAAGCAGCAGTAGATGTCTCATTTGGCTCTGAAGGTGTGATGAAGAAAATGGACACGCCCATTTTTACTGCCAACATCAACAACAACAAGAATCATTTGGGGGGAAAAATGAAAAATAACACTCTCTGCAAACCACCCCGAGGTGGTCAGAGCGATGGACGCATGTGGAAAGATTCAGATTAGAAATAGAATTTGAAAAATGGACGGCGGAAGAAAAACGGGAATGAAGGAGTGAGAGGGAGTCAACCGAGAGAGTGAGATGGTGGCGAGTGGGAGATCAGCCAAAATATCCTCTTCTAGAGAGAGAGACAGAAACAGGTAGACGGGAAAACAAGATACAGACAGAAAGATGGAAAAAATCCAGCCTGGAATACACCAAGGCTGAACGAGTGAGGGAAAAAGGGGTAAGGGCCAGAGATGGAGAGATATGAAGAAAATGGAGGGAAAAGGAAGGGAGCGACACAGACGGAAAAAAGGGGGGGGGGATGCAGAGAGCGAGGGAGAGTGGAGAGGAAAAGGCGTTCAGACAAGCGTGAAGCATCAACAATGAGGGCTAACAAAGAAAATCCCAATGGAGGCATCAATCACTGCCCCACTTATCCCTCCTCCCTCTGATTTTTAGTCTTTATTCCAAGGTTTTGCCCCACGCACCCTCCTTCTATCACCCTCTTCTTCCCCTTTTCCTCCCCCAGCCACTCCCACCTCCATCCATCCATCCATCCATCCATCCATGCATCCATCCATCTGTCCGTCCATCTGTCCGTCCAGCCTCCAAAACAACACCAAGCCTCCAGTGTCTGTCATTTCCGTGCACCCTCAGCCCAAACAATCTGCGTATTTAAGCTCCCGTTCATGGAAGCGCACGACGGCACACGGCTCATGTACGATCCCGTGTTTTTATCCGGAGCAGACAGCCTCCTGAGGAGGATCCATTACAATCCACAGCCTTTTTCCATTTCTGCCGAGATGACTGATGGGGAAAACGGGGAATGTGAACCGTGCTGAGAAAAGTTGCAAATTAAATAAACAGCCTAAAGTCTAAGCTTCTTTTTCCCTTTTTTCCCTCCAGGACGTGTATGCCGTCCTCCTTCTCTCTGCCCACAACACACAAAGGAATCCCATGATACAGGGAGGGAAGGATGAACAGAACAATGGCATAAAGGAACGAGTGATGGAAGATAAAAAGGAATCAATTGCTCGTCCTTTCCTACCTTTCTGGCTTTGCGATTCATCCATGTTTTCTTCCATTGTGGCAGGTTACAGTCCCTTTGTCTCGGTTATGTGTGAAGCTGTTTAAAGCCCCTTGCTAGCTCTCAGCAGAGTGTGCGTGTGTGTGTGTGGGAGGCAGTGTGTGTGTGAGTGTTTTTTTCCCTCCCTGCAGATGATGGAGGCTCAGGGAAGTCCCTGTTCCAACGCTCTCTCTCCTCACTCTGCCTATCTGGACCTGTCCAGCATCCTGTCTCTGGATCCATCCACAGCTTTCGCTTTCAGTACAGAAACAGAAAAACATGAAACCTCCTTAACAAAGAAATATTAACACTAATATTTTTTTAGTCTTAGAAAATTAAAGAAAAGAAACAACATGTGCAGGATTTCTTATGACCAACGACAGAGTAAAAGCATCTGTCTATATTTACTCCGAATGACAAAGTCATTAACAGAGAGATGTGAAAAAAGCACAGACAGGTTAAACAGAGCAGCATGAAAACATCCTCAAACACGGTTTCAAGGAAAAAAAAGAAAGTCGAGGGGAAACAACAAACGAGGCAGCTCTGAAGTGACAAAGATTTAAAATGACATTAGCTCGTTACCAGGCCTCTGGAGAACTACAAGACATGTTGAGTAGGTTTTTTATCCATTTAAATCAGCTGTTTTGGATCAAGGACACATCTAAAACCTGCAGGCCCTCGAGGCCTGGAGTTGGACACCCCTGGTCTAGCACATCCCACAGATGCTCGATTGGAATGAACTCATTGCTGTGCTCCTCAAACTGTTCCTGAACCGTTATCCTGCTGAAAGAGGCCACAGCCATCAGGGAGTACTGTTTCCATGAAACGGTGTAGATGGTCTGCAACAATGCCTAGGTAGGTGGTATGTGTTATAGCAACGGCCACATGTATGGGAGAACCCAAAGTTTCCCAGCAGAACATTATCACACCGCCTCTTCCCTTACCTGGTGTTTCCCAGGTGAGCAACACACCTGGCCATTCACATGATGTAAAACATGATTCATCACACCAGGACGCCTTCTTACATTGGTGCGTGGTCCAGTTCTGATGCTCAGGTGCCCATTGTTGGTGCTTGGACGGGGGTCAGCATGAGCACCTTGACTGGTCTGTGGCTGTGCAGCCCCACACATCAGACTGTGATGCTCTGTGGCTCTGACACCTTTCTATCAGAACCAGCACAAAGGTGAGCCTTGGCTGCCCATGACCCTGTCGCTGGTTCACCACTACTCCTTTTTGGACCACTTCTGATAGATATTGACTCCTGCACACTGGGAACACCACACAGGAGCAGCAGTTGTGGAGAAGCTCCGATCCAGTCGTCTACCCATCATAGTTTTGGCGTTTTGTAAAAAAAATCCTCAAATCCTCACACTTGCCACATCAGCTTTAAGGACAAAACCTTCACTTGCTCCTGATGAATCCCATCCACTAACCTTTGATCAAACTGCCTGGACATGTCGCCAGTCCACCACAGAGCTAACACAGAGAGAAAGATGAGCACTACACCACACAGTTTATGGTCACATGCATGCTTTTGGTCTGTGGAAGGAATCAGCAACACTCTGAAGAACAAGCTTCTTGAAATGAGGCAACAGTGCTAACCACAGCACCACCATGCCAGTGACAAATCCACAAAACCCACAAAAATAATTTTACTTGTAAAAGTATTCAGTCTACGGTTGTGGCTCTGCGTTCTGATCAGATAGTCAGTTTGCACTGTACTGACTGAGCAGATGTTGAAAACCCCTGCATATCCCAGCGTATGAAAGGTCTAACAAAGGAGCTTTCTGCAGTCCTCAGGCAAACCTGCGGTGAAGCACAAACTGGGGGTGGGCGGTATAAATGGTACACAGTAGAAACGATATGAATTTGGCCAACGGTAGAGATTTTGACTATACTGCTCTCCCGCGATAGCCCATGTTGATGGTGTCATCAAGCTGCGCCTGTTTTTGGTCGAAAGCATCGCAACGGCTGCAAGCAATATCATCTGCATACTATGCCGGGCGACAGTAATAGCGAAGAGACAAAGCACATTTTGGAATATGAGGGAAGCCAAAAACTGTGCTTCCTCCACTTCTGTACCATTGATTCATTAATGTTGAATTCTCTGGCAGCTGCTCTATTCCCATGTTGTTGCAGTATATTAATGACTAACCTCGTATTGTGGATGGATTATCTCAGTTGTTCTCCTGACTGAAGTTTGGTCCGTTTACAGCATCCTGCCATGCAATTGCATTTGTCTCTAACCATCAGGAACCCTCACGTTATTTTTTATCAGTGGAAAAAAGTTAGCATTCATCCTCCAGCTTCACTGTGTTTATGTTATGCTAACATAGCTGTGTCACTAGCGATCACGTAGCACATCATTATATACCACCTAGCCCAACTTCAGTAACCTTACAAACGTCACTGCTGTTTAGTTTTCTGTCTTCATTTATGTTGGAAGTGATAGCAGAGCTGTACATTTGAATTTTTCAGAAATCTCTCAGTCAGAACATGCTATATCATGTTTAGGTGGAAGCTAGCGAGCTAACTTCCGCTAACTTCTAACTCTGTTAAATGTAATAAATCCTGTTTTCATGGATGCCTGGATGTTAAACTTAATTGTTACACCTGGTAAAGCATTAACGCCGATCGTTTTATTAAAGATGAAAGAATTTAGACAGTTTTTAACTCTCAGTGATGCCGCAGTGTTCGTTTGACTTTGGGACCTGAAGCCGACGGAGTTTAGGACCCAGATTACTCCGTGAGGCTCCTGACTACGGCAGCCGTAATGCTCCGTCCATCAAGCGGTGCGGCTTCGTAGCTTACCAAAGTTGTACTAAAACATTTTTCACAGATTTCTGCGCGGCGTGTAGCACATAAAATCAGTTCAAGGTCAGTAAGCACAACCAGAATTCATGCATAAGGCGCACTGTCGATTTTTGAGAAAATAAAGGATTTTAAGTGCGCCTTATAGTGCGGAAAATATGTTATACAGGAGAAAAGAATACATCGCGATATATATCGTTACTGCACATGCTTCAAATTATACCTCGATATAGATTTTAGGCCAGCCCTAGAACAAACTTATTTAAAACTGGTTTATATGGGTGCAAACCAGTTTTAAATTTCTGCCAGGCACAAATAGACCTCAGAGAAATGCAAAATAGATGAAGCGCCTTAAACCAGCATTCTATCTTAAGGCCATCAGATGGCGAAAGCATTGTCATGCTATAGAAGACTGTGGGCCAACAGCTTTCTGTCTTGACCCCTGTGAACACCTTTGTGTTGAGTTTATGAGCTCAGTCACTCAAGTTGGATCATACTGAAATATACTGGTGCCTGCCAATGCTACAGAGTCCACAGAAGAGGGGCCTGAAAACTGAAGGCTCTGCCTCCCATTCTACTTTTAACCCTGGAGAACCCATGGGGTCAGAGCCGACCCCATTGGTTTTCTAATTTGACCCCATGGTTCCCCATGGTTGTGTGGCCACCCACGGCTCCAACACCATTGTGAAGTTTGCTGACGACACAGTGGTGTTGGGTGCCATCTCCAACAGCGATGAGGCGGCCTACATGGACGAAGTGAAGAATCTGGCATCGTGGTGCCAGGACAACCACCTCCAGCTGAACGTCGGCAAGACCAAGGAGCTGGTGGTGGACTTCAGAAGGAGTCAGCACAGAGACTACAAGCCCATTATCATTAATGGAGCTCCAGTAGAGAGGGTGCAGTCCTTTAAGTATCTTGGCGTCCACATCTCCTCAGACCTGACATGGGCTGCCCACATTCAGGCCCACACCAAAAAGGCTAGGCAGCGCCTGTATCACCTACGACAAGTGAGGAAGTTCAGGGTCTCTCCAAAGATCCTCAGGATCTTCTATACAGGCGCTGTGGAGAGCATCCTCACACAGAACATGACATCGTGGTTTGGAAACAGCTGTGTGAAGGACCAAAAAGCTCTCCAGAGAGTGATCCGTACAGCGGAACGCTGCTGCAGGATTGCTCTCCCCCCGCTTCAGGACACCTACACCAGGAGATGCCGGACTAGAGCAACGCAGATACTGAAGGACCCGTCCCATCCTGGCAACAAACTGTTCCAACCTCTACAATCTGGTAGAAGGTTCCGCATCATCCGGGCAAGGACAGAGAGACTCAAGAGGAGCTTCTATCCCCAAGCCATCCGGGCCCTAAACCAACCCCCCCCCCCCCCCCCCCCCCCCACACACACACACACACACACACACCCGCCCTCTCACATCATCTATAATTGACTGAGACTCTCCTCCAGACACTCAATTCCTTTAACTTTAAATATGTTTATATTGTCCATTCTGTAAAATAGTCAGATGTCTATTCACCTGCTTGCTGCTACTACTGCACATTCACCCAATGTATATACTATATATATATATATATTTATAATGTTATTCCTCTACCCCTCCCCCCCCCCCTTTTTTTTTGCACATGTTGAGGAGCGTGTCAGGATACATTTCACTGTGTGTTATACTTGTATAACTATGCATGTCACAAATAAAGAACCTTGAACCTTGAACCTTGGTTTCTCCAGGGTTAAATACTCTAGGAACAACAAGTAAGCCTGCAGTGTGAGAGCGAAGTGCTCTAATAGGGTGATATGGTACTACAAGGTCATTAAGATAAGATGGGGCCTGATTATTTAAGACCTTGTATGTGAGGAGCAGGACTTTGAATTCTGGATTTAACAGGAAGCCAATGAAGGGAAGCCAATACAGGAGAAATATGCTCTCTCTTTCTAGTCCCTGTCAGGACTCTTGCTGCAGCATTTTGGATTAACTGAAGGCTTTTCAGCGAGTTTTTAGGACTTCCTGATAATAATGAATTACAGTCGTCCAGCCTGGAAGTAATAAATGCATGAACTAGTTTTTCAGCGTCACTCTGAGACAGGATATTTCTAATTTTAGAGATGTTGCACAAATGGAAGAAAGCAGTCTTACATATTTGTTTAATATGTGCGTTGAAGGACATGTCCTGGTCAAAAATGACTCCAAGGTTCCTCACAGTGTTACTGGAGGCCAAGGTAATGCCATCCAGAGTAAGAATCTGGTTAGATACCATATTTCTAAGATTTTCAGGGCCGAGTACAATAACCTCAGTTTGATCTGAATTTAGGAGCAAAAAATTAGAAGCCATACAGGTCTTTATGTCTTTAAGGCATTCCTTAAAAGTAATGGCATTACTAATGCCGTTAACATCCATCCAATTTCTTCTGCTTATCCGGGGCCGGGTCGTGGGGGCAGAAGCCTAAGCAGAGAAGCCCAGACCTCTATCTCCCCTCCAGCTTGTCTGGGGGAACACCAAGGCATTTCCAGGCCAACCGAGAGGTATAATCTCTCCAGCATGTCCAGGAGGCATCCTTGTCAGATACCCAAACCACCTCAGCTGGCTCCTTTTGATTTGGAGGATCAGCGGCTCTACTCTGAGCCCCTCCCGGATGGCTGAACTTCTCACCCTATCTCTAATTGAGAGGTCAGCCACCCTTCGGAGGAAGCCCATTTCTGACGCTTGTATTCGCGATCTCGTTCTTTCGGTCACTACCCACAGCTCGTGATCATAGATGAGAATAGGGACATAGATTGACCGGTAAATTGAGAGCTTCGCTTTAACACTCAGCTCTCTCTTCACCACAACAGACCAGTGCAGCATCGCCATCACTGCGGCCGCAGCACCAATCCGTCTGTCGATCCCCCGCTCCCTTCTCCTGTCACTCGTGAACAAGACCCCAAGATACTTAAACTCCTCCACTTGGGGCAGGAACTTGTCCCTGACCCGGAGTGGGCTTCACACTCGGCTGTGAACCGTTCCAAGGCGAGCTGGAGGCCATCACCAGATGAAGTCAACAGAACCACATCATCTGCAAAAAGCAGAGATGAGATTCTGAGGCCACCAAAGTGAAAGCCCTCCACCACTTGGCTACGCCTAGAAATTCTGTCCATAAAAATTATGAACACAATCTGTGACAAAGGGCAGCCCTGGCGGAGCCCATCACCCACCGGGAACGAGTCCGACTTATTGCCGGCTATGCAGACCAAGCTCTTGCAACGATCGTATATGGACTGAATGGCCCGTAGCAATGGGTCAGACACTCCATACTCCCAGAGCACCCCCCACAGGACCCCCCAAGGGACATGGTCGAATGCCTTCTCCAAGTCCACAAAACACATGTAGACTGGTCTCCATGTAGACTCCCATGCACCCTCAAGCTCTTGAGAGGATAAAGAGCTGGTCCAGTGTTCCACGACCAGGACGAAAACCGCATTGTTCCTCGTGTATCCGAGGTTCGACTAATGGACAGACTCTCCTCTCCAGCACCCTGGCATAGACTTTCCCAGGGAGGCTGAGGAGTGTGATCCCCCTGTAGTTGGAACACACCCTCCAGTCCCCTTTCTTAAAGATGGGGACCACCACCCCGGTCTGCCAATCCAGGGGCACTGCCCCTGATCTCCATGCAACATTGTAGAGACGTATCAACCAAGACAGCCCTACAACATCCAGAGCCTTCAGGAACTCAGGGCGGACCTCATCCACCACAGGTAACTGCCTCGGTATCCCCCAGAGATAGGTGAGTTGTCCCCTTCGTCCCCAGACTCTGTTTCCTCCACGGAAGACGTGCCAGTGGGATTGAGGAGGTCCTTGAAGTATTCCTTCCACTGCCTGACAATTTTCTCAGTCGAAGTCAGCAGCGCTCCGCTAGCACTATACACAGTGCAGGTAGAGCATTGCTTTCCCCTCCTGAGTCGCCTGACGGTTTGCCAGAATCACTTTGAGGCAGTTTGAAAGTCTTTTTTCATAGCTGGTATTTTTTGGGGGGTAATTAGTAATCTAATGAATTACAATTTCTATTGTTACAACACCATTACTGTTACTAACAAGAAAATGCAGTCCGGACACGTTACTATTTTTCAACACGCACAAGTGCTGCTGATTGGCTGAGGAAGAATAAAGTTGTCATGGTAAACCAATCACATGACCAATTGATTGCAATGCTATGTCAACCCAGGAGAAACCCGAGTCTCCCTTTTTGTGTTAAAAGTGTGGATTTCAAACTGCATACCAGTTTTTAAATTGTGTTGATCGGTCACGTAAACCAGAGTCATGATAAAAACCATACGCAATGTTTTTTTCCTGAATACTGTCATCGTGTTTACTGCAGGAAGAAACGGTAAAAACTGCATTTTCTAAGGAAAGCGCTCTCCGCTTGTGAGCAAAAGCAAAACAAAAAAACACCATTTCCCACTGCAGGAAAAATGTATCATGTCGACCAATCAAAAAATGATATGGCAACATGACGTTTGGTTGTTTAGGAAGAGGGGGAAGTTTTAGGAGTGACGGCAGCGAGAGAGAGAAAGAGTGTGTCAGAACAATGAGGCGACTGCTGAACGTCACAGTTCTGTCAAAAAGCCACCAAAAGCAGGTTACAGTGTAAACGCTGTCTGCAGGTGGGAAACAGGAGCAGTGACACACCTGCTGCTGTCAGGCTGCAGGTATCAGGCTGTGATGTTCTCCTTCATCTTATAACAGACAGAAACTATATTTTGGAGTGGCACAAATAATTTCTGTGGCATCTTATTTGATGCAGAACACCTGATTGTTCTGTAAATAGTTATAGAAAAAAACGCCTGGGCTGCATTTTTAGGTAAATAGATGCAAATAACTTTGTTGTTTGCAAAACTTGTGCATGGGTTTTTAAAATTTACAATTTCTATTTGTATTTCAAGCTATGAAAATGAGTTGTTAATGTTTGTGGTTGTTACAGTAAAAAATATAACTTTTATCTGCTGTGATTTTGTTACAGTTCAATGTTGGGACTCAAGCGCAGAACTCCAGAATCAGCTGAACACAAGAATTTATTTACAGAGTTCACCAGGTGTATATACAGGAAGTGCAGGGCAGTGCTACATACAACAATGTGGGGGACGGGGCTCCAGGGAAATCCAAAGGGGATAATCACTCATTCTCTAACTCTCCACACTCATGACCACAGTTCCTTTCTCCACACTTGACACCAAGATTCACACAGGGAAGGTATCCAGGAGGTCTGTAGGCGAGGAAACGAGAATGAGTTACACCGTTCACAACAGACACTTGACTTAGCTTGAGCTGTAGCTTGACTCTCACTGACGCGTGGCAGACAACGATCCAGCGAAGACCAGGAGACTCCTCCTGGCTTAAATGCCGAGCGCCTTGATGGGCATCAGGTGTGTTCCCCTTCAGTGGGCGTGGGCTGAGGGCGTGAACCCGCAATGAGTTCCGCCCCGGCGACAGAGAGGAGGAGAGAGAGCGAGAGAGAGAAAGGTAGAAATGGCCGATCAGCATCTTGCTGATCCCCCAGGCCGTGACAGATTTTATGGTTTTTGATCAATTGTCTCCAAAAGTTGATTCTGTTCATCTGGACGTAGCGTTTTATGGGAGAAACGTTTCGTTTTCGTCACTCACTTGGATGAGTGACGAAAACAAAACGCTACGTCCAGATGAACAGAATCAACTTTTGGAGATTTACTTTCCTGGATGATTGAGAATGCATCAAGACGTTAGATCAATTGTGTTAATACATTATGTCAAAATGAAACAAATAACAGTAAATTCAAACATGTGAGGTTGTGCTGAAAAGAATGACCCCAAACAAGGCAAGTAAATAGTTTTTAAAGGTGAATGTGGAGGAAAAAGCAAAATTAGTCAAAAATAGCCAATTATGCCCCAGAGGGTTAAACTTTTTTTTTTTTAAGTAATGCAATAGTTACTTTTCCTAGAAATTAGTTACTTTTATAATACTGTTACTAACTCAATTACCTTTTGAAAAAGTAACTAGTAACTATTAATTAGTTTTTTAAAGTAACTTGCCCAACAGTGGTGAAGAAGTTCATGAAGTCATTACTAGTTAACGTTAAAGGGATGGTTGGCTCAACAGAGCTCTGACTGTTTGTCAGCCTGGCTACAGTGCTGAAGAGAAACCTGGGGTTGTTCTTATTTTCTTCAATCAGTGATGAATAGTAAGATGTTCTGGCTTTGCGGAGGGCTTTCTTATAAAGCAGCAAACTATTTCTCCAGGCTAAATGATGATCCTCTAAATTTGTGACACGCCATTTCCTCTCCAGCTTACGAGTTATCTGCTTTAGGCTACGTGTTTGAGAATTATACCACGGAGTCAGGGACTTCTGATTTGAGGCCTTAGTTTTCACTGGAGCTACAGTATCCAGAGTCGTACGTAGTGAGGAGGTAAAATTTTTAACAAGATGATCGACCTCTGTTGGAGTACAATGTAGGTAAGTTTGTAACAAATGAGCAAGTGGTTTGACAGTCAGACCCGGCCCTCCTCGTCACATCTGTGTTTTTGTTTTGTTTTTATTTGTAAACAAATATAGTGACAGTGCAAATGTCAGGGCCTGGAATTCTGGAAACCACCTTTCTATTGTCTGTGGGTATGGATCATTTAGACCTCAAGGTTTAATTAAAATATAAAGTTTTAGTTTTTAAACTAAATAAAAAATATTTTTTACATTCATCCTGTATTTGTGTGGTATCACAGGTTTGAGCACTGTCACCTTACACCTTACTTTATTTGCTCTGTGATGAGTTTTCTTCTTGAAGTCTAGTTTATCCCCAGTGTTTATAGACATGAATGATAAGAACCTTTATTTTTTTAATCTAAGTGGGGTTATAAATACAGTACAATACGATGCAGTCATGATTATTTTCCCACCTACTTCTGTACATCTGCACCATTTTAAAGGTCTGTCTTGTACAGTTACAGTAAAGCAAAACCAGTGTACAAAATTGTCACCAGAGGTTTCGGACTGGTCTCCATAAGACCACCTGAGGAGCCCTCATTCATCAGGCCTTCACGAGCAGCTACATTAAAAACACAGAGTAAGCGAGAGATAGAAAGAAGCTCAGAGCTCAGTGAACAAGGAAAACGCTTTTCTGATTTGATAATCTCATCACCCGCTGACACCCCTACAGTGAAGCATGCTGTGGAGATGATTTTCAGAACAGAGAACGATGAATGCAGCCAAACATCCAGAGGTTCCTCACAAAATCTGCTCCAGACCTCAGAGACGGGAAATTTAGAAGATGCACAGAATAAGAATACTTTATTAATCCCGAAGGAAATTATGTGAGTTACAGTTGCTCCAATACATTAACAGACTAAACTAATTAAATAATACAATATGTTATGAGCCAAAGCAAACATTCAAGTAAATACTGGAGTGGTTTTTATGAGACTGATGATCTAACTCTACTCTGGGCAGAGCGTTTGCTAGACTGGAAGGAAAAATGGCAGTTTTATAATTTAAAGTCAAACTTCTATAACATATAAACAGTTTTCCCTAAGACCCAACCTCTGGGTTTAAAAATGAAGCCAACATGCAAATGCCAACAAAACTTGCCCACTTCAGACTGGCTCTGGCACCGAGTCAGTCCCCATAGACTGCTTTGGTAAATTGTGTAACAACACAGAGAATTATGTTCATGGTAATATTTGTGAACGCAAATGATTTGGTTCTCTGTGATGAAGTTTTGGTGCGTGAAAAGCTAAAGTGTAGTGTGCTGTTTATTTATTCTAGCTATCTTAAGACTCAACCCTCTTACTGAAATACAAACAGCTCAAATGTTAAATTTTGAAAGTGAGGCATTAAAATTAAACTTTAAAAACAAAGAGGTGACACCGCGATGGCAGCGTCAGTCTTTTATGTAGAGCCAAAGCCTCTCTGCAGTTTTCTGCACTAGCCTCCTTGTGCACGCACCAGCAGCGCCTGTAGTTTGGATAGTCCTGGTTTACAAGGTAAATGTTTTAAATACTTTTCTGGGGGCTGAAAGCAGAGAGGGCAGTGAGCTACACCTACTAAATACAGGCAATTCTGCACAGAAATAATATAAATGTGCAAAGACAGTTAAATGAAAGCTGATCGTTCCTTTTACTTCACTCTCACTTTCAGTTAAAACATGAAATTTCACTTTATACTATGGATGAAAACCTGTTTCAGTTTGAAATCATTGCTTCAACTCAAAATAATACTGCAAGATGAGCGAGTCATAACAGCCTAAAACTGAACAAGCTCAAGAAAAATACAAGAGTGAGTGAAGACAGCTAGGGATAAGTGGGAAGATGAGTAGATCTTCCTCATCAACAAACTAATCCTGAAGTAATCTCCAGCGTCACTAGCAGTATCTCATTTGATATGTTGGAGCGCCCCCAAATGGAGACTCATAGTAATGACATTTAGCAGTGCTCTGAGCTTTCTAAAACATGAGACAGGACTTGTGCCTGTTTATGTTGAAAAGAAAAGGCCACCAAATAATTGAAACTTTAACAATCTAATGAGCTTTGCTTCAGATTGGAGCAAAACTTTTCTAGTTGATCGTGCATAGTCTAAAGAAGATTTACCCCAGTGGTCAACATCTGTCAGCGTTTCTTAATGTTAACAAATGCAACTTCCTCCTTGCTGTAGCTCTGGAGGTAGAGAAGGTCACTTGTTAATTGAAAGGTTGGTGGTTTGGTTCCTGCCTGGTCCATTCTGCATGATATTAACACCATGTTGCTCTCCGATGCAGTCATTAGAGTGTGAATGTTTGAATTTATTTAAGCATAGAAAAAAGTCCCTGAATGGATGGGTGAATGATGCATGTTGTATAAAGTGCTTTGAGTTCACAGGTGGAGTAGAAAAGCTTGTCCTGGTGAACACCAAGGAGTTCCCAGGCCAGCTGAGATAATCTCTAAATCTGGGTCTGCCCTGGGGCCTCCTCCTGGTGGAACATGTCTGGAACACCTGACCCAGGAGGCATCCTTGTCAGATACCCAAACCACCTCAAGTGGTTTCTTTGGATGTGGCCAAACTCCTTACCCTATCTCTAAGTGAGAGACCAGCCATGCTTTGGAGGAAGCTCATTTCTGCCGCCTGTACCCACGATCTCGTTCTTTCAGTCACTACCCAGAGCTCATATGTGTGTGTAGGGACGTAGATCAACCGGTAAATAGTTTACATAATTTCTTTAAGGATTATTAAAGTATTCTGATTCTGAAAGCGAGAGCTTTACTTTCATGCTTAGCTCCCTTTTCACCACGATGGACCGGTACAGCATCACTGCAGCTGCAGCACCAATCCATCTATCCTTCTCCCGGTCCCCTCCCCCCTCACTCATGAAAAAGACCTGTTTTGTTCCAGTGCAAGCTCGAGGCCACCACCTGATGAAGCCAACAAAACGTCATCCTCTGCGAAAAGCAGAGACTAGATCCTGAGACCACCCAAGTGGAAACTGTCCGCCACTTGGCTGCGCCCAGAAATTCTGTCCGTAAAAATTATGAACAGAATCGGTGACAAAGGGGATGAGTATGACTTGTTGTAGGCAATGCAAACCAGGCTCTTGCAACAGTTGAAAGGGATGTTGCTAGCAAAGGTTGCCAACATCTACCCTTCTTGAAAAACTGAACCAGGAACATAGAAATGGAAAGGACACAGCACTGATCAGGCCAGAAAAGGTTAAGGCGTCAGCTGTGCCAGAAATAGAAGGGGTGTCAGACTCAACAAACTGGTTGGAAGCCTGATTGCTGGGCAGCAGTGCCACCCTTTGGAGGCTCACAGACTAGAGACTGTCCAGCTCGTCATTTTCAGGCTGAACTGGAGACTGAGAGCTATACGGCTAAAGTCAGCAGGAGCGAACAAGGCCACTGGACTCAGTGAAGCTGGCTGGTGATCCCATCGTTGTCCGGGACCTCATGTTCTGGTAAACTACTGTTGTCACCTTGGAAGGAAAGAAGGCAGAGTTGGGGAAGACAGACGCTGAAATTCAGCAGACAAATGTTTTGTAAAAAATTAAAGATTTAAAGGTAAGTTTTCAGAATTTATCATCAAAATGTTTAGTTTTACATGACGCCATGGACCTCCCCGCTCTGGCTCAGAGACAAAAGGCTGCCCAGGCAGTAAAAACTTTTTTATGTGTGAAAAACAAGACACTACGGTGATTGGTCTAAACATCTTAGGGTGGCCTTAGGTCAGACGTTGGCTCAGGTTTCTTCTTCTGCAGCTTTCTGGGCATCTCCTTATTTGGAGACGCCGCCTCACCCATCACCATGGCAACCACCTCTTACCCTCTGTCAGACCTACATTAAGAGATAGACAGCTTCTCCATGCCCAGAAATTTATGACCATGTTTAAGGTAAACATGGTTTAAGGTAAACATGGTCTGGTGAGGCAACCCTCCCTCTCAAATTCCTTAGAGGGGGGGACTCCTCTCTGTTTAGTCAAATAATATCAGAGCAACAGTCCACCTCCAAAGACACAAAATGATAAAACACAAATATGTGCTGCTAGTTATGAGATATTAGCCTTACAGATGAACATAAATCCCAACACCACATTCACTCGTCTCTCGTAATAAAAGGAAATGTGTGTGCAAGCACACTTCCTCTCTCTTTAAACAGCCGTCAGTCGTGCTGCTCTCCTCGTAAACACTCAGGAGATTCGACTGACACTTCAGCTCCTGTTTCTCTGTAAGTCTCAAAAACACTCTTCTGCTTCCTGATCACAAAGCTAAAGATTGTTGATTATTTAACCGCCCTATCTGGATGTCATCTGGACAGTTTATTAGGCTCGTAGCTTCAAAATAATCAGCATCATTTAATAAAAGCAAAGGGTTGTTTATTAATTCAGTCTCTCTTTATTATAGCCACGCATTCAACTTAACCTGATGAGCCCCCTTTGTGGCTCATCAGTTTTACTTTTTTAATGTTTTTACATTTATTTTTTACATATTTATTTTTATATAAATATGGTTCTTGAAGTATAAATCAGGCTGTGAGGCAGCACGCAGCTAATCAGGAAAATCTGAAGTTTTGACAGAACTATTGCACAATACTGAATTATTGCATAGTGAGAACAAGAAGAGGGAAGTTCTTTGTTCTGCTTTAGTCATATTTATAAGCTGCAGGAAGAACAGCAGTACAACAGGCTATAGTTTTACAAACTATTATACAGAGACTTTACTCCAAAAAAAAAGGCAGCAGGATGTTTTGGGAAAAAAAATTGAGAAATCTTTTAGGTTCAGAACACGGCTGGATTCAGTCAAACGAACATGCATAACAGGGCGATCGTGGCTCAAGAGTTGGCAGTTTGTCTTGTAATCAGAAGGTTGCCAGTTCGAGCCCCGGCTCTGACAGTCTCGGTCGTTGTGTCCTTGGCCAAGACACTTCACCTACCGCCTACTGGTGTTGGCCAGAGGGGCCGACGGCGCGATATGGCAGCCTCACTTCTGTCAGTCTGTCCCAGGGCAGCTGTGGCTACAACTGTAGCTGCCTCCACCAGAGTGTGAGAGTGAATGAATAGTGGAATTGTAAAGTGCTTTGGGTGTCTCGAAAAGCGCTATATAAATGCAATCCATTCTTATTATAACAGTATTATGTATTATCCTGTTTCTGGTGTCACTGATTATGAAGTTTGTATAAATGCTGTAAAACATTTGAGACTGAAAGGCTGTGCTTTGAGGTAAACTGAATAAAACTAAAATCTAAGACCGCGTGACTTGTACAGTATTATTGTAGATAGGGGGCAGGGTTTAATAAGAATATTTTCTTCTTCCTGCTCCTTTTCACACATGGTTGTAGTGCTTTATTGATAGAAAGTGTGGTTGGTTTGTTTGAACTGTTGTACCAAGAGTGAAATGAAATTATAGGGTTCAAGCATCATTTCCTGCAATGTTACCGAGTCCCGCTTAGAAAGGATTTAAACAGCAGCAGCCAGAAAAACAAGAGCTGAAGCTTCTCCACAACTGATGTTTGGTATAGAATATATATATAAACAGTGTAAAGATGGGAAAGAGAACAAACCAGCTGTTCTCCACAGAACCAGCCAAGGTGTACTCTCAGTGGCAGGGGAACAATATGAGAACAGCACCTCCAAGGCTGGAGATGCAACACTAGAAGAGCACTTGGTACCAATCTCGGGTGGGGTGATGATATCTTCCTCCTGACCTGTCGTCATGGCTCCTCCTTGGTGTAGCATGTGTGTTGTGCCTCGTCAATCTTTAGCCATGAGAGCAGTCCCATCTTCCAAATGTTGGAACACTGAGCTACTAGTCGTTTTACCATCACTGTGGATGTTGGGTATGGAAGAGTCCATAGTCTCTCATCCTATTCATGTAACCCCTTCCACTGGGGTTGCTTGCGTTGAAGCATTCCAACAGCACCCTATTTTAATCTCTTGCCCACTGATGCCTTCTTCTTCCAGTAGCCCAGTTCTCATCAGGGTGTCCTGGTTCCTCAACACCTGACGTGGACCTTGTTGATCGGGGTGACGTCCGAGCCAGTATGGGTTCATATTTATCTCTCTCGCTCATGTCTGCGGTAGGCTTGTTTAGGATAGGGGGGTCTAGCCTAGGACCCTTAACATGTTAATATTTGATCATGTTTATAAGCTGGACAGAAAAGCTGAAACTTAAAATACATCTGGTAAATAAATGGCAATATTCTCTGTTATCAGGGAGCAGTGATGACGTCAGAGGACCTCTTAAACACTCTGGAAGATTTGGGAGATGAAGAGTTTAATAAATTCAAGTGGTTCCTGCAGCAGGAAGAGATCCTTGAAGACCTCCCGACCATCAAAAAGAGCCGACTTCAGGCAACAAGCAGGTGGGACACCATAGACCTGATGGTGCAGACATACAGACTTCCTGGAGCTGTTGAGGTGACCAGGAAGGTTTTAGAGAGGATCCACAGGAATGATCTGCTGGAGAGTTTGTCTGCCATCTCTGGAGCAGAAGGTCAGTCACAGGACGAGACAAACATGTTGTTTCTGCAGTCTGACCTAGTTTCACGTTCATTATCTCTGTCTGTCAGTGGATGTCAGTGATGGTGGAGAGACATCAGAGAAAAGAGCATCTTCCTCCTCTCAGACTCGGGATTCTTTTTCTCAGACCAATGAGAATACTGGTAATACTTTACTTTCCAGACATACAGTAATATGTTTGAAATAATATTGATTATTATTTTCATTGTGATGTCTCTAACTGAGCACACGAGGTGCAGTGTTGGGAAGGTTACTCTTAAAATGTATTCCACTACAGATTACAGATTACAGATTACATGCCCCAAAATGCATTCTGTAACGTATTCCATTACTTTACTCAATGAGAGTAATGTATTCTGAATACTTTGGATTACTTAATATATTATCATGCTTTTTACAACTACATGAATGTACTATTGCTGTGTGATTTATTACTATTACTGAAGGTTACTCTCCATACCAATACCAACTAGATGTTAAAATCTTAATATAAATGAGTAACAGTAGGTGGACATTAGGTAAGGCTGCACTTTTTGCAGCGATCTCGTATAGAAAACTATTTGGCGCGTAAATAAAACAGGTCCGCGGCTCCGAACCGTAGTAAAGGGACCTCTGGCTAATACGTCGGGTTCGTGTCGGGCTCGTAGCTGAAAACTAGCTTTACTTTGTTGTCTGGGTCAACTTTGCTAGCGAGAGACAGAGAGAGGCGTTGAAAGGCTGCTCCAACGGAACTTATTGTTTCGGAGGAAAACACGAACACAGCGTACAGTCGAGTCTTAATAGCTTACTTACAGCTGGGCTCGTCAGGCACTCTTCTTGGCTGCAGTGGTTATTATTATATTTACATGCTTCCAGCTCCCGTTTCTGCTCCGTGACAGCTCGCACTTTTCCTTTTTGTCCCTCCCTCGCTCACAGACACATCACGGGTATGGCAGTCCATTCTCCCTGCAGCACGGACTACACTGCCCATGAGGCTACATTCTTTAGGGCCATGCCTGTAACACTCTGCCTGTTGCCTTCATAATAAATAATTTTTTGAATAATAATTTTTTAGAATATATTTTCACGTCATTATGCTGGCTTCGAGATTGAGACACAGGCATTAGAGCCTCTTAATGCGTGTTTTGTTTGGGTTTCCACCGGCGTGGAATTACCAAAAATAGAGAGGACATAGCCTAACATATGAAACAGGAAAAGACCGCCGTGTAATCCATTTATTTCAACAAAGTAACTGTATTCTGAATACCACCTTTTACGGTAACTGTAACAGAATACAGTTACTCATATTTTGTCATTTTAAATACGTAACGCCGGTACATGTATTCCGTTACTCTCCAACACTGATGCGGTGGTCTTTATTACAACCACATTCACCCATTCAAAGGACAAATTTCACAAATTAAAACAGCACACACTGATATTCTGTGCGTTTTAAGAACTTTCTAACTATGATGCACACACTCACTGTCCAGTGGAATCACAGAGAACAATTTGGGTTCACTGTCTTGCACAAGTTTTATTGACATGCAAACTGCAGGAATGAACCCACTGACATTTCATTTAGTAGATGACCTGGTCTATGGCCTAAGCCACAGCCACCCTGCTTCTAAACAATTTATATTGATCAAAGCCAGGAGTCCAGACATTTCTATTAGCCAAAGCAAGTTTTAGTTATTTCATTAACCTTATTCCCAAAGTTCGGCATAGATGTCCTGCACGGACAGGCACTGAGTTTGGGTTCAATGTGAGCTGGGAAGGAGCTCGATCTCTTGAACCCATTGCAGATTGTTCTGAAGGCCAGAGAATGTCGCAGATCTAGTGTAGAAGGAATTGGACCTGCTGTGAGAATTAGAATAGTGCCAGCCTAGAATAACTGGGCTCACCTCCAAAGATAGGTAAGGCTCGGGACCAATGTTCCCTCTAAGCTGTGCGTGTGCGCAATTGCGCACTGCTGGCACGGTCTCTGTGCACAGAAAATCTGCGCTGCGCACAAAAAAAAAATCTAACCTGAATTGAAATTAAAATTAAAACTTTAACAATTCTGCTTTGCAGTGTTAGTCAGTAAGTGACTGGCTGCTCCCGTATGGGATTAGAACGATTCCACCTTATCCCATAGTCCAGCCAATAATGCGATTCACATTCATATATACGCAGCTAATCAACGTGGTTGACAGGCTATGACAGCGTCCTTATGTGCCGACACTGGTGTTTTAGCGAGCAAAGCGGCGTGGCTGATGTGGAGTGAAGCCACGTTAATAACAACGTGTACAACCATTGGAGATGTGAGCAGGACAGACGGAACAACTGACGGAAAAAGTGTGGACTTTATACCAGTTTTTAAATTGTGTTGATAGGCCACGTAAAACCAGAGTTATGATAAAAATATCTGCAATGTTTGGTTTTCTTCCTGAATACTATCGTTGTTTATATTTACTGCGGGAAGAAACGGTAAAAACAGCGTTTTATAAGGAAAACGCTCGAAAGCGCTCTCCACCTGTGAGCAAAAACAACACCAAAAACCCCACCCTTTCCTATTGGTGGAAAAATGTACCATGTCGACCAATCAAAACATGATATGGCAACATGGCATTTAGTTGTTTAGGAACAACTCCTAAGAGTGACGGCGGTGTTTTGAGACGTGAGAGATTTGCGACGTTTAGCGCAAATCTTGTGTAGTTAGTGTGTAGTTAGTGTGTAGTGTAGTCAATAGTTTTGTTGTGTGAGTCAGAACAATGAGGCGACTGCTGAATGTTACAGGTGTTACAGCAGTGATACATCTCCTGCTGTCAGGCCTGCAGGTATCAGGCTGTTGTTCTCCTTTATCTCATAGTGGACAGAAATTATTTTTTGGAGTGGCACAAATAATTTGTGTGGCATCAAATTTGATGCAGAACAGCTGATTGTTCTGTAAATAGTTTGAAATGTTTATTTAAAAAAACGCCTTGGCTGCATTTTTAGGTAAACAGCTGCAAAAAACTTTGTTGTTTGCAAAACTCAGTTACTTTTTTGAAAAGTAACTATATAATTAATTGCCCAACATTGGTCATTATTTACTGTATTTTGCAGACAGAGTTACAGGACTCTCTCCCAGACCACAGACTCATAATACAAGTCAGAGCTTTATAAAAAAAAAAAAAAGAAGAAGAAGAAGAAAGTTGTGTTTTCAAAATTGGAGTTCAAGTTATTTTTACTTCCAATAGTGTTAACATACTACACAGGTCATGAACAAGATTCTTTTTAATTTTCATTGTAAGTGGGCTAAAGCAGTTACTTAAAAGTTGTCTAACATAAATTTAAATGCTGTAATTTGATTATTTTAATAAACCATGTAACTTGGATGGATTCGATGCTGGCGTGACCACAGTGCACACGTCTGCTGTTGTTCACAGTGGTCCAAGGGACCGCTCAGGGAGTTTGTGTGTTCGCTCAGACACATGAAAAATTAGAGGGAACATTGATCAGGATCCAAACTCTTCCAGCTCTGCTGTGCTGGAGTTTCCAACAAAGAACAAGAGGGTAATTTCTGTGCAACTTTGATTCAGTGCAGGTACATCTCTGATTGTTTTGTGTCCTTTCAGTTGGTGATGATTAATGGCAAGGTCTGCCAGATGGTCATCTAGATAGGCATCTATGCACAAAAGCCTCACACTTTCTTTCTTTTCATTCATATTTGACACAGATGTGGTGGTTCCAGTACCAGAGCCTCACCCCATCATATCTTACCAACAGATGCTTCAATCAAACTTCCAGGACAAGTTTATGTGTGCACAAGAAGGTTGGGCAGAAGATAAACAGCGTCTGGTTGATATGTACACAGAGCTGTACATCACAGCTGGGTATGATGTACATATCAACACACAGCATGAGGTCCGGCATATTGAAAAGGCATGGAAGCCAGCAGAATCAGAGAAACCTATTAGACCCACAGACATGTTCAAACATCCTTCAGGAGACTACAGACCCATCAAAACAGTGATGACCAATGGAATCGCAGGAATTGGAAAAACCTTCCTTGTTCACAAGTTTGTTTTGGACTGGGCTGAACAAAGATCCAATCAAGATGTGCATCTGATTTTCCCCTTCACCTTCCGTCAGCTGAATCCTCTGAAGGGAGAAAAGTTCAGTTTGGCAGAGCTCATTCATGAATGCATCCCAGAAACTGTAGGCATCCCACAGGAGGCTCTGAATTACATCTTTACAGATGTTCAGTCATCAGGAATCACCAACTATGACAAGAGTAAATTCAAACTTCTGTTTGTGTTTGATGGGCTGGATGAGAGCCGCCTTCATCTCGACCTTCATTCTGAAGACATTCGCTCTGTCGATGTAACAAAGGCAACTAAAACAGATGTCCTGCTGAGGAAACTCATCAATGGGAAACTGCTACGCTCTGCTCGCATCTGGGTAACCACACGGCCTGCTGCAGCCAATCAGATCCCTCGAGAGTTTATCAGCAGTACAACTGAGGTCAGGGGGTTCACAGACCCACAGAAAGAGGAGTACTTCAAAAAGAGATTCAAATGTAAGGAGCAAGCTGACAAACTCATCTCCCATATCAAAATGACAGCAAGCCTCCACATCATGTGCCACATCCCAGTCTTCTGCTGGATCACTGCAACAGTTCTGGAAGATGTGTTGAAAACCAGAGAGGGAGGAGAGCTGCCCAAGACTCTGACTGAGATGTACGCAGAGTTCCTGGTGTTTCAGATTGATCGGACAAAAGAAAAGTATGGCCCAGAGAAGAGCATTCAATACATTAAGTCATTAGCAAAACTGGGCTTTGAGCAGCTGGAAAAGGGCAACCTGATCTTCTATGAGAAAGATCTGAGAGAGAGCGGCATTGATTTCAGTGAAGCCTCGGTGTGCTCAGGAGTGTTCACAGAGATCTTCAGAGAAGATCGAGGAAGGAAAGGGAAAGACAAGATGTTCAGCTTCGTCCATCTGAGCGTACAGGAGTTTCTGGCTGCTCTTTATGTGAGGATGTTGCTTAACAACAGTAACATAAATGTGATGCCATTGCCACAACCATCACTGAAAAACCTTCGGCTGTTTTTCAGTAAAACACCTTCAAAGAAAATCCACAGGAATTTCATTAACAGGGCCTTACAGAGTCCAAATGGTCACCTGGACTTGTTCCTTCGCTTCCTTCTGGGTCTTTCACTGCAGACCAATCAGGACAAACTACAGGACTTGCTGAGAAAAATAGACAGTAGTTCAGAGACCACTCAGAAAACAGTTCAATACATCAAGAAGAAAATCAGTGAGAATCTGTCTCCAGAGAGAAACATCAATTTGTTTCACTGTCTGAATGAACTAAATGATCGTTCATTAGTGGAGGAGATCCAACAGTACCTGAGTTCAGGATGCCTCTGCGCTCATGAACTGACTCCAGCTCAGTGGTCAGCTCTGGTCTTCATCTTAGTGTCATCAGAAGAACATCTTAATATTTTTGAACTGAAGAAATACTCTGCTTCTGAGGAAGCTCTTCTAAGACTATTGCCTGCGGTCAAAGCTTCCAACACAATAATGTAAGTGCACAAAACTACCACCCATCTAATAATGTAACTGTAATAATGTGTTTCTCGACCATTCAGCATAATCCCTGATTCTTAGCAATTACCCAGATCTATTTGTGGGAGTAAGAGTGATCAACGAAATACTGTTTGGTGTAAGAAATTAAGTTATTTGATTTTATTTGCCTAAAAGTTATCATGACATCACTATTCAGCTCAGTCTTTTATGCTAATAGTAAAGAATACCTTCACATATTTGAAGTTCAGTTCAATTCAATTTTATATAGCACCTAACTGCAACTACAATTGCCTCAAGTAACTTTATATTGAAAGGTAAAGACCCTACAATAATTAAGAGAAAACAGAAGACCCCCAAAATATGAAATATAACTAATGATTAAATCCAGAGAGGTGTATAAACACAGTGAACAAAACTTTATTTGTGAAGAAGTTCATAAAGTCATTACTAGTTAACGTTAAAGGGATGGTTGGTTCAACAGAGCTCTGACTTTTTGTCAGCCTGGCTACAGTGCTGAAGAGAAACCTAGGGTTGTTCTTCTTTTCTTCAATCAGTGATGAATAGTAAGATGTTCTGGCTTTACGGAGGGCTTTCTTATGACTATTTCTATTTCTAACTATTTCTCCAGGCTAAATGACGATTTTCTAAATTTGTGACACGGCATTTCTTCTCCAGCTTACGAGTTATCTGCTTTAGGCTACGTGATTGAGAATTATACCAGGGATCAAATACTTCTGATTTAAAGCTTTATTTTTCACAGGAGCTACAGTATGTCATTGATTGAAGTACGCTCTGAAAGTTTGACTGTTTTACATTGTACACCAGTGTTAGTGTTTGTCTGTGTGGGTTTTTTTTTTTTTTTTAAATTGCATCCAGACTGAGTGGCTGCAACCTGACAGAGGAAAGCTGTAAAGTACTGTCATCACTTCTCAGCTCCAAGTCCTCCACTTTGAGAGAGCTCGACATGAGTAACAATGACCTGCAGGATTCAGGGGTGACCTTGCTGGCGGCAGGACTGGAGAATCCACACTGTAAACTGGAGATTCTCAGGTCAGAGTTCAGAACAATGACAACAAACAGGACAAAGTGAAAATACAAAGTTAACAATCTCATGTAGTTACATACACACACCCCCACAACCACCTACACATACAATGGACAAAAACAAACAAATGGCCAACTGTACCCTCATACACACAATAATAACATGGACTGAACCACCACTCACTACCACTAGCACTTTATATTGCCTCTATAGAAATTATCCACATATCTCACTGATCTTAACTGCACTACTGTAAATGCTGTATAGACAATCATACTGTACAATACGGTAATTATAATTCTACAGCTGTTTACAACTGTTTATAACTTGCATAGTTCATATCCCTGTATAGCTTTATATTTCATATTTCTGTATAGCTTTCATATTTATATCCTGTTCATAGCCTGTACATAGCTTGTACACTCACTACAGCCTGTACATACTTATAGTCATAGCATATTCATAACATACCTGCATACCGTGTACACTGTAACATAGCCATAATAGACCCATATTTTGTACCCTCATACCTATAACAGACCCATTTCTGTAATATATCTATATTATGGCTAAAGCACTTCTGGATGGATGCAAACTGCATTTCGTTGCCTTGTACTTGTGACATGTGCAATGACATAAAGTAGAATTCTATTCTATTCTATTCTATTCTAGTAAGATATATATATATATCTGTTCAGTCTCATCACTTAATTTTGTCATCAAAGCATGTGTGTGCTGGTCAGCAGCCACTGAGAGACTGAAAATACAGCAGTAGGCCTAACTAACTTCAGACTGGCTGACTGATGTAAGAGGATTACTTGTTTCCATGTGTACTTCACAAGATAAGATCTGCATATTATTATTTATTGACTAACTATTTTCTACAAACTCATCACTGCTGTTGGGCAAAATCTGAACAAAATAAACTAAAATTTGAAAGCTTTGAGTGATACGGATTAGTCCTTAAAGATACCGAAAACGAAGGTGATGGTTATGATCTATAAAGTGTTTTTTTTTTAATTGCTTCCAGACTGAGTGGCTGCAACCTTTCAGAGGGAAGCTGTAAAGCACTGTCATCAGTTCTCAGCTCCAAGCCCTCCACTTTGAGAGTGATCGACATGAGTAACAATGACCTGCAGGATTCAGGCCTGACTTTGCTGGCCACAGGACTGGAGAATCCACACTGCAAACTGGAGATTCTCAGGTCAGAGTTCAGTTTCAGTTCAACAGATAACCATATAAATGTTAATTAGCTTGATTCAAAGCTTGTAGTAACAGTGATCAATTCTTGCAGAGACCATAAACAGCGGACAATTCAACAGGGATAAACTGCTGTTTTTCTGAACCTGGCCTTTGATACGGTTAATCACTCAGTGCTCTCCTCTAAGTTATCTGAATTCTAATCTGCAATGTACTAAACTTGATTCAGTGTTTTTCTCTGACCACTGTTAGTGTGTCAGGATAAAATTAGAAATACCACCACTAAGGGGTCTCGGCATTACAGTAGTGCAACAGGGTTCGATCTTTGAGCCATTGCTGTTTACTGTATACAGTGGGGGAAATAAATATTTGATCCCCTGATGAATTTCGAGAAAGAGAAAGAATATTGACCAAAAATCCATATGTATGTATGTATATATATATATATATATATATATATAGATATATATAGATATATATATATATATATATATATATAGATATATATATAGATAGATAGATATATAGATAGATAGATAGATAGATAGATAGATAGATAGAGATATAGATATATATACACACACCTTAGGAGGGATTTTGGCACATCCTGGCATTATCTTTAGAGAAAATCACTAAACCATTTATGTTTCTTGGCTGCTGCTCTGTAAGTCGAAGCTTCAGCTCCTGGCAATGCCAATTCATGGCCTTAATGTTCTTCTTCTTTAGCCACTCCTTTGTTGTCTTGGACATATATCTTGGGTTACTGTTGTGCTGGAAGACCCATCTTCTTTAGCTTACAATATAAAGCACCGTGAGGCAACTGTTGCTGTGATTTGGTGTATGGGGTTAAAACGATACCAGCTTAAACTTGTAACTGAAAAAAATATTGAAAAATAATATTGTAACTGAAAATATTAATACTTGAGAGGTGGGGCCTCAGACCCGCATACATTTGCATTCATTACAGTTGCGGACACTAATGCTGACCAATGACTGTAGGAACACAGTCATTGCTTTGGAGAGGAGAAAAGTGATTTCTCCCCTTTTTTGGTAAAAAAACAATCCTGGAAATGACCTTAATGTGAGAAACAGAAATACATTTATTAATTAATAATCAATAAACAGATTTTGTTTAACCAAAGTAATTTTAAAAAAGTAATTAATTAAAAAAGTAATCAAAGTAATTAAGAGTATAATTGTTCCATACAATTACTAACCTTGGCATGTCCTCCTGAACTTTCTGTTTGGGGTCTGGGCTTGTCCATCTCATGAGACTGCTCTGCATTTTGTTGCAGTGGGGTATGAGGTTGCTTTGTGCTAACCTGGTGATGAGATCTTATGCCACACAGTGATACACAGGTATCACTAAATTTAGCAAATATTAACTGGAATCCAGCTTGCTACAACGAAAAGTTATAAGTTGAAAAAGTTTTTGAATTTTACCACAACTTCACCAAATGTAGCTAATAAGAACTTAACTTATGTCCATTCCAGTGGAATAGCAAAAAAGATGATGAAAAATAATTATGTACCTGCGGTTTAGAGGGGCAGCTGAACTTGAAGCATTATTATTTTTAGCCGGGGAAAGAGTGAAAGATGGCAGCTTGGTCAGCACTAGTGTGGGCCTCTATTTTTGTTTCATTTTAGGCTAGCATCATTTTAACTCCATAATTTGGGCTAAATAAATAAAAGTGAATTAAATTGAATGGAAAATAGTTTAAAAATGTTGAAGAGTTTAAATAATAAACATATTACCTTAGAGTCCACTCTTGGATTTAATGAGCATGTTAAAGATTTGTGCCATATACTGAAATACTACATAACTACATATTAGGAAGTCAGTTACAGTTGATGCATCTAAGACACTTGTATTCCATATTTTCTCTTGTGATGTTTAAACATTGATTTTGAGAAGTCAGACTTGTAAGCATTGTGATAATTGTTTCTTCATTTTTATACAATCTGTATATTTTATCCTGTCTTCCTTCTCTCATCCCAACCAATCACAGCAGATGGCCCCGCCCCTCCCTGAGCCTGGTTCTGCTGGAGGTTTCTTCCTGTTAAAAGGGAGTTTTTCCTTCCCACTGTCACCAAAGTGCTTGCTCATAGGGGGTCATATGATTGTTGGGTTTTTCTCTGTATGTATTATTGTAGGGTCTACCTGACAGCATAAATCGCCTTGAGGCAACTGTTGTTGTGATTTGGTGCTGTGTAAATAAAATTGAATTGAATTGTATATTTGTGTTGTTTTCCAGTTGTTATGTGCCAGTGTGTAAGTAAGTCAATTACACATAATTCCTTGTGTTTGTCTCCAGGTTGTCAGGCTGTCTAATCACAGAGGAAGGCTGCACTTCCTTGTCCTCTACTCTGAGGTCCCACCCCTCACACTTGAGAGAGCTAGACCTGAGCTACAATCATCCAGGAGACTCAGGAATTAAGCTTTTGTCTGCTGTACTGGAGGAGCCAAGCTGCAGACTGGACACTCTCAGGTGTGACCCACAGATGACATTGATTCGTGCTAGACAGATAACCAGCCTTAACATAGATGAAAAGGAGCGTTGAACCCCCAGTTTGCTTAATCTATAAACAGATCGGACAACACAAAGGAGTATTTTACAAAAGGATTTGCCAAAATCAGATGCGCTACAATACCCAAAGTATTCGCTTGTCTCCTTTCACACACATAACAGCTTCAATTCTGTTGGAAAGGTTTTCCACAAGTGTGTTTATGGGAATTTTTGACCATTTTTCTAGAAGTGCATTTGTGAAGTCAGACACTGGTGTTGGCTCATAGTCTCTGCTCTAATTACTCCCAAAGGTGTTCTTTCAGGTTGAGGTCAGGACTCTGTGCAGGCCAGTCAGGTTCTTCCACACCAAACTCGCTCATCCACGTCTTTGTGGACCTTGGTTTGTGCACTGGTGTTCAATCATTTGGAAACTGAAAGGAGCCATGCCCAAACTACCTTTGTGATCAGCCGTAGCCTGAAAAACTCAGAGGCACTTTCATTTGTTATCATCTATCGTCCACCTGGGCCTTAATTTTAACCATTAGACAAAAAATTACTCATAATCGACTCACAGATGTAACATTATCTACAGCTACTTTCAGTACCTTTGATATTTTTCACCAGTTGATCTCTCTGAGTTAACTTCAGTAATTTACTCTCTCAGCTTGCTGCACACCTTCCCATGACCAGAGGTGGGAAATAATGAAGTACAAGTACTTCGCTACTGTACTTAACTAGAATATTCAGGTATTTGTACTTTACTTGAGTATTTATTTTTCTGGCAGCTTTTACTTTTACTCGCTACGTTTTAACAAAAATATCTGTAGGTTTTGCTCCTTACATTTTCAAAACAGGCTCATTACTTTTGGTTTGACGCACTTTATTATTTCACGTCACTGCGAGCCTTCAGACATCAAACCAATCTGAGCCTAAACAGGAACTCATGTTTGAGTATTAATCACCAGAGAATGTGGCATAAAAGAGATAGAGCCAAAACTGTGCGCTATAGTCAGTGGTAAAAGTGTTTTCTACTAAATTAGTTAATAACTGCTTTTTCATACTTTATCACACATGTTGGCCTAGGTGTCTATTTTTGGATTTGACAAGGCTAACACTACTTGCCTTAGTTGTCCTGACTGGAACTAAGAAGCTGATCACACCTGAACCCCCTCCCACCATAAGCCCCCTCCAAACTTTACACTTGACACAATACAGTTAGAAATCTACCCTCTTAATTAATCATCTTTTATTAACCCCGTAGGGATAGTGTCCTATAGACTTGTTTATGGTTTTAATGAAATAATAATTCAGGTTTGCTCAGATTAATCTGAAATATCACAGTTACTGAAGTTTCTGTACTTGCTGACATATCTTCTGTGAAAAAGCTTCGGTTGTAACATGAAATTTAATAGCTTTGTGATGGTCACCTGGCTAATGGGCAGAGAGGCACGTCATTGTTAGCACTGCACATAACCAGCAAAGCAGCTGGTTAAACGTATTGCACGCAGACATTCTCATAGAGGCTAATAAGTAAGTGCTGCTCAGCCTGCACCTGCTCAACATGATCTGCATTCCCCTCTCCATCATTTCCAGAAATGGGAAGAGTGTTCAAAAGCCTCTCCTGGGTGCTGACGTGCTAAAGCTGTTATTGGACATTAAGCAAAAGACTGTGCATGTCCCTAAGTGTCGCCTGTGGGAATGGAAACAGTAGCAATATATTTTTTAGCTTCATGATGAGTTTTTCTGAGTGTTTTTAATGATTTTGTTTCTTCATCCAGGCTGGAATATTGTGGAAAGCAGAGACTGAAACCCAGACTGAAGAAGTGTGAGTGTTTGTTCACTTTGATCATGCTGAAAAAAACTGTTAGTTCATCCGTCATCCGTCTTCTTCTGGGGTGTGATTGCAGCGGTCAGCAGCCTGAGCAGAGGAGTCCAGACACCCCTCTCTACCTCCTAATCAGGCCCCATCTTATCTTAATGACCTTGTAGTACCATATCACCCTATTAGAGCACTTCGCTCTCACACTGCAGGCTTACTTGTTGTTCCTAGAGTATTTAAAAGTAGAATGGGAGGCAGAGCCTTCAGTTTTCAATTTAAATTAAATTAAACATTCATTGTCAGGTGAATGGTGGCACAGGAGGCTGTGCCTGCGTGAGCTTTGCTTCACCTTCATAACTCCAGCAGCTGAGCTGGAACGTTTTGTTTTTTGTTTTTTGACAAACTCCTAAAATAAACGGAGCTTTCATCGATCATTTATTTCGAGAATATGCGTACATATATAGAAGATAGAGCATATATAAAGGAAGGAAAATATTGTCTTCTAGTACATCAGGTGTTTGAAAAGGAGTGGGAAGAAGTAATACTTATATACCCTACACATATTCATAGCTCAGTCATGTAGTTGTGCAGCTTCTTCCTGAGTGTATGTAATATGTTTTATTACAGTGATAACTGTTCAAATCATATTAGACATATCTATACGGAAAACACCTCTTGTAGCTTAATGCTGTTCTCATCCCTGTACAGCATGAAAACCACATCTTTATTCATTGATTTAATGTATTATAATGTAATGTATTGTATTGATTTTATTGCATCTTTTCCATTAGTACCTACGACTCAGTACTTTAGGTCGGCGGGCTTCCAAGCGAGCCGAGCAGGTACTAAAATGTGAAATCATTAGACTCTGTGCCACTGATTGGCTGGTCAATAATGTCACTCAATGAGTCATGAGAGCGTCTCGTTCATGAAAATAAAACCACAATATCTGAAACCTGACAGCAAGGGAAATGGCCCCAAAAAACAACACTGTGATCAGCGAGTCTGACGAAAGCCACAGCCCGAGCAGTAAATATATTCGCTTTGACGTCTACCTTTGTTGTAGTGTTCGTGTCGCAAAATAATGATGTCACGGGACGCGCAGACGCATCGCTATGACAACAAGCACTTACACTGAGTTGTAATGGAAACCCATGTGTGTTTCGAAGGCAAAAAAAAAAGAAGATGTATACTTTATAATAAATTTGTTAGTTATCTTAGCTAAATTTTATTTCCACAAATGCAAATACAGTAACCAAAAGCCTAATTTTAAACACTATTATAATGATAATCTTACATAAGAACTGATCAGTGGATCACTTAATAAAAAGGCTATAAAAACAATTACTATTTGCAATAATTACAAATTATTTGAATAAATGTAACTTTTTATATTGCTCCCCCTGGTATATATTAATTATGTTCCATATTGTATGCATTCTCTGTATACTGTTGCTCAATAAAGTTTTTGTACTACTGCTGTGTTTTTTCTCTCCATCAGATTTCTGTGAGCTCACACTGGACACAAACACGATGAACAGGAATGTCGTGGTGTATTACAACACGGTGATGAAAGGGCTGAGGCTGAAGCAACCATACCGTGATCATCCAGAGAGGTTTGACTGCTGTCAGCTGCTGTGCACAAATGGTCTGACTGGTCGCTGTTACTGGGAGGTCGAGTGGAGAGGAGGGGTTTATGTAGCAGTGAGTTACAAAGGAATCGGAAGGAGAGGAAAGGGTGCCGAATGCTGGTTTGGATGGAATAATCAGTCGTGGAGTATCTTCTGCTCTCCTGTTGATGGTTACTCTGTCTGGCACAACAGGAGAAGAACTGTGCTCTCCTCAGTCCCCTTCTCCTTCATCTTTAACAGAATAGCAGTATACTTGGACTGGCCTGCAGGCACTCTGTCCTTCTACAAAGTAACCTCTGACTCACTGTTCCACCTCCACACCTTCACCACCACATTCACCGAGCCGGTGTATCCTGGATTTGGGTTCTGGCTTGCCGGTTCCACAGTGTCTCTGTGGTAACTGTGGAATAAAATCTCCTCGTTTCCCCAAACCGGAGATGTTTGACCTGTGGCTGCTGTGTAGACAGATTTCCATGAGCAGTTTGTACATGTTTGTATCACATGTGTTTTATATAGATAGAGTGATATGAGCAGCCTTGCAGGTACATGCATGCCTTTAGACCAGGGCTCTAGACTGCGACCAATATGGTCGCAAATGCGACCAAATTTTTCCGTGGTGCGACTAAAAAAAACATTTGGTCGCACTGGTGCGACCAACTGTTACCAACATTTGGTCGCACCTGTTTGGGTAACAAAAAAAAATCTCTGCAACTCTCCATGTTGTCAACAGCAGACACACATTATGCCCCTATCGTGGACTAAACCAATCAGAGATAGTCAGGGGCGGGACCTCTCTGATTGGCCGTGGTCCAGTGGAAAGTGCAGGTAGAAGAGGGAGGTGAGTAGCTTTAATAAGGCGATATCAATTCATTAACGGATTCCACACAAAGACGTAAACACAGAGCGACCCGACGCATCAGAATCAGCTTTGTCTTTCTCGGCTTTCTCACCGGACGGCCCGCAGACGGACACGCTGTCGGAGCTTAGCGATTCTGATGCGTCGCGTCCGCGCTGTGTTTCCGTCTTTTTGCGCTGATTCTGAGCTGCAGGTTTTGTCTCTCCAACCAAAATTCGCCGAGCCAAAAAGAAGCAGCAAACTGCGCTTCACATTTGATCAATGTCGTCATGAATTCCCTCTGACTTTTGCTGTTTTGCTTCCCCACGATAAAAATTACACTTCCTACACAGCTCCCTGTGTGTACTTCAAGAACAGTTTCCCGTCTCAAATCTCTGTTTTCTGGATTATTCATTCGCTTATTACCCACCAGTCTACCGTTGTTTACAGCGCTGTCTTTTTCTTTTTTCATGTAAATGACGTCCGACAAGAAAGCCTAATTTCTGCTGTTCAATACTGAAGAAATTTAAACTTCTTAAAATTATGCAAAATTGCAGAATATTTTTAAGGTTATCTGTTATAAAAAGCCAGACCAGGAAAATCTCCTTCATGTTTTTCTGTGTTTTATTCTCAGTTACTTTTACACAAAGGCATCTGCTGTGATGTTCACAATTCTGATAAAGTCTCACAAGTGTCAGTACTGATAAATGATCAGAATTATAATATTTCTGACTGTCTGAGGCTAAATTGAATCGAATCAGGACTTTGAGAACCGGAATCGAATGGATTATAGAAATCAGTGATGATACCCAGCCCTAGTGAGCAGCCTAGGCCTGACAGAAGTGGATGTAGCTGTGGGTAATAAGAAAAGATGAAAAGAACTATTGATAACTTTTTTGTTAAGTTAAGGCCTGATCCGTCTGAAATTCATAGCCAGTGCTCTGACACAGCGCCATCAATCTTTGAATGCTGAAAAAGCAGCAGTGTATCCAGAAAACACACTTCATGCTGCAATAAATGCACTGCCCAAGTGTCCTCTCTCCCCACTGCCTTTCAGCAGCATGCAACAGCAAACAGGTCGTCAGAGGAGGCCAAGATGATGATTAAGTTTAACATTTTCTACAATATTGACAAAGCACTTTAAGCACAACATTGTTAGTTAATAATTTAGAAATGAATATTGTCTGTATGGACCTCCCCCCAAAGAAGGTGCACATGTAAAACTGCGGTGTTAAGCGAAGCGGTTGAAAAATTTGAGTGCGCCTAACTTTTGTGCCGGTACGCCTAAATTTTTAAGTTAGGCGTACCGGTGCGCCCATGTCAAATAGTTAGTCTAGAGCCCTGCTTTAGACAGTGATTGAAACCAGAGTACAGACAGAATGCCCCCTGGGGCCCGTTCTTCGTACCTCGCTAAGTAAGTTAGCCGGATTTGAATGTTGACGATTTCGCGTGATCTTGGATCGTTCGGTTCTCTGAAGCTCATCTGGGACTTGCTGTCATAGCAACAGATCCGTAAGCGTAAACCTGCTTGGGAGCAGGCTTACTTTATGTAAACAGGATTAGATCGCGGCCACTCAGGTATGTCCGCTGCAGTTATATGAAAGCAACAGCGATATTTCTCCACTGTTTTACCATAAATAAATATTATCAATGTGACCAAAGATAATGCAGCATTTGATTCTTTTATTGATTTCATACAGATACATACAGGTCATTTCCAAAAAAAAGGGAAATGTACTATTAATCATTCTATGTCATGTAGTAGATTATGTCAGATGTAATTCATATTTTAGGGTAGTAATAGTAAATTACTACTGTGCAATCAAGATGAGAGACCACGGCTATAAAAGTGAAGGTGGATTTGGGAAGTCTGTCGCAGCCATGTCCTGTCCGTTTGTACGCGAGCAGCCCATTGTGGAAGGTGCAAGATTGATAAGGAGAGTTTTCAGCATTCAGCGTATATTGCGGGATAGACGATATATATATATATATATATATATATATATATATATATACATATATATATATCTCAACTTACTGTGCATGCTTCAGTCACCCCTTGCATGGGAACAGGTAGAAGTGATGGAGTGTTATGTAAAACTACACATAAAAACCCCACAATGTCAATAAATGTCACAGTACAAAAAGCATTTTAATTAAGGCAACAACCAAATATTTTACATTGTACAAATAGCACCAGTTATGAAGGTGCTGCTACTGCACCCCGGCTGCTGGTCTAAGGAAGAGCTGCCCCCAGGGATGCCCTCAACAATGGGTCTGGTGGCATTCAACCCTAGGGCCAGCTCCTCTGCCGGGGTGTGACGAGGGGGTGCAGGACCACCACCTGTCTTTATTTGCTCTGCCCTTTTCTTGGTTGCTGTTATAAACAAACAAACAGATTATTGCAGGGTCTCTTTTCAAGAGACTAAAAGCAATATAAGTGATAAATATTACCATTCTGTAGAATATTCTTATATTTCACTTTTACTTGTTCCCATGTTCTAGTGGGTCCTGTTGTGGCTCTAATGTGAAAGAGGATATAATGTAATATAATATAATATGATATCATGTAATATAATATGATAAATTACTTACGAGTTTAATTTGTCAGCAACTTTCTGCCAGCCCTCTCTCCTTGCTTTTGCAGCCTTTGCAGTGTTCCCTTGCGTTTTAATTAAACTCTGAAACTCCTGAAATCCCTCAATCAAGAGTTCTTGCTCTGCTGCCGTAAAATACTGAGCGCGCTCCTTCGACATCTTCGCCGACCAATCACAGGGTTGCCGATCAATGTTTCTACTATCGATGCGTAGCCCCTTTTAAGCCACCCAGTGATCTCACATTACTTCATCCAGCTATACTAATCGTCAACAACAGGTGTGTTCGGAGAACCGGATTAGCGAGCTCAAAGTTAGCGCGATGATTTGATCTTGGATGTAGTAAGCGAGGTACGAAGAACGGGCCCCTGGTCATCAAACACCTGGTCATCAAACCTGCTTTTTAAAAATATATATTTTTAAACTCCTCAGATCCTTTTGGTGGTTAACCTTGAACATTTTGTATGAAAGCCAAAAGCAGCACATACTATCTGTAAAAAAACAAAAACAAAAAAAACAATGTAAAGCTAGTTACTTTATCCTTATTAAACACATCGAGCTATGTGTACCTGGATATGATATTTTCTCCTTCAGCAGCTGCATCATCTGTTCCTGCTCGATCTGCTGATTTAGAAAGTGTTTCACCTGTTTCTTCACCAGAGCTACTTTAGTTAGTTGACTCAATGACATCCTCCTGGTCTCTCCTCACTGCTCTCTGGTCGAGTCCCTGCTTATTCTAAGAATGTTGTCATCCACCCTCTTAAAGAAAAAACCCAGCTTGACCTTTCTCTTCTTAGGAATTACAGACCAATATCAAAATTGTGATTTATTGCTAACATATTAGAAAAGGTTGTGGCTATGCAGCTTACAGCTGTCTTGGATAAACACAGTGTACTTGACAAATCTCAGTCTGGTTTTCATGGAGCTCATTCTACTGAAACTGCGCTAAAATGGAAGTCCTTGTCTGTGTCCCGGGCAGATTTTTGCCCAGTGTAATGAAAGCTCTTGGCCACCTTTCATTTATTAAAATCACCTGTCAGGAGTCTTGGGGTAAACCTTGACTCTGCATTCACTTTGGATTCTCATGTCAAATCTTTGGTTTGATCTTGTTTTTATCACTTAAGAAATATTGTTAAGTTAAGCAGACTGTGTGACGCTCTGGACTGGGAATCATTATTCGTGCATTTATTTCATCACATTTGGTTTATTGTTAGTCCTGGTACCTCTGCAGGTTGTTCAGAACGCTGCTGCGAGGCTTTGGAACAAATCTTCTAAGTACTCAGACACCGCTGCTGATCCAGCTGATCCCCCACACTCTCTCACTTTGAGTTTGAGATTCGTGGACTCAGTGGTTTCTTTTAAGAAACAAATAAAAACTATTCTTTTAACACTTACATTCAGTTAATTAGGAAAAAAATTATGCTCTGTTATTCTGTTGAAACACTTTACGATCCTTGTCTTGGTGCTATATAAATAAAAGTTTACTTACTTCTTTCCACTTTGCAATAATACCTGTTAAAGTTGATCGTGGATTACCTGAAAGGGATTACATTTCCTAAACTGACTTGTGTCATCCTGTTACAGAAAACTGTTTGGATTTCGTGAGCTTGACCCATTCTTTTACAGGTGTTTGTAAAGGCAGACTAGACAGACCTGTGGCAATGGGATGGAAATCACCTGAATTCAAAGATTAAGAGATGTAGTAACTGTGTCTGTACACATGTCCCAGCCTAATGTGGAAAATAAATTAATCTTAAGGGAAAAAAACAACATGAAAAAGTAAGCCGTCATGTGACAAAAGGCCTGACTTCAACAATCTGACCTCTGACACTTTCACCTTGTTTTGATTTCATCAGTTTCACTTTCAGTTTCCAAACGTCAGAAATGGTCAGCTGCAAATCTGAGGCACGGTCATATTTCTAAAAGGTAAACATTGACTGCAGGCGTGTCCAAAGCCAGACCCGGGGTCTTATCATGGCTCAAGGTCAGATGTTTTATGACCCCTCACTCCCATCTTAAAATATATTATTTATGGCGCACCACACAAACAGAATTAATTAATGAAAGTGTAAAGTAAAAGCTACAGATATTTATGTTAAAATGTAGGGAGTAAAAGCAAAAAGTAGTCAGAAAAATACTCAATGTAAAAATACCTGAAAATTATACTTACGTACTTCAGACCCAGCCACACACTCAGACTTAACAATGTAGTGTAGCTGTGCAGCGAGGAATGCCCAGACCTCTACATTGCAGAGACCAAACAGCCACTTCATGAACGCACAACATAGCAGAGCCACCTCCACAGGACAAGACTCAGTGGTCCATCTGCATCTAAAGGTCAAAGGTCACTCTTTCGAGGATGCCAATGTTCACATTTTGGACAGAGAGGACAGATGGTTTGAAAGAGGAGTAAAAGAAGCATCTACGTCCACTGTGAACGGCCATCTTTGAACAGAGGGCGGGGCTTACGACACCAACTGTCTGCCATCTATAATCCAGTTTTGAGTTCCCTCCCAGACGCCTTAACGCCCACTCACATGCTGGGATATCTGATCTCAGGAAATCACATGATAGGATGGGGCCAGGTTTCACAATGGGTTCTTGGCTGATTGTGACCCACACCTGTTGTCACACCTTGGCTCGTGTGATTAGGTAGAGGATCAACAGGGGGTCCATGACCCTCTTAGGGGACACTCCCATAGGCCTTTAAATCTGGGACTCTCCACCAGTTGTTCTTAGAACTCAAGAAGCTTCTTGGATGAAACATATTCAAGCAACTTAAAGAAGTCCAGATGCTTTTCTTTCCAAGCTCCTTAGACTGTACTTAAGTAAATTTCCCACCTCTGCATGAAACCCATAAAAAACAGCCAAGTTTCCCCAGTAGAGATGGAAATTTCAATGTTTTTCACTGAAAACTGAAAGCTGGGTAAAAACCGATTCCCAGGGAACATTTGCAAACAAATTGCTGAGGTTGTTTGGTTCTGCTAATCTGGATGAGGAGACATTCCCTGTTATGAGCTTAAACAGCTTCAGGTCACGACATGACATTTCACCCATCTAAACCATGGCTCTGAAACCAGACCTGCACCGTGCACTAAAATTAGTTCTGCTGCAATTTAAATGGACTGATTCTTATACAGCGCTTTTCTACTCTCCCAGAGTACTCAAAGCACTCTGTACAACATGCCACATTCACCAAATCATACTCACTTTCTCTGTACTTAGTGCTTTCTTAATTACATTCAGACTCCGATGGATGCATCGGAGAGCAACTTGGGGTTAGTATCTTGCCCAAGGATACTTGACATGCAGACTGGACCTTCCGATTAGTAGGCGACCTGCTCTACCTCCTGAGCTACAGCCACCCAACTTACTTTAACTTACTCCAGTGTGAAGTTCTTAGTTTGTCCTACTGTGGCGGACCACCAGATGGCTCCACTCACACCCAAGTTGAAGGGAAGAGCTGGGTGGAGATTTTGGCGCTTACTGTATCTTAAGTTCTGAGAGACAGTGTGTGAATAAACAGTTGGAGTGAGACACAGGAACCTCTCGTGTCGTTATTACATACCTCCACATTGGTGACCCCGGTAGCGAACATGCTAAGGCTCAACGACGAAGCCAGCTCCGGCCTGGAAGCATCGGCTGCCGCCGGATTTGCACCTCCGCCGATGGCTGCGTTTGCTGTGGCGCTTAAATTGCCGGATTTTTGGCTTCACGATCCCCCTTCATGGTTCGTGCACGTAGAAGCTCAGTTTGCTCTTCGTGGAGTTTCAGCCGACGATACTAAATACCACCATGTGGTGGCCTCTCTTGACCCGCTGTCAACCCGCCGCGTGATGACTCTCCTCCGGGACCCCCCAGCCCAAGGCAAGTACACCGCTCTCAAGGCGCTGCTGCTGCGGCGTTACTCCCTCTCTGATGCTGACCGAGCCGAGAAACTCCTTTCCCTCGCGGGCCTGGGCGACGGCACCGCCCTCGAGCTCATGGAGAGCATGCTGTCCTTGTTGGGCGCGGATGATGGAGGATTTCTCTTCACCCACCTCTTTCTCCGACAGTTGCCGGATGTATGACGGCCCATTCAGGGTTATCGAACCGGGCCAGAAACATTTTGTTTTGGATTTTGGGGGTCGCAGGGAGACTGTGTGTGTTGACAGACTTAAGCCTGCACATGTTCTTCCGGACAGTAATGTAGTGCCGGCCCAGGCCCCTCGCCGTGGCTGCCCTCCTTCAATGGGGTTGACAGACTCTGGTTTCCCCCGCAGGACTACCCCCGGACCACCAACGTTTGAGCCCCCTTCTGCCTTTCCTGCTCGCCTTCACCAGCCTCGTTCACAGGATGGACCTTCCTCTGCCTGTTCTCTCCCTCCCAGGTTCAGTCGTTCGGGTCGTTTGCTTAGGCCCAGGGTCCTGGACTGAATAGAGACCTCACTGTGTGTTCACGGGGGGGTATGTGTGGCGGACCACCAGATGGCTCCACTCACACCCAAGTTGAAGGGAAGAGCTGGGTGGAGATTTTGGCGCTTACTGTATCTTAAGTTCTGAGAGACAGTGTGTGAATAAACAGTTGGAGTGAGACACAGGAACCTCTCGTGTCGTTATTACATACCTCCACACTACTATATTTTCAAAGATGTTATCAGTACTTGTTATGTAACTATAATGAAGTCTGAACCTTCAGAAAAAACACAGAAATACGTGCATTCAGAGGCGGAGCGAGAAAAATGAGACTCAGCTGAACAGTTTGAGCTGCAGTTAAGTCAAATCTGTGCTTCTGTCTAAAGAAAATCAACCTGAATTATTTGTTCCTTACTCCGGTGAGTACAGCTGATAACATTTGCTTTAAAGTAACAGAATTAACTGATTAAACTTAAACTAGTTTTAAATCAATTTAACTCTGTCTGGCACTCAAAGCATTTAGGGTTAGGGTTAGCTTATGTAAACTCAGGACTAACCCTAACCCTTATAATGTGCATTATATTGTAAAGTTAAAACTCAGAAAATACTGACTTATAATATCAACTAGTTTTTATTCATTTTATTGTCACCTCTAGCATGAACCACTGCCACATACCACAGCATTTATACCCTAAGACAATTTTCCTGACTTGGCTCTATAAAATCTAACTATCTGATAATTCAAATCCAAACTAGCAGATCAGGAAGTAACCGGCTTTTTACATTTGTTTCTTTTTTACCTCAGTGAGCTCATGTAAACTCTTTGCCCTTTGGGGATTTGAATCTGTTAATATCTGCTATGCACTTTCACCTTAACACCAAAATCAAAATCTCGTGTTTCATATTCTCAAATATTACAGCCTTGGAAAGAAGAAGCTTTGTCAGATTTATATTTCTACATGTGAATGCAACACCAGGATTCACAGATGACTGATTTTAATTCTTTTAGTGCTACAGCGGGTCGTTTACCACTTTCAGTATAATTTAGTGTTGGTGTTTCATTTCTCTGAGACCTGATTTTTGACAGAGAAATGAAACCAAAGAATTCCTGTGAAGAGAAACTCTTGAAAATAAACCGCTCCACATTCCTTACATTTCATATGTCTCTGGAATGTAAACAGGAAGCAGAACTAGAGGACTGATTGGATAGTCAGTGTCAGATTAATGTGTTTCAGCTGGCAGCAGTTGAGGAGCAGGATTTTGAATTCTGGATTTAACAGGGAGCCAATGAAGGGAAGCCAATACAGGAGAAATCTGCTCTCTCTTTCTAGTCCCTGTCAGGACTCTTGCTGCAGCATTTTGGATTAACTGAAGGCTTTTCAGGGAGTTTTTAGGACTTCCTGATAATAATGAATTACAGTAGTCCAGCCTGGAAGTAATAAATGCATGAACTAGTTTTTCAGCGTCACTCTGAGACAGGATATTTCTAACTTTAGAGATGTTGCACAAATGGAAGAAAGCAGTCTTACATATTTGTTTAATATGTGCGTTGAAGGACATGTCCTGGTCAAAAATGACTCCAAGGTTCCTCACAGTGTTACTGGAGGCCAAGGTAATGCCATCCAGAGTAAGAATCTGGTTAGATACCATATTTCTAAGATTTTCAGGGCCGAGTACAATAACCTCAGTTTGATCTGAATTAAGAAGCAGAAAGTTAGCGGCCATCCAGGTCTTTATGTCTTTAAGACATTCCTGCAGTTTAACTAATTGGTGTGTGTTATCTGGCTTCATGGACAGATAGAGCTGGGTGTCATCTGCATAGCAGTGAAAATGTATGCTATGTCTTCTAATGATGCTGCCTAAGGGAAGCATGTATAATGTAAACAGAATTAGTCCTATTAACTGAACCCTGTGGAACTCCATAATTAACCTCAGTGTGTGAAGAGGACTCTCCATTTATATGCACAAATTGGAGTCTCCCCTCTGCGAATCGCTACCTTATCGTGGTGGAGGGGTCTGTGTGTCCCAGGGATCCCAGGGGCTATGTTGTCCGGGGGCTTTTGCCCCCTGGTAGGGTCTCCCATGGCAAATTGGTCCTGGGTGAGGAACACAGGGCCCCGCCCTGGAGCCAGGCCCAGGAGGGTGCCTGAGGTTGAATGTGTGGTGGCCAGGCCTTAGTCCATGGGGCCTGGCCGGGCACAGCCCAAAAAAGGGACAGGGCCCATCTTCCTGTAGGCCCACCACCTGTAGGAGGCACCGTAGGGGTTGAGTGCATTGTGAGCCGGGCGGCGGCCAGGAGCGGAGGGCCTGGCGGACCGATCCCCGGCTGCCAAAACTGGCAATTGGGACATGGAATATCACCTCTCTGGTGGGGAAGGAGCCTGAGTTAGTGCGTGGGGTTGAGAGGGACCGGCTAGATATAGTCGGGCTCACCTCAACGCATGGCTTGGGCTCTGGAACCAGCCTCCTGGAGAGGGATTGGACTGGAGTTGCCCCTGGTGAGAGGCGGCGAGCTGGGGTGGGTATCTTGGTATCCCCTCGGCTTGCTGCCGGTACGTTGGAGTTTCTCCCAGTGGACAAGAGGGTTTGTTCCCTTTGCCTCTGGGTCAAGGAACGGGTTCTGACCATCGTCTGTGCTTATGCGCCGAGTGGCGGTTCAGAGTAGGCAGCCTTCTTGGAGTCCCTGGGTGGGACACTGGTAAATGGTAAATGGACTGATTCTTATATAGTGCTTTTCTACTCTCTGCAATCTGGTGCGTGCTCCTCCTGGGGACTCTGTTGTCCTACTGGGAGACTTCAATGCTCACGTGTTCAATGACAGCGAGAACTGGAGGGGGCGTGATTGGGAGGAACGGCCTCCCAGATCTGAAGTTGTTATTGGACTTCTGTGCAAACCACAGTTTGGCCAAAACAAACACCATGTCCGAACATAAGAGTGTCCATAAATGCATGTGGCACCAGGACACTCTTAGGCCACAGGTCAATGATTGATTTTTATAATCATATTATCAGACTTGAGGCCATATGTTTTGGACACTCAGGTAAAGAGAGGGGCTGAGCTGTCAACTGATCACCACCTGGTGGTGAGTTGGATCAGGTGGCAGGGGAGGACGCTGGACAGACCTGGCATGCCTAAATGTACAGTTAGGGTGTGCTGGGAATGTCTAGCAGAGGCCCCGGTCCACGAGCTCTTCATCTCACACCTCCGGCAGAGCTTCAACGGCATTCTGAGGGAGACTAGGGACATTGAGTCTGAATGGACCATGTTCAGCATCTCCATTGCCGAAGCTGCTGCATTGAGCTGCAGCCACAAGGTGGTTGGTGCCTGTTGTGGTTGTAACCCCCGAACCAAATGGTGGACACCAGAGGTGAAGGGAGCCACCAAGCTGAAGAAGGAGTCCTTTCGGGCTTGGTTAGCCTGTGGGACTCCGGAGGCAGCTGATAGGCCAAGCGGAACGCGGCTCGGGCAGTGGCTGAAGCAAAAACTCAGAGGTGGGAGGAGTTCAGAGAGGCCATGGAAAAAGATTTTTGAACTGCCTCGAAGGGATTCTGGCAAACCGTTAGGTGACTCAGGAGTGGAAAGCGGTGTTCTACCTGCACTGTGTATAGTGCGGGTGGAGTGCTGCTGACTTCAACTAAGAAAATTGTCAGGCGGTGTAAAGGAATACTTTGAGGACCTCCTTAATCCCACTGGCATGTTTCCAAGGAGGAAGCAGAGTCTGGGGAGGAAGGACCCGCCAATTTCTGGGGATGAGGCCACTGAGGCAGTTAAATAACTCCTTGGCAGCCCCGAGTTCCTGAAGGCTCTGGATGTTGTAGGGCTGTCTTGGTTGACACGCCTCTGTAATGTTGCGTGGAGATCAGGGACAGTACCCCTGGACTGGCAGACCGGGGTGGTGGTCCCCATCTTTAAGAAAGGGGACTGGAGGGTGTGTTCCAACTACAGGGGGATCACACTCTTCAGCCTACCTGGGAAAGTCTATGTCAGGGTGCTGGAGAGGAGAGTCCGTCCATTAATCGAACCTCAGATACAGGAGGAACAATGCGGTTTTTGTCCTGGTCGTGGAACACTGGATCAGCTCTTCATCCTCTCAAGGATACTTGAGGGTGCATGGGAGTTTGCCCAACCAGTCTATTGTGTGTTTTGTGGACTTGGAGAAGGCATTTGACCGTGTCCCTCGGGGGATCCTGTGGGGGGTGCTCTGGGAGTATGGGGTGTCTGGCCCATTGCTAAGGGCCATTCAGTCCTTATGCGATCGTTGAAAGAGCTTGGTCCGGATAGCCGGCAATAAGTCGAACTCATTCCTGGTGGGTGATGGTCTCCTCCAGGGTCACCCTTTGTCATGGATTCTGTTCATAATTTTTATGGATAGAATTTCTAGGTGCAGCCAAGTGCTGGAAGGCTGTCACCTGGGTGGTCTCAGGCCATGGTCCTCAGCCAGAAAAAGGTGGAGTGCCCACTCCGTGTCAGGGACGAGTTCTTACCCCAAGTGGAGGAGTTTAAGTATCTCGGGGTCTTGTTCATGAGTGACAGGAGAGGGGAGCCAGGACACGCTGGAGAGATTATATCTCTCGGCTTGCCTGGGAACGCCTTGGTGTTCCTCCAGACAAGCTGGAGGAGGTGGCTGGTGAGAGGGAGGTCTGGGCTTCTCTGCTTGGGCTGCTGCCCCCGCGACCCGGTCCCGGATAAGCGGAAGAAAATGGATGGATGGATGGCAATTGGAGTCTATTAGATAGATATGATACAAACCACTGCAGTGCAGTACCTGTAATACCTACAGCGTGCTCTAATCGCTCTAATAGGATATTATGGTCGACAGTATCGAACGCTGCACTGAGGTCTAGCAGGACAAGCACAGAGATGAGTCCACTGTCAGAGGCCATAAGAAGATCATTTGTAACCTTCACTAAAGCTGTTTCTGTGCTGTGATGAGCTCTGAAACCTGACTGAAACTCTTCAAATAAGCCATTCCTCTGCAGAAATGTGCGACTTGTTTGTGTATTTACTCTGTATTGTTTTTCTTCACATGCAATAAAAATATAATGTATTTATGAAGTTCATTATTAATGCTCTGACTTCTGTTCTCAGGGTGCAGACATGTCTGCTGCCAGCAACCTGCGATCTGAAGATCAGTTTCTGTGCTCCATCTGTCTGGATGTGTTCACTGATCCAGTCACCACATCGTGTGGACACAACTTCTGCAAAAAGTGCATCACTCAGCACTGGGATGTTAATCATAAGTACAAGTGTCCCTTGTGTAATGATATTTGTTTGAGTAGACCTCAGCTGAAGATCAACACCTTCATCTCTGAGATGGTTGCTCAGTTCAGACGTGAAGCTCAGCAGAAAGCCAGCAGCAGCAGCTCAGAGCAACAAGCTGCCAAACCAGCAGAAGTTCCCTGTGACGTCTGCACTGGAACCAGACTGAAGGCCCTGAAGTCCTGCCTGGTGTGTCTGACCTCCTACTGTCAGACTCACCTGGAGCCTCATCTGACAGCTACAAGTCTGAAAAGACATCAGCTGATTGAGCCTGTGGAGAACCTGGAAAGCAGGATGTGTAGGAAGCACGATAAACATCTGGAGCTGTTCTGTAAGACCGACCAGACATGTGTCTGCATGCTCTGCTCTGTTTTAGATCACAAGACTCATGAAGTTGTTCCTCTGAGAGAAGAATATGAAGGAAAGAAGGCAGAGCTGGAGAAGACAGAGGCTGAGATTCAGCAGATGATCCAGAAGAGACGACTGAAGATTCAGGAGATCAAAGAGTCGGTGAAGATGAGTAAAGATGCTGCAGACAGACAGAAAGCAGAAGGTGTTCAGGTCCTCACGGCTCTGATGGAGTCTGTTGAGAGACGCCTGAAGGAGCTCATAAAGGAGATCGAAGACAAACAGGAAACTACAGAGAAACAGGCTGAAGGTCTCATCAAAGATCTGGAACAGGAAATCTCTGAGCTGATGGAGAGAAGCTCTGAGGTGGAGCAGCTCTCACACTCTGAAGACCACCTCCACCTCCTCCAAAGCTTCTCCTCCCTGAAAGCTGCTCCACCAATCAGGACTGGACAGCTCCTTGGTGGGTGGAGAAATGCATGGACAGAACTGGAGAGGTCAGGTTCTGTCAACCATCATATGAGGGGACTGTGGTGAGAGCTGTCGCTCAGCTGGACGAGACACTCAGGAAACTCATGAAGAAGCTGTTTGAGGCAGAGCTGAAGAGGGTCCAGCAGTATGCAGTGGACGTGACTCTGGATCCTGATACAGCGAATCCTGACCTCATCCTGTCTGATGATGGAAAACTAGTGAAGTGTGTTGATGTGAAGAAGAATCTTCCAGACAACCCAGAGAGATTTTCTCTCTGTGTTTGTGTTTTAGGAGAGCAGAGTTTCTCTTCAGGCAGATTTTACTTTGAGGTTCAGGTTAAAGGAAAGACTGACTGGGACTTAGGAGTGGCCACAGAGTCGATCAACAGGAAGGGAAAAATCAGACTGAGTCCTGGGGACGGTCTCTGGACTGTATGTCTGAGAAATGGAAGTGAGTACGCAGCTCTTGATGCCCCTTCGGTCCGTCTCTGTCTCCGGTCTGGTCCTGAGAAGGTGGGGGTGTTTGTGGACTATGAGGAGGGTCTGGTCTCCTTCTATGACGTAGATGCTGCAGCTCTGATCTACTCGTTCACTGGCTGCTCCTTCTCTGGGGAACTCCTCCCGTACTTCTGTCCTTGTATCAGTGATGGTGATAAGAACTCTGCGCCTCTGCTGATCACTCCTGTCTGGGACGTTGACCGTCACTATTATTATTATTATTATTACTAATGTGTTATTTGATTCTGTATGAACCAGTCAGTTCATGGGTGATACTCAGTGATTACTTTTTCTCTTCTAATGATTATTTATACTGGTCTAATATAAATGATGAAAAATATTAATAATAATAATATTAATAATAATAATGATGATGATGATGATGATGATGATGATGATGATGATTCTACATATTTTATTTTTTTATTGATTTTTTTTTGTATCTTTTAAACTTTTTAAAAACATTTGGAGTTTTATACATTTTCTTTTTTGAAGGTGAAAGAGAAAGTCTTCAAACCCACCATACTTATGAGACACCATTCTGACTTTAAACCAGGGCTCTTAGCTTGTACGTTCTGAGTTGGAGTGTATGACCTCAGCAGTGATGTCAACTAACCTGCAGCCTTCTTCTTTGGCCTTTTATCGTCCCAAACTTTTTATCTACCACATATTCCATACATCAAAGAGCAGGTGCTTTCAGACACTCTCAAAAAGTTATCTTTGTAAAACACAGTGACTGACAGAAAGTAAACTAGGACCGAGAATGTGTGGACTGCCCTTTAGCTTTCCAGTTTACTCCAGTGTTAAACTCTCTTCTGTCTGCTGAGCAAAAACACAAACATAGGAACTTTAAACCAGTGACACAGAAACCACATGCTGCTAACCTGCTAACCAGTCTCATGTGATCTAAAGTAATCTGAATTAAACTATGATAAAAAACACACAAGTAAAACACAAAGAATCAAGAAGCTGTTATAGGAGCTGAGGTTGTGAAATAAGTGCATCCTGGGACAGAACAAACAAGTGTTAAAGCTTCCACTCATTGTTCTTCATGTTCATGTACATGTTTAATGTATACTGGGTGTCAGTTATCTTTAAAATGCTTTTGAAAAGTTACAAAACTCGACATTAATAAGAATGCAAAGCAGGTTCAACAAAGACAGCTAATCTTCTTTGTTCACTCAGGTTCTCTGCACACAAAAGGGTTTTTTCTGCATTGAATTAATCGTATTTACACTGTATACTTTTTGTAGAATGATAATCATAAATACTAGAGGAACATGCCTGTATTATACATGCCCATGTTGCAATATTTTGGGGTGGTAAATGTTGTCTATATAAATAAACAGACCTACAGGAGTCACTGTTTATTTGCAGTACTGCCCATTGTACTACTACACTCATCAGTCAGATACTGTTCATCACCATTAAGTATATATTGAAAATTTAGTTTGCATAAAATTACATGATGGAAAAAATATAACATTTTAAAGGCTGGTATAATTCACGGGGCTTGAAATGTTATTGTGTTGGGTACATTTATAAATTTGTTTATCTGACTTTAAACTTTTGATATAATCCTTCAATATAATAAGCTTCACATCATAACTTAATGTGTTATATAATATAATAAACTGATACTGTAGTATTCATACAGTAAACATCATAGTATCAAAATCTCAGATGTTCTTCTTATGAGGTTAAAATGATATAATAATAATATTATAATTGTATAAGGCAGAGGTCAGTAACAGGGGGACCACGGTCTGGATTCGGATTCTGTTTAAACTGTTGCAGCTTTTCTGATTTTTAGCATAGTGGCTCAGCATCTGAAGAAATGTACAGACCAACTGGAGGCGAGTTAGTCATCCCACATGATACCACTCAGCAAATCAGCTCTTAGCATTCTGGGCAGTAAACACTGGGACTCTGCAGTGCAGACTGCTGAAAATACCATAGAAAGAAAAAAGAAAATGACTAGAGCTGGGAAGTAACAAATACTTTGTTACTGTACTTAAGTACAGGCTGTGTAAAGATGCCCCTGAGACAATCTAGCACATAACAGCAAGATGCTAGCAGGCAGGGCATACATGGAACACCATAAGCAAGTGGCCGGCGTAGTGTACAGAAAGATCTGAGCTGAGTTTGGCCTGGAAGTCCAGGAAGCCAAGCTGAACATATTTCCCCGGTGCTCGCCTCACTTCACTGGCTCAGAGTCCGCTTTAGAATTAAATACAACATTTTATTGATGACTTATAAAGCGCTGAACGGACAGGCTCCAGAATATCGGTCAGACTTACTGCAGCCTTATATGCCCCCTAGAGCTCTAAGATCAAGTCATCTCTTGCTCTTGGCAACGTCTAAGTCGAAACTGGTTCACAGAGGTGACCGGGCGTTTGCAGTTGTGGTGCCGAAAGTGTGGAATGATTTACCTCTGCACATTAGAAAGGTCCCGACCATCAATCTTTTCAAATCCCATCTTAAAACACATTTTTACTCACTGGCTTTCAACACTGCATGAGAGTTACCTGTCTATCTACTTACTCCTCTGTTACCAGGTTTTTGTTATTGATGTTATGTGTTACTGTGTAATTTCTATCTTTGTACAGCACTTAAAATTTTCACTTGTTCCATTGGCAGATTTTTTCACTTAATACAAGATATTTTTGCTTGAAATAAGAGGAAAAATCTGCCAATGGAACAAGTGAAAATTTTCTAGTTTCAAGAGCCACTGTCTAAAAACAAGTTCATATATCTTACTGGGATGTTACCCTTTAGTTCATTTTGTCTTGTTTTAAGTGTGATAAGATTTTTTTGACTAGAAACAAGACAAATCTACTTGCTAAGATTCTGAGTTGTTGCAGTGTGACTGAGGAAGAATAAAGTAGTCGTGATAAGCCAATCACACGACCACTTAAAGACAAAGCAACAAGGTGATATATACCAGTTTTTAAATTGTTTTGATAGGCCACGTAAAACCAGAGTCATGATAAACGAGATATACACGTGTTTTTCCTCAATAGTTTCATCACATTTACTGACAGCGCTAGCAAGCACTCTCTGCTTATAAGCAAAAAATAAAAAGACAAAACAAAAAACAGCCCTTTTGTGTTGGTGGAGAAATGCACCATGTTGACCAATCAAAAAATGATATGGCAACATGACAAATGGATGTGTGGCAGGATGAATGTTATTTCTCGGTTCAACCCACTTTCAGCCTGGCGCATTAGGGGCGCTAGTATAAATAGTGGCCATTTGAGCTTTCCTGGATCGCTTACCTGTGATCTCCTTTTTGGTCACCTGACTTCCCTTTGGTGTTGCAGAGATCATCTGCGGGTCACCCTTCTGAAGCCTCCATCGCAGCTGGTAGGTGTTTACTCAGTGTAGTGCGTACATTACCTTACTGGGTGGTAAACAGATATTGTTTGTAGAAGCCTCCTATGAGCCACTCTGCTCATGTTTCTTGACGCCGTTTACTCGGTACGTAATTCAATTTTGTCACGATCTCTGCCTTTTTATTGTTCTTTTATAGTAAATACTTATTGTGCTTTGCAGGAAGTGTGGGCCTTAGTTTTACGCCACGCTACGCTAACTGAAGTGCTGCTGCTTTGCTTTTACCGTCTGTTCCTGTTGCGAGGTTACTTTTCCTGCAGCTGCCAGCCTTTTAAAGTGGACGTCGGCGTGGACAGCGGCCATATGCATGCCGGTTATGGGAGTCAGCTGGCGTGCATATTGATTGACCGGATGATTAACTTATAGTCGGGCAGACGGCAAGTTGGAGCAATACGGCGATTCCGTTTGCTCCAGATTTTAAAGTTTTATCTAGATTGTATGTTGTTTTTCTGTTTTGATTTGTAGTTTGGATTTCTGTTACGCCACTGGTGGGAGGCCCTTTTTCTAGCTGCAGATCACCAGTGTGGTCCTGCAGTTGGGTTATCCCCCAGCCCTGCATATTAGTTTTGTTGTAATATATTAGAATTTTCTTTGTTTCTTTTATTCAGATGTGGAGGGCTGACGTGGAGGAGACTAGGGTGCCTTGGTGGTGGGAACTTATGAGTGTTACACACCTGCCTTGTTTAGTTTATTAGTGTGAGTGTGTGATAGTGTGCTGCACTTGTGTCTTGGTGTGTTTTCTTCTCTTTTTTTGAGTTTGTATGTGGCATCCCTGCCCCTCCACTGGTAAGCCTCGGCTCTGAATACTTTTTAAAGCATATTCGTACATGGATATCTATGATTGTGCTTTTACATGTTGTTTTAAATAATTATTAATAAATTGTCAAACTGTTTTATCATTGAACCTCATCTCTGTACTGAGTATAGCGAACCTAAGTGCCTTCTTGGTGATTTAGTGTTACTTCCAGTATTCTCTGGGTGAAATTCCCAGGGTGGCGTTGTCTTTTAAACTGTGAAGAGTATTTACTTTATTCCCACCTCGTGCTGCCACAGATGTTTAGGAAGAGGGGGGAGATTTAGGAGTGACGGCGAGAGAGAGAGAGAGAGAGCAGAAAAAGAGCGAGAGCTGTCATAATGCGGCTGTGTGCAGGCAGGATGAGGACCCAATCTCAAACTCACAGAGGCAGGAATGAACTCAAAATTCACAGCTTTATTGCTGGAGAGCAAAACCAGACAAACTAAAGTGGGAAACGATAAACTAGTACACAGAGAAACACACGGCCATGAATGAGGGAGGACGCGACACTGAACTGAGGGAGACGCGGACATAAATACACAGAAGGATAACGAGGGACGTGGAAGCACACAGGGAACACAGCTGATACAGATAATCATAACGAGACAGCCCAGGAGTGAACACGTACACTGATGGGAGACTATCAAAGTAACACAGGAAGTACAGGAGCGAGAACACGGGGAGAGAACAGACATAACGGGCTGGGAAGGCATGGAATAAAACACAAGGAGGGAAAACAAGGCATAAGAACTCACAGATACACTGAGTGAGACACAGGGGGTAAAGACACGAGGGGAAACCTAATAAACGACATCTAAACAGAATAACCTAGGGACCTTTAGAATAAACAGTGGACCTAAAACATAATAACATCAAATCACAAAAATACAGGAAAACACAAAACAGAAGTAGAAGTCCCGGGACCATGACGAGAGCGAGTTTTGAGATGTGAGAGATTTATGACGTTTAGCGTGTTTGGGGTGTGTAGTTAATGTGTTGTCTTGTGTAGTTAGTGTGTAGTGTTGTGGATAGTTTTGTGTTGTGTCAGAACAATGAGGCGACTGCTGTCTCCAGGTAGAAACAGCAGTGATACACCTGCTGCTGTCAGACCTGCAGGTATCAGCTGTGATGTTCTCCTTTATAGTGGACAGACATATTTGGAGTGGCACAAATAATTTGTGTGGCATCTTATTTGATACAGAACACCACGTCAGCCCATCCAAGCTGAGGCATTTGATTTTTCTGAATGTCAACCTGCACTGAGGACATACTGTTTGGCTGCTGAGTTTTGTTCTGTTTCTGTTCTGTGGATTTGTTTGTAGTGTTTTGTGTTTGTGTTGAATTAAAATTAAATGTTTGATTAAAATAAACAAAGTAAGAATGCCTGCTTTTGTTTTTGTGGAACCAGCTTCCAGTTTGGATTCAGGAGACAGACACTATCTCTACTTTTAAGATTAGGCTTCAAACTGCAATAGCCCTATCATTGGTTATTGTTCATCTCTGGCTCTCTTCCACAGCATGTCTTTGTCCTGTGTTCCTTCCCTCACCGCAACTGGTCGTAGCAGGTGGTCGTCAAACCTGGTTCTGCTGGAGGATTCTCACTGTTAAAAGGAAAATTTTCTTTCCCACTGTTTCCAAAGTGCTTACTCACATGATTGTTGTTGTTTTTTTCTGTATGTGTTTTTGTGGGGTCTACCTTACAATATAAAGCACCTTAAGGCAGCTCGTGTGATTTGGTGCTATATAAATAAAATTGAAATAGAAGAAAACATTGGAGCAATGATCATTTTATTGCTAAATTACACAGGAAATGAAATTTATTGTCAACAAATTCTGTCACTGGTTGTAAAATAAATGGAAACAGATAAATATAATACAAAGCATTTGCATCATGGTAACATAGACCTATGCAACGAACATAAGCTAGAGAAGAGCATTACTTTGTAACACTCACTTCAAGCTGCCTGCCTCCATACAATCGTCTTTAGTACAGCTAACATTGTAGAAGTTATTCCTTTTCCATTTGTTAATAATGATCAGTCTAAAATGTTACTCACAGTCAATGTGTGGAATCTTCTGGTCTAAAGTAAAATTATTGGTGCTGTTTGGAAAAAGATTTTTTAAAGGATTTTTTTTAATGTAAAGTATTTGCCTGAATAAATCTGTGTCATTGTTTCTGCAAGTCTCCTTCCTAAAGTGAACACAGAGACAATGAGGAAGATCTAAATAGCCTAAATCCAGGATAAAGAGTCTCAGTGAAGGTGGTGTTGAAGGTGTGGAGATGGATCAAGGAGTTTGAGGAGACTCTGTAGAAGGACAGAGTCCCAGCAGGACAGTCTACATACACTGCTACTCTGTTTGAGGTGGAGGAGGAGACAAAGGAGGAGGAAGAGGTAGAGAGGTCTGTTCTAGTGTTATTGTGCCAAGCAAAGTAACCATCTTCAGAGCATCTCAGACTCCACGACTGATTATTCCATCCAAACCAGCAGTCTTTGCTGGCTCCTGTCCTCCTGATTCCTCTGTAACTCACTGCTATGTAAACCCAACCTTCCCACTCAACCTCCCAGTAACAGCGACCAGTCAGCCCATTTCTACACAGAATCTGTTTCCAGTCGTCAAACCTCTCTGGGTGATCAGGATATGGCTGCTCATCATCCACAAATGCCACTTTAGTGTTGTTGTCGAACAAGATGAGGTTTCTGTTTGCTGTGTTTGGGTCCAGTGTGAGTTCACAGGAATCTGAGAGAGAGAAGAATCCTTTATTATTTGACACGGTGCTATCAGTACTCTATCTATAAAACCACAATTTTACCTGATATAAATTTGGCAACAATAAAGTTTGGCTATTTTCTTTTGTCAACTACTCTGTAGAAATTCTGACTTGATCACTTCTACATTAATATATTTCTTGATGCATGCTCAATCATCCAGGTACGTGAAGCCCAAAAAGTTGATTCTGTTCATCTGGACGTTTTCAGCGGGAGAAACTTTCGTCATCATCCAGGTGACTTCTTCATTCTCAGCTGACTGCAGGTTTCCCCAATCATATAAACAGGACATTTACTGAAACTAGCACCACCCTATGAACAATGGGCTGTGAGGTCAGCTTATGATCATTAATATGCCAATGCTCATGATCATTGATCAACAACCACTGATCAATGTCCATGAGTAACATTCACAGAGAGTTGGGGGATGGCTGCAATCACAGCATTGTAAGATGGTGACAGAAAAGGGAAAGACCATCTATGAATCGAGGAGGGGGCCTAAGGATGCATCCATCTTACAATGCTGTGATTGCAGTCTTTGATCAATGGTAATGACAATTTGCATATTAATTATCAAGACCTCACAGCCCATTGTTCTTTGCTAATTTCAGTCATTGTGCAAAAGTACTGTTTATAAGGTTGGGGAAACCTGCAGTCAGGATGAGTGACGAACCGATAAAAACGCTACGTCCAGATGACCAACTTTTTGGGGTACATGAATACAGTTGCAATTTCACTGTGAAACAACATGGATAAAAAAAAGGTTCTATTTCAAATCAGGGTGAATTTTATTGAGCCTTTGGTCCTTATTGAGGGACCATATGAAGTATAATTCAGAAGACCTGAATTGGTAGTGGGTAGTGAAGAAAGTATTTTGAGGAATATCCTGAATGCTGCTGACACACGTTATAGAGGAAGCAGTATTGAGGAGATGGAGTATAGATTTCTAATCAAATAATGTTTGATGGCCAGGTTCTTCTGGTAGATGAAATTTGTCCGAAGTTTCTAAATGGATTTTATGCAGCTGTCACACCTCTGCAACATCAGAGGTGTGTTTGTACGTGTTTTGTCTGTAGGGGCCACCGTAAATATACTTTTATTTATTCACTCCGCATAAAATGTAATAAATAAATCATATAATACAAAAACCAACTATTTACATTTCAACGTTTAACTATTTAAATTTTCAGCTTTTTCCTTTTAAACAAATTTAAAGTGAAACAACACAAAACACTGCAAACCACAACACAATTAAATATAAATTACAATATGAAAACAAAAAGAAGATGCATATTCTCTGTCATATGGGCCTGCATGAATAAACTTTCTGAATCCTTTATCATCCGCAACTAAAAATAGTTGTGGATGATTACTATACCTTTCTAACGTGACGTTGTTGTCCCTGGCTCTCTTTCTCTCTCTCTCCCTCCCACTCTGTTCCTGTGCTACTGCGAGTGTAACTACCGCCCCTCCCCCCTCTGCCCAGCGCAAAGCACAAGGCTCGCGTGCGGAGTGAAGCGGAAAAAAGTGCGAGAGAGAGAGAGAGGGTGAGAGAAAGAAAAAAACAACGGCTCCCAATAAGGAGCCGGCTCACGTTGTTCACTTCAAAGAGTCGGCTCTAAGAGCCGTTTCGTTCGCGACCGACACATCACTAGTGTGAGCATCACAGCAGATGCCTTTGTGTCAAAGTAACTGAGGATAAAACACAGAAAAACATGAAGGCGACTTTCCTGGCCTGGGATTTTATAAAAAATATTCTGCAGTAGATCAAAAATGAAAGAAAACCATTAATCAACACATGAACGTTACCTGATGCTGCTGAAGTGAAGCAGAGCAAAGTTAAAGAGGTTTGATTAGAGACACAGTGTTTTGCAATTTTGCATAATTTTAAAAAGTTTAAATTTGTTCAGTATTGAACAGCAGAAATGAGGTTTTCTTTTCAGAAGTAAGTAAAAGGAAAAAACAGCGGCCGACAGCGCTGTAAGAACGGTAGACTTGTGCGTAACAAGCAAGCGAATAATGAAGAACACTGATTTTTAGACGGGAAACTGTTCTTGAAGTACAGAGAGAGAGAGAGAGAGAGAGAGAGAGAGCTGTGCATGAAGTGTGATTTTATCGTGGTGGAAGCAAAACAGCAAAACTAAGAGTGAATTCATGATGATGTTTATGTGCTGCACATAAGATAACAAATAATAAAAGGGTAAAACAGACAATATATAACAGGCAGAAATTCAACCAAAAACAGTTTTAAAAAGGTGAGTTTTGAGTTGTTTTTTGAAAAACAACTACCGAGTCCACAGATCTTAATGTATGAGGGAGAGAGTTCCACAGTCTCGGGGTCACAGTGGCAAAAGCTCTGTCACCCTTAGTTCTCATCTTAGTCTGTTTTATAGCAAGTAGGCCCTGATCAGATGACCTCAGGGACCTGCTAGGGACATAGGGTTGTAGCAAATCGGAGATGTAGGGTGGTGCCAGTCCATGCAAGGCTCTAAATGTCAAGACCAGGATCTTAAAATGTACTCTAAATTCAACAGGAAGCCAGTGTAGCTGAAATAGCAATGGTGTCACATGTGAAGCCGGACTGGAACTAGGCAAGGTTGCTTAGCCACAACCTTGTCTAGAAGCTTAGCAATTAATTTATAAATTAATTAATAAATTCTGTAATTTAGAGATAGGTATGTAGCTGCTCCAAAGAGAAGGGTCTAGCTGAGGTTTTTTTAAAAGTGGGAGAATAGCAGCATTTTTAAAATAAACCGGAACTATACCAGACGCAGTAAACGCACTCACACTTTCTCAGGCCAGGTTTTAGTCTCTGCTGCCCACCATGTTCCAGCCTTGGAAAGGAAGAAAAAGGAAGAAAAGATTTCTTTCCACTTACACGTTTGCCATTATTAACAGAAGGAAATGTACATCTAGATTTTTTTTAGTTTTGGTTGCAACTAGAACATACTCTGAAACACTTGTCAATGCGCCACAGAAACTGTTTCTGTGCTCATGTCTTCTCTTCATACCTGAGAGTGTCTAGTCTCCAGTCAGAGTCCTCCACTCCAGCAGAGAACAGCTTTACTGATGAGTCGTCCAGAACATTGTAGCTCAGGTCCAGTTCTCTCAAACGGAAGTGGTTGGATTTTAGAGCTGAAGCTAAATAAGTACAGCCTTCCTCTGTGATGATACAGCCGGACAGCCTGGGTCAAATAGCACATAGAATGATAGACAACAAATAGCCAAAACACTTAAAAATGATTTGCTTTGGTCTGCCATTGTTTTACACTGTTTTATGCTGTATGCTGAAATTAGCTCATTGCTAACATTTTTAACATATCAAATTACCATTTATTATTGAGACTGATATTGATTTAATGGAAAACACATGTTAGGGCATGTTAGCAAACACAAGTAAATTTCTGCAATGGCTTGCCACATCGAGCAAAACAGCTAGGACAAGGATGCTCAACCAAAGCCAGAGAGAAGTGTAGTATGCTAGTATTACTTTAGTATGTAGTAGTATAGACTTGTTTACTTAAAAAAATAAAACAAAAAAACAAAGAAAAAAACAGTCTGTAATAATGAGGTGCTCAACTGAATTAAAATTCTTGTTATTTTAAGATACAGTCTTACATCATATAAGAGTTATCATTAAAGAGACATTAATTGCTATTAGTGTATGGTCTTTACCTTTTAGTTTAAGAAATGGCCAAGTGTTTTTGTGATTCGGCATTATAGAAATAAAATTGAATTAACTGTATGTAAAGCAACATTTAATACAGACCTGAGAGTTTCCAGTCTACACTGTAGACTTGCCAGTCCGGCAGAAAGGAGTTTAACTCCTGAATCTTCTAGGTCATTGTTACTCAGGTCCAACTCTCTCAGATTAGATGACTGTGAGCTGACAACTGAGGACAGAGCTTCACAGCTTCTTTTTGACAGATTACAGCCACTCAACCTGGAGGAGAGTTAGTGATAAATTGACCTGTACATCAAATACAATCAGATCCATATTGACTGGAAAGAAGTTTTGTGGCCCAGTGATATATGTTCCCTCATTTTTCCCAGCAGATAAAAGGTTAATTCCAAGTGTTAAACTTGTATTTGGCACCTATTCATTAGAAGTATCAATATTCAATATTTATGCTCTAATATATAAAACTTTAGAATTAACTGTTGTACTTTATTTTTAGCATGACTGCATGCTGGTTTGTTGAACCATTTCATGATTGTTTAATTTCAATACAAAACTATAAACAAAGCCTTTGATGAATAGACTCCTAAATGAATTGCAGCCTGGCCGGGCTCAGCCAAAGCAGGGACATTGGCCCACCCCCTGTAGGCCCACCACCGACAGGAGGCACCAGAGGGGTTGGGTGAAATGTGTGCTGGGCGGCGGCCAGGCGTAGAGATCCTGGCAGACTGATCCTCGGCTAACAAGACTAGCGTTACCCCTCTGATGGTAAAGGAGCCTATGCTAGGTTGAGAGGTACTGGCAAGATATAGTCGGGCTCACCTCAAGACACAGCTTGAGTTCCAGAACCAGTCTCCTGGAGAGGGACTGGACTCTCTCTCAGTCTGGTGTTACCCTTGGTGAGAGACGGTAGGCTGGGGTGGGTATCTCAGTATCCCCTTGACTTGCACCTGTATGTTGGAGTTTTTCCCAGTGGACGAGAGGATTTGTTATTCGTCTGTACTTATTCACCAAACGACAGTACAGAGTACCCAGCCTTCTTGGAGTGGGTGGGGTGCTTGAGGGTGCTCTACCTGGGGACTCTGTCATCTTACTGGGAAATTTCCCCACTCATATGGGCAACAACAGTGAGACCGAATGGTGCTGTGTTATTGGACTTCTGCGTAAACCACAGTTTCGCAATAACAAACACCATGTTTAAACATAAGGGTGTCCAGAAGTACTCGTGGCACCAGGATACCATAGGCCACAGGTCAATGATCAATTTTGTAATTGTATCATCAGATCTACTGCCATATGTTCTGGACCCTTGGGTAAAGAGAGGTGCTGAGCTCTGCTGAAGCACCTAAACATATAGTAAGGGTGCACTGGGAATGCCTAGAAGAGGCCCCTGTCCACAAGATCTTCAATTCCCACCTCTGGCAGAGATTTGGTAGCTTTCTGAGGGAGACTGGGGACACTGAGTCTGAATGGACCATGTTCAGCACCTCCATTGCTGAATCTGCTGCACTGAGCTGCGGTTGCAAGGTGATTGGTGCCTGTCAAGGTGGTGACCCCCAAACCTGATGGTGGACAAGGGATGGTAGTGAAGGGAACCCCGGCTGAAGGAGTCCTATCGGGCTTGATTAGTCTGTGGGAATTTGGAGGCAGTCAGAAGGTACCGAGAGAATAGGTACCGAGAACATGACTCTGGCACTGGCTGAAATAAAACCTCAGAGGAGTTTTTAGAAGCCATCGAAAAAGCCTTTTCGATTGCCTCGAAATTCTGCCAAGCCATCAGGGGGCTCAGGAGGGGAAAGCGGTGCACTACCTGATCTGTGTGTAATACAAGTGGAGTGCTGCTGACTTCGTCTAAGTGGGCGACTGTGGTTCAGGGGGTTGGGAAGCTCATCTTGTAACAGGAAGGTTGCCGGTTCGATCCCCAACTCTGTCTGTCCTGGTCCTGTGTCCTTGGGCGAGACACTTCACCCTACTGCCTACTGGTGTTGGCCAGAGGGGCCAATGGCACGATATGGCAGCCTCGCTTCTGTCAGTCTGCCAGGGCAGCTGTGACTATAACTGTGGTTTGCCTCCACCATTGTGTGAATAAATAGTGGAATTGTAAAGCGCTTTGAGTGTCTAGAAAAGCGCTATATAAATGCAATCCATTATTATTATAAGTAGACTGTCAAATGGTGGAAGGAAAACTTTGTGGACCTCCTTGATCCCACTGACATGTCTTCTTTGGAGAAAGCATAATCTTGGGACGATGGGGACAACTCGTCCATCACCAGGGGTAAGGTCACTAAGGCAATTAAACAATTCATCCCAGTCATGGAGCACTGAACCAACTCTTTACCCTCTCAAGGATAGTTGAATGTGCATGGGAGTTTACCCAGCCAGTCTACATGTGTTTTCTGGACCTGGAGTAAGTAAGCACTAAGTCGGACTTGTTCCCAGCAGGTACCCTTTGTCAGCAGTTCTGTTGATAACTTTTATGGACAGAATTTCTAGGCGTAGCCAAGTGGGAGAAGGCTTCCACTTAGGCAGCCTCAGAATCTCATCTCTGATAATGTGGTTCTGTTGGCTTCATCAGGTGGTGGCTTATGGCTTGCAAGTTTGAGCCCATGGTCCTCAGCAGGAAAAGGGTAAAGTGCCCATTACGGATCAGGGACAAGTTACTGCCCCAAGTAGAGGAGTTTAAGTATCTTGAGTCTGAATAAAGAATGAGCAGCAGATTGACAGACGGATTGGTGCTGCGGCTGCAGTGATGTAGACACTGTATTGGTCTATTGTGGTGAAGAGAGAGCTAAGAGTAAAAGCGAAGCTCTCGATAAACCGGTCAGGGTTCAGGGATCTGACAAGGATGCCTCCTGGGTGAGGTGTTCTAGGCATTTCCCACCAGCAGGAGACCCCAGGGAAGGCCGAGGACATGCAGAAGAGATTATATCTCTCGGCTGGCCAGGGAATGCCTTTGTGCTCCCCTTGACAAGCTGGAGGAGGTGTTTGGGGAGAGGGAGGTCTGGGCTTGTCTGCTTAGGCTGTTGCCCCCTGCATCCCGGCCCTGGATAAGTGGAAAAAATATGGTATATTCAAACTGAAATCCTAAAACAGGACACTTTGGCTACGTTCACACTGCAGGTCTTAATGCTCAATTCCGATTTTTTGATCAAATCTGATTTTTTTGTCTGCTTGTTCACACTACAAATAAAATGTGACAGCAAACGCACTCCAGTGTGAACGCTCAAAGCGGCCCGCATGCGCAAAAGAAGATGTCACACAAAACGCGCTGTTTAGACCCAGAGCAAACAATATTGTTTGACTGATGGCCTTAATATAAAGACTTGTTTCGGACTTTACGTTTCCCAATTTTTGCTTTAAGTTATTTTGTTATTTACATAATAATGTAAATAACCTAATAATGATCCTTATTGCTGTTTTAGAGAGGAGCGGTGCTTCAAAGGATAATCTGCAGATTTCGGTCAGAATCTGCAGATTATACAGTACAAATAAAATGTTGTCTTCCCAACAGTTTCACTGACATCTACACAGGATGGCCAGGAAGCGTTCTTGATGTCTTCTCCGGCGCTGATAATTGGTGTCTGTCTTGTGTCGGTGACGTAAAAGACGGATTTAATGCGACCTGACCGTTCAAACAGCAGTCGCTTTCTAAAACATCAGATATGTATCGGATTCAGAACCACATACGAAAGTGACCCAGATCGGATTTGAAAATATTGGATTTGTGCCGTTCACACTGTCATACCATGATCGGATATGGGTCGCATAGGGTCAAAAAAATCGGATTTGATTCGCTTTCGCCTGCAGTGTGAACGTAGCCCAAGTGCGTCAAATGGATTGCCCATAAATGTAAAATTCTTGGGTTTCTGCATCTGTACATGTTAAGCATGAGGTAAGCTAAATCTAACACTACCCAAAATGGTTTGGTAGTTACACCTACTGTAGGATCATAGAGTCTGGAGTTCCAATTATTTTTCAATATAATCTTTTGTATCTGTGCACCTACAGAGCTTTTTTGGAGGCTTTCACCACTGGAAGTAACCTGAGAAGAGCTTCCTCTGAAGGAGAGTATTTCTTCAGGTCAAACACATCTAGATCTTCTTCTGATGATAGTAAGATGAAGCCCAGAGCTGACCACTGAGCTGGAGTGAGTATATCTGTGGACAGACGTCCAGAACTCAGGTACTGTTGTATCTCCTCCACTAGAGAACAGTCCTTCAGTTCGTTCAAACAGTGGAACAGGTTAATGCTCCTCTCTGCAGACACATTCTCACTGATTTTCTTCTTGATGTATTGGACTGTTTTCTGAGTGGTCTCTGAACTACTGTCTATTTTCATTAGCAGGTCCTGTAGTTTATCCTGGTTGGTCTGCAGTGAAAGACCCAAGAGGAAGCGAAGGAATAAGTCCAGGTGTCCATTTGGACTCTGCAAGGCCCTGTCAATGGAAATCCTGTGGATCTTCTTTGAAGATGTTTTACTTAAAAGCAGTTGAAGATTGTGCATTGAGGGCTGTGGTAAAGGCATCACATTTATGTTACTGTTATTAAGCGACATCCTCACATAAAGAGCAGCCAGAAACTCCTGAACACTCAGATGGATGAAGCTGAACATCTTGTCTTTCCCTTTCCTTCCTCGATCTTCTCTGAAGATCTCTGTGAATACTCCTGAGCACACCGAGGCTTCACTGAAATCAATGCCGCTCTCTCTCAGATCTTTCTCATAGAAGATCAGGTTGCCCTTTTGCAGCTGCTCAAAGCCCAGTTTTGCTAATGACTTAATGTATTGAATGCTCTTCTCTGGGCCATACTTTTCTTTTGTCCGATCAATCTGAAACACCAGGAACTCTGCGTACATCTCAGTCAGAGTCTTGGGCAGCTCTCCTCCCTCTCTGGTTTTCAACACATCCTCCAGAACTGTTGCAGTGATCCAGCAGAAGACTGGGATGTGGCACATGATGTGGAGGCTTCGTGATGTCACGATATGAGAGATGAGTTTGTCAGCTTGCTCTTTACCTTTGAATCTTTTCCTGAAGTACTCCTCTTTCTGTGGGTCTGTGAACCCCCTGACCTCAGTTGTACTGCTGATAAACTCTCGAGGGATCTGATTGGCTGCTGCAGGCCGTGTGGTTACCCAGATGCGAGCAGAGCGTAGCAGTTTCCCATTGATGAGTTTCCTCAGCAGGACATCTGTTTTAGTTGCCTTTGTTACATCGACAGAGCGAATGTCTTCAGAATGAAGGTCGAGATGAAGGCGGCTCTCATCCAGCCCATCAAACACAAACAGAAGTTTGAATTTACTCTTGTCATAGTTGGTGATTCCTGATGACTGAACATCTGTAAAGATGTAATTCAGAGCCTCCTGTGGGATGCCTACAGTTTCTGGGATGCATTCATGAATGAGCTCTGCCAAACTGAACTTTTCTCCCTTCAGTGGATTCAGCTGACGGAAGGTGAAGGGGAAAATCAGATGCACATCTTGATTGGATCTTTGTTCAGCCCAGTCCAAAACAAACTTGTGAACAAGGAAGGTTTTTCCAATTCCTGCGATTCCATTGGTCATCACTGTTTTGATGGGTCTGTATTTTCCAGAGGGATGTTTGAACATGTCTGTGGGTCTAATGGGTTTCTCTGGTTCTGCTGGCTTCCATGCCTTTTCAATCTGCCGGACCTCATGCTGTGTGTTGATATGTACATCATACCCAGCTGTGATGTACAGCTCTGTGTAGATATCAACCAGACGCTGTTTATCTTCTGCCCAACCTTCTTGTGCACACATAAACTTGTCCTGGAAGTTTGATTGAAGCATCTGTTGGTAAGATATGATGGGGTGAGGCTCTGGTACTGGAACCACCACATCTGTGTCAAATATGCAACATGGAAAGTGTAAGGTGTATATCTACCATTAAACAAATCTAGAAATTAAGTTATTTCAATCTTTCCTTGCACATAAAAAGTCTTCAATAATCAGGACCCGTTATATCGCAAAGACCTTTCGCTATTCCACTAGAGTACTTTGAGAAACAGGCTTACTTGCAGTTTCCAAAAGTACAATGGTGGCAGCGCCACCAGGCCATTTTCCTACATAACTTGCTCCTACTTTGTGACATCCTCTCGACTTTTCAGATTAGGCTAACACTGGAGGTAAATTCCAGATGTTCTACTTTGGTGTAGAAGGAAAACTGGAATAGGTGTAATCTTGAAGGAAGAGTATGTGAATAGTTTTGTGAAGATAAAGAGAGGATCATGGGTTTGAAGCTGGAAATGGAAGGGGCGGTGTCGAGTGTTGTCAGTTTGTATGCCTCACAGGTTGGAGTTTAGAGGAGAAAGAGGAAGTCTGGTGAAACTTGGATGAAGTGGTGGACTTCATCTAAATGTGAAAGAGATACTGCAAGGTGGTGTTAGGGGAGGTTTAGATGGTGGATGACGGATATCAAGAAGAGAAAGTGAGTGAAGGAGAAGCAGAGGTGGGACCAAGTCATTGTTTTGCAAGTCTCAAGTAAGTCTCAAGTCTTTATCCTCAAGTCCGAGTCAAGTCTCAAGTAAAGTCAAGCAAGTCCGAGTCAAGTCGTAAGTCAAGACAGACAACTTTCAAGTCAAGTCCCAAGTCCGAAACTTTGAATTTCAAGTCCTTTCAAGTCTTTTTTTTAAAAACAATGTTGCAGTTATATGTTAAATGTAAATAATAGACCACGTATTCTTTTTTTAAAATCTGTATTAATCTCATCACCTGATGAAACAAGTAACTTACAAAATATGCACAAACTAATTCTAAAATTGCACCTTGCACAGCTCAATTAAACTTTGCTGCAAGAATAGTCTTCCTCTAAATTACAAATTCACAGAATAAACATTCAGCGAAAAATGCAAAAGCAGAACTTCCTGTTGAAACAAAAACTGCTGAGATTTCCTTATGTACAAAACAAAACATTTCCTTATGTACAAAACAAGTATATATATATATATGAACAATGAACAAGAATGTGCACTTTAAGTTATTTCAGCTAACTATTAACTATTCTGCATTGCATTTGCAAAAGACCAAATTGGCCAAAAGTCTGTCAGTCATTTGTGCACGATGAGGCCGTAGAATGATGCCACCATAGCTGAAAACTCGCTCCACAGGAGCACTACATGCAGGTACTGCCAAAACTCTGGTGGCCACATGAAACAGAGAAGGAAGAGTCTGCATGTTCATTGCCCAGAACAAGAGGGCGCTCTGTCCATCAGCAATATCCAGGTAGTGACTTAGCTGTAGAGCTGGACTCTTCCCCACATCCTTCTTCTGCCTCTTACAGTAAGCAGCAAAGAGTCCTCCATCTTCAGAGTCCTCTTGATGTTCCTCACCAGTAGTCACAGGTTGCTCTGACTTTGCAGGATCTGCCGCATCTTGCAGGATCAGATCTGGCAAAACAAATTAACAACAGCAAAAGAGCCTTTATTACAATTTTAGACAAAAAAAATACAGAAAAAATATAAACTATATTCAATCTTTACCTTTAACTTTTTGTGTCACCTCTGCCTTTATGTCACAACTGCCCAACACATGGTGTTCCACCCACAACAGAGAAAATGCTGGATCCAAAGCAGCTGCTTTAAGGTACGCTGGATCTGAAAAGGGGGCAGTGATCCCATCTTCTGCTCTAGCCATTCGCACACTGATAAAGATTCCAAGAAATCTTTTGTTCAAAGATGCTTGGAGGCTCCTGACCAGATCATTCAGGAAACGGACTTGAGGCTTCAGTTTCTCAAGGTGGTGATTGAGGGACAGCACGGATGGAACAACAGCACTGATCGTGACTATTTTCTCACCTTGTGTCAAATCTGTTGCTTCTCCAAAAGGCTTCAAGATGTCCACCATCTCCTTCAACAGGTTCCACTCTCGTGTTGTGAATAATAACTTCTTGTGCCCAGCCATTGCAAGAACAGCACAGAGTTTTAGATGTTCACACTGGAGAACTGCCTTCACTTGTCTCAGTGTTGAATTCCATCTTGTGATAACAGCAGCAGGGATCGCTTTCTGTTCACCAAATTCAGCTTCAAACACAAACAATGTTGTGCTTGTGTGCAGTAGAGAGCTGAGCTTAGATAACTTTGAAAGTGAAGGAGATGCCACTTTGGTCTCTGACAAACCATCTTTCACCACCAGCTGAAGTGTGTGCGCAAAACACTGCAGGCGCTGTGTCTTTGCCATAGCAGCACCTACTGTTTCCTGATCTTCCAAGGTTAAGTCGTGCCAGAGCTCTGGGTCGTCAAGATGATCACCATCATCATCATGTTCCTCACCTTGCTCAGTGGGGAAGCACACAGTGAATGCTTTCCGCATATTGGCAGCATTGTCACTAAAAATATAGTTTATCTTTGATGTTGTATTCGTCACATATAGCTTCAAATTTCTCACAGATTCTTTCACCAGTGTGTAATCCTTTGAAGCGGTCAAAGGCCAGCAGTTTGGATTTTAGCTGCATCCTCTCTGTCTCTTTCTGTATCCAGTGCACAGTGATACCAAGGAAACCCCTCATCCTTCGGTCCGACCAAATGTCCACAGTGACTGAAACATGATCAGTCTCGCTCAACTGAGTTTTTAACATTGAACGTTTCTCAGCAGCGAGGTTCTCTGTTTTTGACATAATTGTTCTGCGACATACCGGGCTGTATTTTCTGTCAACTACCGTCAGAAAGTGCCGAAAATTCTTGTTTTCCACAATAGAAAGGGGCAGGTTGCAACCAATAATCAAGTCACTTAATAATGCATTTGTGATAGCTTTCTGCTGTGGATGAGTCATGCTGTACTGTCCGGCACAAGTGTCCATAAACTGTGATATGGAAGGCTGTTGAGGTTCATTTGTGATCCTCTTTTTCATCTGGTATTCTTCAAATCTGATAGAGGTAAGCATATTAGACTCATGTCAGAAATTCCATTACAGCCATTCATGAATTGCATTTGACTTTAAGTTGATCCTAATAATCCTAAATAACTGTTAACACTTAAACCCTCATAGTTTTCAGACAATAAAAAATATAAATGAAAAATATATAAACAATATTTATTAAAACACTTTTCTCAAAACTCTGCATACAGTTCTAATAAGCAATGTTTAGCATCCCTGTTAAGAATAACTGACCTTTGCAAATAAACAACAGCTAATAACATAAGATCAAAGTATTTTATTTGATGTATTGACATAAATGACAGAAGAAAAAGGCCATGTATAGCAGGACTACTCAATTACACACTAAGGTGGGCCGGATTTTCTAACCAAAATTTTTTTTTCCCTGGCTCAGACATGCAAAAGTTAAACACGACCATATGTTACCGGCACCAGACCTAGGGGAATCTAGACCGGCAGCAAGCGACACACAGGCTACAGAGCACTGCGTAGCCAAATATGAGCAAACTGTTGATTAATAGAGAGGACACCGAAGTTAGCGTCTTGCTCAGGCCGGAGCTCATTTATTTCTCCACATATACACAATACAAATCACACTAGACCATGCATTCTTCCCATAAAATAAAAGAGTTCATAAACAAAAATAAAGTTACAAAAAGCATTCTCTCAAAAGCAAAATAAATACAAACTAATTCAAAATGACTTTACATACTCACAACTTTAAAAAATACACTCGCGGCTAAAGCATAACAACATACCAAAATAACCCATCTCACATTCACACCTTTCCCCACATTCGCGCCATATACGCTATTACTTTTGAACATGGCGTCCCCTGAACGCAACACAACATGGCGGCAGACGACTGCAAACGTTGTTTCACAACGAAAAGCTTTCCCCTTAATACATGTACTCAGTACTGCTTGGCTAACACTAAAACAAACACCACAACACATTTTCTGAAGCCGCAGGTTGCCACTGTCATAGCATATACTTATAGTGCTACGTAGCATTATGCCGATGATACACTAATACTCATTACAACAAAATACCACAAAACAACATCATCACTCTCATCTCAAAATATAGCCGAACAGTTGTTACTCAACTTACATGACATTTAGAACCAGTTCGGTAACATAAAAGTTTGTTTGTTAGTACCTGTGGATTAATAGAGAGGACACCAAAGTTAGCATCTTGCTCAGGCCAGAGCTCATTTATTTCTGAGCTGCGCATGCGCAGAGCCTCTCTGGCAATGCAAGAGCACCATCCACTGGCATAATGAAATATAACCATGGTCTGGCAGCACATAACAATGTCAAAATAATTCACAATAATAAACAAAAAATAAGGGGGTAATTGGTTTTCTTACAAAAATAAACATGTAGCTCTACGGGGTTAATGATGAGGAGGAGACGGACAGAAACTCTCTTCCCTGAGTACAGCTACAGAACCCACTTTCTGAAACGGACCCTGCTCACCATTCACCGACAATTGTGAGCTAACAAGTTGCATGTTATTCTTGGATGTGCTTGTAGGACCGGATTTAAAATAGCATGACAAACATATCATACCTGTTAAAGCCAAACAGTATCATCAACGTAGCCCGGAGAACATTTGCTAATAAGATGCAGTTAGCTAAGTCGCTATCTCATCGTAGCAAAAAAAGGCAGCACCTACCGTTCTTTATGCAACTTCAAATGTCGGACAAAGTTGGAAGTTGTTCCATCTCCGTCTGTAATTCTTTTCTTGCATGTTTTGCATGTTGCATTTCGTTTTTTTTCGACTACTTCGTAGTTCGTGTAGCCGAAAGAAATTACTCTTGGGAGCATTTTTGGCTCGAGCGTTTTTGTTTTTTGTTTTTTTTTTAAATCTGGTTCATTTGATTGGCTGTGCTACAGCTCACGCTCACGTACATACGGAGTGTGGTAAGAATGAATGAATGAATAAAGTAAATTAATGGTCTGCACTTTTTATATAATATGTATGTTCAATTTTAGATTTGGGTAAAATATCAAGTCTTTTCAAGTAAACAGGTTCAAGTCCAATTCAAGTCCCAAGTCACTGGTGTAAAAGTCCAAGTCAAGTCACAAGTCTTACAACCTTTTTTCAAGTCAAGTCTAAAGTCATAAAATTAATGACTCGAGTCTGACTCGAGTCCAAGTCATGTGACTCGAGTCCACACCTCTGAGGAGAAGCAAAGATCAAATGCTGGATGTTAAATAAAAAAAGTTGCAGAGTTCAGGAAGGGATTGAGACAAAGAGAGGTGGCAAAGGCTTATGGTGAGCTGCATGTGAGGTTGGACACTAAAGATGGAGAAAAGGATCAGGCTGGGAAGTATGTGCAGCAGGTAAAGGTGATTAAGGATGGAAATGTACCTATGAGTAATACGACTGTGCAGGAAATATGGAAGGAGAACACTGACAAGTTTGTTAATAAAGAAAATGACAGAGAAAGGAGGACGGATGGAGGGCAGCTAGTAAGCAGGATTAGTAAAGAAGACGAGTGGAGGTATGGAAAAGTCTAGAAGAAAGGGCAGTGGACCTTTTAGCCACAGAGTTTAAAGCAGTCTTGCCTGAAGAATGGAGAAGAAATGTGCCGGTACTGATTTTCTCGAACAAAGGTGATGTGCAGAGTTGCATTAACTACAGAGGGATAAAGCTGATGAGCCACACCACGAAGATATGAGAAAGAGCTGTTGAGACTTGGTTAAGAAGGGGTGATGATCAGTGAGCAGCAGTGTGGCTTCATGCTGACAAAGAGCTCTACAGATGTGACGTTTGCTCTGAGAGCGTTGATGGAGAAGTTTAGAGAAGAAGCTTCATTGTCTTTGTGGCTCAGAGAAAGCAGATGATTGGCTGCTGAGAGAGGAGCTGTGGTTCTGCACGAGGAGGTCAGGAGGGTCAGAGAAGTGTGTGGAGGTGGTGCTGGACATGTGAGGACAGAGGTGAGGTGTGTGGTAAGATTAACAGGTGGGTTCAAGGTGGGGGTGGGATTACATCAGGGATCAGCTCTGAGCTCCTTGTTTGCAGGTGGAGTAGAGCATGGAGAGGTGGAGGTATGATCTGGAGAGCAGGGGAATGAAAATCATGTGTGAATGAGGGGGAGACTGATGCAGAGGTCAACATGAAGGAGCAGAGGTAGTGAAGGTGGATGAGTTTAAGTACCTGGAGTCAACCATCCAAAGCAACAGAGTGTGCACAAGAGAGGTGAAGAGGAGAGGAAGGGTGGAGTGGGCGGAGACAAATGTCAGGGGTGATTTATGATAGAAGCTAACACAATAAATACTAATTCTATGAGACCAAGATAAGAAAACAAGCTTTTTATGAAAAATGATTAATGTATGTTAGTCTATTTTGTTATTCGTCATAATGACAAGCTCTACAAACAAGTAAAATAAAATAAAATAAAATAAAATAACATCATGGCTACTTGCCTTCAGTCTGAGGAAATCCTCTCTTCTGTGAAGTCTCCCCACAGTTGCTGACGTCCACTGACAGGCAGTGATTTTGAGTGTTAGACTGATTTAACCTGCACTCTGTGAAACGTTTTCAGACTCATGTTTGGTTTTCTTGTAACTTACCTTCTCGTCCTGAGCTGCTGGCACACAAACTCTCCAGCAGGTCATTCCTACTTATCCTCTCTAAAATCTTCTTCGCCACCTCCACAGCTCCAGGAAGCCTGTAGGTTTGCACCATCATGTCGACAGTGTCCCACCTGTTCGTTGTCTCCAATCGACTCTTTTTGATGGTTGGGAAGCCTTGAAGGACGTCAGCTTGATGTAGGAGCCACTTGAATTTGTTAAACTCTTCATCTCCCAAATCCTCCAGAGTACTTAACAGGTCCTCTGACGTCATCCCTGATCCCTGCTAAAGGAGGAGAATATTCTCAGCAGGTATTTAACATATTTGTTGTTGGTTGAGAATAAACATAACGTTGGAGTTCGAATCAGCATTTTGAGTTTTAATTTTGGTGGTGTGGACTCATGGTTCTGTCTTTTGGATTTCACAGATGATTTTAGTTCATGCTCATTATTACTTAGATTTCCTAGTTCTTGGTTTCTTGGTTATGTTAGTCCTTTCGTGTCCTAGTCTCGACTCTGTGTTTAGTCCTTCTTGTCTCCGTATTTTGCCTTCTGTCTGTGTCAAGCTAATGTGTCTCAGTATTAGTCACATCCTGCCTTAAAGCATGTTTTGATTTGAAGATTTGGGCTGTATAGTTTTGTACTTTTCACTTTATTTCATTATCAGAAAAAGTGCATGATTGGATGGCTCAAGGTTGTAAGCGCAGTGTAACGTGTGACTTACTTCCTTGAGCCCTGACCCTGCATTTCTCAGGTGTTCAAGTTTTTCAACCGCATTGCTTAACCCCGCTGTTTTACATGTTCACTTTTTTTTAAGTGCTGTCCATACAGACAACATTGATTTGTAAACGATTAACTAACAACCTTGTCAACACAAAGTTCTTTATTTGGAGCACATTTCTACAAGAAAGATAAGTTCCTGAAAAAGTGCTTGTGCTTAAAGTGCTTTGGTACTCTTTGGCAATATTGTAGACCATGTTAAACTTAATCATCACATCGGCCTCCTCTGATGACCTGCTTGCCGCTGAAAGGCAGTGGGGAGAGGAGACACTTGGGCAGTGCATTTATCGCAGCATGAAAAGATATAATATATTTACAAAAATGTGTGGGGTGTACTCACTTTTGTGAGATACTGTATATATAATTGCACGGATCAGTGACTCCTAAGCTAGGCGAGTGGCTCCAGCAGATCCCGGGAACAACATCGGAAATCTCTGTCCAGAAGAGCGCAGTCCAGCTAAGATACTGCGCAGGACCCTCAAGCTCCCAGGTCTCTAGTAGAGGACCTAAGCTTGGAGGATAACGACCGCTCATAGGGGCGAGAGGGGAATGTTTTTATACATATATACAAAGTGCAAAACTGAGTAGTGCAATATACATATGTGCATATGACCTGTCTATAATTATTTGGACCTGAGTGGAGTTGAACAGGGTGTGAATGAAGTGCAGACTCTGTTTTAATTCAAGGGTATAAAAAAGTATTTTAACTGTTTGCTAATTACAGCTATTTTTATACACAGTATAATAATATGTGAATGTGTAGTCTGTTCTGGTAATTTGGCTCCTATGATAAGCTCATCTTGGAGCTCTTTGGAAGTAAAGAAGTTTTTTCTTCTTCGTCATCACAAATATGAGCTTATATGACTTAAGAACACAAACCATCGAAACCACAAAACCTTCCTTTTCCAGTTCTCCCTGTGACACCTATTGCTATGCATGTCCTGCTCATTGTACTGATTTTATCTCAGTGTCAGATTGGTTAGATAACTTTCAGTGTTGTTCTGTCAAACAAAAAGAAATGTCTTTTAGACTTACCAGGACTGAAGCTTTCGTTGATGCTCATGCAGCTGAATCTTTCAGGGTTTATGAGTTGAGCAGCAGAAGTGAGAAGCAAAGGGTGCAGAAGTGCTATTACCAAATCAGGAAATGCACACATACACATTTCCTCTTCCTGCAGCCAATGAGCATGAAATATGGTCATACCTCTGCTGCTCGGCTAATTTTTCCATACAAAATTGCATGTCCCGTTACTACTACCACTACTGCAAAAAACAGAAGTCATAAACCTCAAAGAGAACCCACGAAACACAAAGACAGGAAAGGGAGAAAACTGGGTGAACTGAAATCACACAAATCTCACATGAACAAAAATGAGCTCATCAGCCTTTGTTTTCTCCTCAGTTTTGTCACATTCAGACCATCTATTTGCAACTCTTTCAACTTCAACATTCATGAAATGTTGATTTGATGATTGGTTGTCCTGCTCTTCAGCTTCAACATTCAAGATTCAAGATGTTTATTTTCATATACACCACAAAACACAAGTGGTTACGCAGAGCAATGAAACTCTTACTTTGCTGGTTCCTCTCACACGACTAAATAAAAACTAACTAAAATAAAGAATAGACTTCACTCTGAGATAGAAAATAGTAAAGTAAAACAAGTGCTTATGTAGCTTATGAGTGGGTGTAGTCAGAATATAAAGTGCAAGTAGTTACAACACTGTCACAGAGGTAATATATACAGAGTATGCAATATTAAAATGTTTATATTTATAAAGTTGTGTTATGTTATATGTAAATGTATAAAACTGCAAATTTACAGGCCAAAGATACTCACAGTTCGACAATAATGATTCAGTAGCCTGTTGGCCTGTGGACTGTTCTTGCTGTGTGCTGTGGGTGGGTGTGGTCCTTTATGATGTTGTGTGCCTGTACTGTTATTAGTACGTGTTGGATACACTGTGTATGTTAACGCAGGTCAACAGCAAGCCAAACTCAATTTTCATGAGCCTGGAAACTGAGTGTCTTGCTCCTTTATTACGGTCTTCTCCACAGCTTACAATTCTTTACAACTGTGGCTTGAATAGCTCGATGAAAGGGTAGAGTGAAACTAAAAACAAACAAGGAAATAAAAGATGCTTTAGCTCTTTGACATGTGAAATAAATGCACCAAAAGAAATGGCTACTGCAAGAAAACATGCATGACAGTTAGTCTTAGCTGCTACTAATGATAAACAGTTATTTTAGCAATCGTTTCATATGCAAATTATATCGCTAGCATCATTGCTATGTTAATAAACAGCGCTCTAAGCAAAATCAGCTTCTGGGATAAGACTAATTCCTGGTACAAACACATTCACAAAACGATCTCTAAATCAGCTCTTATAGAACATATAAAGTGAACCAGAACATTCAATAAACTTACAGCCATTGCTTTCAAAGGTGGAATTTGTTGGAATCAAATTGTTAAATGTTGTCATTGTTGTACTTAAATTTGTAAACCGTGCCTTAAACTGCATGGTTAGATATTCGTCTATTCCTCCCCTACACATCTATGATGCTGGGGGAGGTAATTAGCTCAATTCAATTCAATTCAATTTTATTTATATAGCGCCAAATCACAATAAAAGTCGCCTCAAGGTGCTTAGCTGTAGCTGTTTAACTGCAGGCACATTCCATGTGAGATTCTGGTTTCCTTATCTTCTGAGGGATGTCCATCCCCGGCCATTTAGGGGCTCGCCTATGCTTGTATATGGTGAACCATTAAAGTTAAGCCATATACGCGTGTAGGGAGATGACCTTTGAATAATGAGGAAATGTGGTTAAACAGTTGTAAGCATATATTGTGTGGCAGGAAGTCAGACACACTTGATGACATCTCCGTTTCGGAGTTTTTACTTCCATCCCCTCTTAATTTAACTGTGACTAGTATTTGCAATGGAAATTACACATGACATGAAAAAAATTATACATGATGTAGTAGATTTTTTTTAAGAAAAAAGATAATTTAAAAAAGTATCTCAAGCACTTTAGCAAAATTCTCATGTCATCTGTTTCATAATGTTTAATAAGCTTCATACAGTTAAGCACAATCACTACATGACTGAAACACAAGCATAATCTCTATTAATAAAAATAGTATGCATGTATGCCTGAATAAAAACAAACAAGTGAGATGTTGGAACGCTTTTATTTTTATTTTTATTTTAGTAGACACAAAACTTACAATAGACAGCTGCTGGGGTTTGGAATCGAAGAAATATTTAAAATATAATCTGATCATTTTTGGAGCAGCCTTCAGGATCTCTACATATTAACATTTCTGTTTTTGCTCCTGGTGAAAAAGTTTCCTCCTGAATTTAAATATTTTTAAATTCAGCTGTTTAAATAAGAACAGCACATTTTACATCAGGGGGTATGACAGGTGAAACATTCAGTTTAAAATTTAGTTACAGTAAGACTTCAATATTAAATAAAACGGTTCAGTTGAACTTTGATCTCAGCCAAACCGATTCACTCAGGGACAAATAAAACACTAAAATAAACCAAACATTAACATTTATCTAGGTGACTTGTATATCATGTTTAACCTGAGTAGTGAAACACCGCGTGGGTTTGAAAACGATGTGACGGGAGTCCACTGTTCTCACCGGCTCTAGTGAGCCTTGACCACCCGGCCAGCTGACAGCTGGTGGCTAACAGACGTCTCCGACAAGGTCGGAATACTTTTTGCAAATATGTGTTGTCTTGATAAGTCAAGCAGATGTTTGAAGTTTACACAACTACATTCTCTTCTGAAAATATCTTAAAATTTTATTTTGTGACCCAGAAAGGGTCAAATTTAAAAGTTTTTAGCCGCGCTTCTCCGCCATTGCCGTGTTTACATTTTGGATAAAATGCATTCTGGGATATTTGACTGCACCAAGTCCACACAAGTAACGACCGATGCATGCTCGATAAAACAGGAGGAGCGAGAACACATCCAGGAATTTTGAGCATACTTGTCTTGATGCGTACTTTGAATTGGAACAGTACTTGGTCTCCAACTGATGACGTCATCACAAGTCCACAAGAACCCAAGAACACACAAGTACGCATATTGAGAAATGGCCAGTGTTTTTTCCCAACTGGCTGCAGCTTCTGCTTCCTAACTGCATTGAGACCACAGCTTACCCCTTCAAAATAAGATACAGATAAACCAATGCTGACTGTATAGAAAGTATTTTTAACTAAAAGACTCTCTTTTAACATAAATTATCATAGATGAAATATGACATTATTTATCACTAAATTATTATGAACCATTTTTAACCTTTTACTTGGGGCAGAACACTCCCTGCCTGGCATTACTGATGCCACTACTACTTTTTATCAGTCACTTCCTTTTCTAAGAGCATAACAACAGTAAGTCTTTGAGACTCCCTGGGATGATGTCCTCACTTCGACCTTTCTGACTTTCCTGTCACTGCTTGGAAAGGTGGTTGTGATGATAGCCATTGTCCATTGTTTCAACAACACAATGTCACCTGGCTTAAGATTGCAGTGTGTTCCATGCCACTTGCCTTAAATGGATGGTGTTGAGATTTTCATTTCTCCAGTGACTCCAGAATTCATTGGTGAGTGCCTGCACTTGTTTCCATTGGCTTTTGAGCAAGTCTTTTCCACAAGTTTCCACAATTTTTGAATAATAATAATTTTTTAAAATAGTTCTCCACGTCATTATGCGGGCCACAAGTAGAGGTGACATGGGCCATGAGATTGAGACCCAGGCGTTAGAGCTTCTTAATGCATGTTTTGTTTGGGTTTGTTTGGGAATTACCAGAAATAGAGAGAGCATAGCCTAACGTATGAAACAGGAAAAGACCGCCATGTAATCCATTTATTTCAACAAAGTAACTATATCCTGAATACCACCTTTTTTAACGGTAACTGTATACAATTACTCATATTTTGTATTTTAAATACATAACGGCAGTACATGTACTCCGTTACTCCCCAACATTGTTAAGAAGGTAATGGCACGTACCAGTGGGGTCCAGTTTGAGAAGCATTGGAAGCGTTCTGGTTTGAGTCCATTCTCCTGAATCTGAGTAACAAAAGTACCAACTTGTCGAATTTCAGCGTACACTTCAGGTTCGATCAGCTCATTTATGTGTCCCCAGTTCAGGTGGTTTGGTCCCTTGTCTGGTCCCTTGAACCACATAGTGTCCATGAGCTGTGATGCAGGTACTGCCTGGGTTGCTAGATCAGCTGGGTTTTGCTGTGATGTAGCATAATGCCAATGTTCAGGGGATGTTGACTGGCGTCTATGATAAACTCGATTATGTACGTAGACATAAAAGCGATTTGAATCATTGCAAATGTACCCAAGAACCACCCTGCTGTCACAGTAGAATTAGACAGTGTTTGGTTTGTGATCAAGTTCCTCCAGAATGAGCTCTGCCATTTCCACCACTAGAACTGCTCCACAAAGTTCAAGGCGAGGTATTGTCGGTTCTGGTTGTGGTACAAGTTTTGCTTTTCCAAGCACAAATCCCACTTTGCATTGTCCATCGGCATTGACTGTTTTCAAGTATGCTACTGCAATAGCCCAGCTTCAGGTGTCACTAAAGACACACAGTTCAGTGTACTCTGTGGCTGTTCAGATCTTGGAGGGACATTTTCCATGTTTACCATGTGTCCATTTCCTCTTGAGGGAGAGAAGCATCCCAATCTTGGACTCCATTTGACATTTTACGAAACAAGAATCTGCCTTCGTCACAGGCGATGCTAGTCTCAAGAGGTTGAAGATACTATTAATTACTGAGAGAACCCTGCAGGTGTAGGGTTTGTCATTGACAGCTACCTTGAAGGTAACCGAGTCAGTGTTAATGTCCCACCACCAGTGTTGGTCAAGTAACTTGAAAAAAGAAATCAGTAACTAATTACTGATTACTTATTTTCAAAAGTAATTAGTTACTTAGTTACTTAATTACTTTTTAAAAACATGATTTAAGCTGAATAGGTAATAAAGCGATAGATCTTTCAGCCCAATTCTACTTTTTCTGCCTAATCCATCATACAAAATGTAATCAAATGAAAAAGCCTCTTTTTAAAACTTGTTTTATTAGTTTTAATCTTTTAACTTTATGCATCAAGCAAAAATTTAATTATATGCAACATTCTCTGACTGGAAGAGATTTGTTTAACATTTAAACCTGTTTTCTGCACATTCCAGCACATAAAATAAAATATTTTTTTGTGTTTACACTCAGTCTTTCAAATAGATGCAAGTAAAACACAGCAGAAAATAAATAAAATCAAAGACTCAGCGGTCCTGTTGCTCTATTTTCACCTGTAAAGCAGGAGTGGGGCAGGTGGAGGTTTGCCCTGGTGCAGGTGTGCTGCAGCGGTCAGTGGAAGGATCTGGGAGTTTCACATTCCCGTGGCAGCGTACTCGGTGCTCGCTCGGACATTTAGGGATTTTTTCGCTGTAAAAAGAAGTTTTCTTCCCACGCAGTGAGCAGCGGACGCTAATGTTTTTGTCACTTTTTATGGAACCAAACTCAAAATAAGGTCAGTACTTCCACGCTTTAAACGCTGCACGCTCATACTCTCTCCCGCACTCGATATATTATCCATTGTTGATCTGCACACAGCTGTTGACACGAACGTCGCACTCGCTTACGTCACTGTCATGAGACACTCTCGCAAAAAAAATCACAATTTTAGTAACGCTGTGACGCAGCGTGCTTACGGGAGAGTAACAGTAATCTAATTACCTTTTTTGCAGTAGTAATCCCTTACTTTACTCGGTAATTGAAAAAAGTAATCGGATTACAGTAATGCGTTACTTGTAGCGCGCTACTCCCCATCTCTGCCCACCACATTCCTAGACTTCTCTGAGCCGGTAAGGCATCGTTGCCAAGACTCAAGTCTTTGATGCCGGAGGCCAAATCTTCTGGCTTGAAGGCTTGCATGACTGAGACACTATTTGAGGCGATTTTGTGGAGCGTGAGGTTAGACTCAGCTAAGGATGCACATGTGCGGATTGATGGCTGCAGACTCCGTGAGAACTGAAAGCAGCCCGTCATTGACGTAGAAGTGTCTCTCGACAAAGTGTCTTGTGTCTGCTCCAAACTTTGCCTTAACTTCCCAGATGGCCAGGTCAAAAGGTCAAAGGTCACTCTTTCGAGGATGCCAATGTTCACATTTTGGACAGAGAGGACAGATGGTTTGAAAGAGGAGTGAAAGAAGCCATCTATGTCCACTGTGAGCGACCATCTTTGAACAGAGGCGGTGGTTTACGACACCAACTGTCTGCCATCTATAATCCAGTTTTGAGTTCCCTTCCCAGACGCCTTAACGCCCACTCACATCCTGGGCCATCTGACCTCAGGAAATCACATGATAAGGTGGGGCCAGGTTTCACAATGAGCTCACCCGAAACCCTGGCTGATTAGGACCCACACCCGTTTTCACATCTTGGCTCATGTGATTAGAGGATCATCAGCGGGTCCTTTGTCCCTCTTTGGGGGGGATACTCCCACTAGGTTTAAATCTGGGACTCTCGGCCATTTGACCCGAGAACTGAAGAAGCTTCTCGGATGAGAGGTGAAACGTCTTCAAGCAACTTTAAGAAGTCCAGACGCTTTTCTTTGCAATTTTCACCACATAATTTTCTGAAAACAAAATGCAATAAACACAAAGTCATGAAAAGAAAAACTCACATTCAGTCTTTTACAATCACCATGTAAAGTTTAAGTAAAAACAGACTTGTAAGTCTGATAAACTCATTGTTGATCTGTGGGACCAGCACCCCAAGTCCTAATCTGTGCTCCTTTATCACCCAGCAGGCAATGCAGATTCTGGATGAAGCCGGTGGGCGAGGCATCTCACCCAGTTCTAACTTACCTCAAAGCCTTCCAAGTGTCTGCCCTGATTAAAATAAATAAATAATTGCATGCAGCCGGCTGCAGGCAGCCCTCTCCCCTCGAGATGAGTGCACTTGGTAACTAACTGGGTTGAATTTCGTGGCCTGGACGTAGGACGCAAGCGTCTGTTACTTTTAGGAGGCTGGAGTAACCTGTAAGAGCTATTTACACTATAATGGATTATTACTCAGATTTTTACCTTTACAGTTTCACAAAGGTTTAAAAAGGGAATGTCCACAACTGCAGGATATTTTATTAAAACAATTTAGAGCAAACAAAGAGAAAGCAGAATCAAACAATCACAAAAAAATCCAAATGACTTGAATTTTACTTATCTAATTAATGTACTCGGAGATAATGATGATTTCGTTCTAAACTTTGGGAGGAGAGCGACTGGGGACGATAACACAGCCGGATCCAAAGATACACTCATATCTGTGTTCTGTCCTGAGTGGAAATTCAAATCCTCTATAATCAAACAACAAAAATGGCAAAATACAGAATCAGTTTGCAGGTTTACAGTTTGATCACTCTGACGTCTCTGCTGTAACCTTTTAAATCTGATCTTCTGAACTGAACATTTCACAGAGGATAAAGGGAAGCACGCCGTATCCCATTCCTGCATCATCTCCTTTTAATCCAGTTACGTACGAGTACTTTCTTTGCTTTGTCTTAGAAACTCTGGTTGTTTATCATTTGTTGTCTTTAAAATAATTTCATAGATTATATTTTTTATTTATCACATTGGTTAACCTTATACCTGATTATATTCTGATCAGCATCACACAATCACACATAATTAACTATCAGCAAAATCATACATGAATTATGGTTCTGTGTTCAACAATTACAACACTTAATAGCACTTCTCTCATTCAAAATCACTTCTAATGATGACTCGGTGACGCGGTTCTTATCGTCCACATTTCTGCAGACACACACAGAAACTAAACTCTTCTAAAATCGAAGCACTTTAAAGAGTCCCAGGTATTTAAACCCTAGTGGGGGTTGTTCCTTTAGAGCATAGTTAAAATACTGGATCATGTCTATGCACACATATTAGAATAATTTTCAGCACTCAGCTTACTTCTCCTTTAACATATTAATCAACTTGTACTTTGATTGATATCTTTGGTTAAGAATAACGATGATTTGCTATTAGTAAAAACACAGAGTGCCATAGTGTTTATTTTATTTTGAAATCCTGTGCTGGCTCGCTACTTTTGCAATCAGAATTATTATCTGAATGTTTTTTGAGGATCCATAAATTTTCCATAGACTCCTCTTGTTCATGTGAATCTTTTATCTTTTTATTTATTCATTTCTATTTGTGTCATTTCAGTTACTATATCATATGCAGTGTAGTATGACCACAAGGCAGGACGGGCAGGAGGAAAATAATGGGAGTATACAGATCCAGGGTCATCTGTAGACCCAAGGACACCAAAGACCTGAGGCAGACATGTCTGCAACATCTGTGCTCTCATGCCAGCAGGAGAAGGAGGGAGGCCCCAGCTGAAGGGTGAGAGCCCCAGAGGACTATGGGCAGTTGACCCCACTAGAGGTCACTGCAGACACGTTTCTCTAAACTTAAGTATGACAAACCTGATGTCGTTATAAATGTGTCTGATGGACAGCAGATTTGAAAGTTTGGTGGTTTGAACAGTTTTTCCTCACATGTTTGTCATGATGATCCATCTGTGAGAAGGTGAAGAGCTCAATGAATCACCAGTGGGAACATCAAAGAGTAAAACATGAGTAAAAGGTAAAATACAGCAAATGTTTGTGAGGTTTTTTGATAAAACAGATCAGGCAGTCTTATTGACAGGACAGATGATCAGAGGTGCAGAGTTTTTACCACCATCAGTATTACTGGGACTGAAGAATGGGAGGAGTTTCTCTGTGAAGGAGCAGCCTGTGAACGAGTAGATCAGAGCTGCAGCATCTACGTCATAGACGGAGACCAGACCCTCCTCATAGTCCACAAACACCCCCACCTTCTCAGGACCAGACCGGAGAGAGAGACGGACTGGAGGGGCATCAAGAGCTTCATACTCATTTCCATTTCTCAGCCATACAGTCCAGAGACCGTCCCCAGGACTCAGTCTGATTTCTCCCTTCCTGTTGATCGACTCTGTGGCCACTCCTAAAATCCACTCAGTCTTTCCTTGAACCTGAACCTCAAAGTAAAATCTGCCTGAAGAGAAACTCTGCTCTCCTAAAACCATAAGATAATATGTAAATCTCTTTGGGTTGTCCGGAAGTTTCTTCCAAACATGACTATCACGTACTTGTTTTCCATCATCAGACAGGATGAGATAAGGATTTGCTGTATCAGGATCCAGAGTCACGTCCACTGCATACTGCTGGACTCTCTTCAGCATTGCAGCGTCAATCAGCTGCTGCCTGTCTTTCCAGACTGTCTTCTCCAGCTGAGCCACAGCTTTCACCACTGTCCCCTCATATGATGGTGGACGGACTCTGACCTCTGTCCAGTCCTTGGTGGGTGGAGCAGCTTTCAGGGAGGAGAAGCTTTGGAGGAGGTGGAGGTGGTCTTCAGAGTGTGAGAGCTGCTCCACCTCAGAGCTTCTCTCCATCAGCTCAGAGATTTCCTGTTCCAGATCTTTGATGAGACCTTCAGCCTGTTTCTCTGTAGATTTTTGTTCATCTTTAATGTCCTTTATGAGCTCCTTCAGGCGTCTCTCAACAGACTCCATCAGAGCTGTGAAGACCTGAACACCTCTTTCTGCCTCACTGTCTGCAGCATCTTTACTCATCTTCACCGACTCTTTGATCTCCTGAATCTTCAGTCGTCTCTTCTGGATCATCTGCTGAATCTCAGCCTCTGTCTTCTCCAGCTCTGCCTTCTTTCCTTCATATTCTTCTCTCAGAGGAACAAACTCGTGATTTTTATGATCTGATTCAGAGCAGAGCACACAGATAAATGTCTGGTCGGTCTTACAGAACAGCTCCAAAGGTTTGTCGTGCTTCCTACACATCCTGTTTTCCAGGTTCTCCACAGGCTCAGGCAGCAGATGTCTTAATAGGCCTAATATTGTGACATGAGGCTCCAGGTGAGTCTGACAGTAGAAACACAGGCAAAGCAGACAAACCAGACAGATCATCCATAATGAAAACCTCTTAAAGTATTTCAGTAAGAGAGCCTTCCAGGATTTCCACTGAGGTTCATGTCTGAACTGAGCAACCATGTCAGAGATGACGGTGTTGACTTTCAGTTGAGGTCTTTTCCTGAATCCCGTTTTACACATGGGACAGAAATATTTCACATTAACATCCCAATATTTAGTGATGCATTTTTTGCAGAAGTTGTGTCCACATGATGTGGTGACCGGATCAGTGAACACATCCAGACAGATGGAGCACAGAAAGCGATCTTCAGACTGCAGATTGCTGGCAGCAGACATGTCTGAGAACAAAAGTAAAAATGTCAGAAACTGTCGGTTCTGCATGCTCGTCTGTGAACAGGCTGTCATACTAAACTACTTTCAGAGCAATTCCTGCATAAAAATCTTGTGAGGCTGATTCTCGACTTTTTAACTAACAGGACTCTACTTGGACAAATGGGATCCTGTTTGATCAGACCGCTCCTGGACTGGCTCCTCAGTGGAATGCTTCACATGTATTACTGCTTTAATACCTGACACAAAAATGTGTCAGCACGTCTTAAAGCTCATTTTTCAGACCCTTACCATGTAACTACAGCCCAGCCCATGCAGCAGTATATTAATGACTAACCCCGTTTTGTGGATGGATTATCTCAGTTGTTCTCCTGACTGAAGTTTGGTCCGTTTACAGCATCCTGCCATGCGATTGCATTTGTCTCTAACCATCAGGAACCCTCACGTTAACTTTTATCAAGTGGAAAAAAGTTAGCGTTCATCCTCCAGCTTCAGTGTGTTTATGTTATGCTAACATAGCTGTGTCGCTAGCGATCACGTAGCACATCATTATATAGCAGCTAGCCCAACTTCAGTAACCCTACAAACGTCACTGCTGTTTAGTTTTCTGTCTTCATTTATGTTGGAAGTGATAGCAGAGCTGTACGTTTGAATTTGTTTCAGAAATCTCTCAGTCAGAACATGCTATATCATGTTTAGGTGGAAACTAGCGAGCTAACTTCCTGCTAACTTCTAACTCTGTTAAATGTAATAAAGCCTGTTTTCATGGATGTTAAACTTCATAGTTACACCTGGTAAAGCAGCAACGCTGATCATTTTATTAAAGATGAAATAATTTAGACAGTTTTTAACTCTCAGTGATGCTGCAGTGTTCGTTTGACTTTGGGACCTGCAGCGGCTAATGACGTCAGACTTAAAGACCAGATACAGATACAGAGAGACAAATGTGCACGAGACTGCTGCTGATTTTCACCCCCGAGCTAGTTGCTGAAAAATAACTATAAACAAGATAAACTGAGCAAATATTCATACTGGAGATCTGCATGGACCTTGGAGAAACTGATCCGATCTCTCGTGAACATTTTGAACCATGGAACCGTCAAAGTGAGTCAGAAGAAGGGTAACTGCTTAGCTAGCATTGAAGCGAATAAGTTATCAAGAAGTTAATGGAGGATTTAATGGCTCAGTTCCAGTGTTGTAGGTCTGCATGGGTGCGGGTGAAGCCGGCTAGATCCTGTCTGAGAGTTGGACACTAGAAGTGTGCTGGTGAGTTAACACGGGAGTGGGCAAATCAGGGTCATTTAGAAGCTGTGGAATGAAGTAAAAGAAATGACAATGCTAATGATAATTATTCATTTTAAATTGAATAAAGTTATTCTGTTGATTTCATGCTGTATTAATTGTGTTTCAGGCTGCTTTTGTTTCAGGCCTGTTTGTGTGTAGTCAGAAAATGTGAGCAGCTTGCATAGAAAGGGGAGTAGACCAAGGTCAGCGAGAGGGGGAGACAGTGGTGTTACCATAGAGATGGAGAGAGAGAAAAGTACTAGTTGTGTCACAGAAGGCAGCTCCCACGACCCTTTGTTTAGCCAGACCCCGCCCATAAAGGGCACTTAGCTGCTTGGTCTCCGGATATCTTTTCACTGAATACTTGGAAAATAAAGAGTGTGAAATGAAGTTCTTGTCTCTGCTTGATCTCTACCATCAAAAGAACCTGTGAAGTTGGAGTACTTCAACAAAGCTAACTAAGCTAAATGCTGATATATAGCTGGAGCTGACCACGTTGAAGTTAATTTTGATATTAAAAGGTCATAAATCTATTTTATTTTCCTGTTGCATTTGATACTCAGCACTGTATAGAAATGATTGACGTCTCTGCATATTCTTATTGTGCCCATACATTAACATACACTGTAAAACTACAACCTATGGGCTTTAGTATATTTTTTGGTATGTTTGCAAAGACCCGTTTTGATAAAACAATTATATTGCTTTGGGAAAATGATACTGTGAGAGTATGCATATTGGTAATCTTGCAAAGATTCATTTTGGTTGAAATAGTTATGCTACGATAAGGCAAATTTATATGTGAGAAATGCACTGATTTTGGTAGTTTTATTTTGGACATTTGAATTTAATTAATGTATTGCTTCATTGCTATGCAGTGCAAAACAAGGGTCCTATAATTCAGTTATAAGGTTTAGTACTGTAAATATAAGATCTACCATAGTTTATGGTTTATTCATGATTTCTGATAGAAATGTGAACACTTGATGAACAAATAAGCTGATTCTGATTTAAAGATTACATTCCATGATTAAGATGCACTGTAAAGAATATTATTAGAAATTAGAATTAATGCGTGGTGCTTGTTTTGCTTGCATTATTTACATATGACCATATACATCACTATAGAATGTAAACTGAATTAGTAATAGCCCTGTTGTTTACAGGCTAGGTTTTATCATGAGACCTGGATATCTTCCTGACGAGGAAGATGGCGAGCCTTTCCCTTCCGAGTTGGCCCAGAATGGCAGGTTGCTCTTTCCCCACCAACAATTGCAACAGTGCAGTAGGACGAAATCACACCAATAACAGACTTTTGACCTTTTGCCGGTTTTCAGTACAGTATAAAATGAAAGACAAAGATTTGTGTTAATTCTGCTTATTAAACACAATAAATCAATCAGCTGTACTCACCAGTATCTGAGTCACTGTGTAACTGGCATCACGCCCACTAGCTTTTAGTTTAGTTTCAACAAAGCTCTTATGTTGAATCTCGTCTTTCCAGTCTTGCTCCGCCTCTACCTTTAGTTTGTCAGGGTTTATTTCCTCCATCAGGTCTGATTGTAGTGTTTTTGGTGTGCCACCGCAATATATATAGTGGTTACACTTCCAGCTGTTTGTTTTGATTTCACACATGAAACTGACCCACAGCTCATAATAAATGTAACCTTGACCTGATGTCTTCAGAAACTAAAGGCCATTTCCAAGTTTGCGTTCCAGTTTTAGAAAAGGTTTTTCCAGGTCTCCTCGCATCCAAATATTTTTTACTTATTAAACAAATTTCACCCAGAAACCTGTGAAATTATGATTTATAGTGAAACCAATTAATATCTGAGTGTCTGGCTAATTAAAATGTTGGGTTCATACACCACATTTTCACATATATTCCAATGATTAAACAATTTAAAGAGAACATTTGTTCTTGTTTGTTGCTACATAAACAAAATCAAAGACAATTGTAGTGATCTTTGGTCCAATGAATCTGTTTCCAGCTTACCTTCCAGACGTGTGACTTGAAAGGAAAGTGGAGGAGTCGTTTGTGAATGAAACAGCCTGAAGGCCTGAAGCAGCATGGACCTACCTGCGTTTTGTACTCATTAACAGTCGGCTTTATCGAATGAGTCGTCACGGATGAGCTGCAGTTACCTCCCAGGCACTGCCCCTCGAGCCTGCTGCACCAGTCAAATATTCATGTGTAATATTGGTTTAAGACATTTGTTATGGAATAAAATGTTAAAATCATGAAGCATAGCAGTGATGTTTTCTAGAACTGTGTATAGAATTTGGCTGCAATGCAGGGAAAGTCCACCTTTGAATCAAGGAGGGGGGCCTAAGGTGATTGTAGCCACTCCCCAACTCTCTGAATGGTTATTGATCAATGGTCATGACAGTTTGCATATTGATGAACATGAAACTGACCTCAGTCCATTGTTCCTTCAGTGGGCCGTTTCAGTCATTGTGCAAATGTACCGTTTATCAGGTTGGGGAAACCTTAAACGGTGACCTTCTGCAAACATACAGATGACTTCTGTTTGTGACCTTTCACACTCTTATTTGAGCTAAGGTCAGCCACCAGAATCATTACATCGGTTACAGCTTCGATTCAGTTTATATGCTGCTTTACTTCATTATTTCTCATTAACACAGTCTGCACTTATGACGGACAGGAGCTCTGCAGAAGATCAGAAACATGTTGTTGCTCTCCTGGTACAGTGATGCCGCCCTCTGCTGGACACAGTGGAACCACATCAAGCTTGAAGACTGAAATTCTAACCAGTTCCTGGTGTTCACAGGAAATTGTTCATTATAAAGCTTAAAGTATCAAATATTCACAGTGAGAAGGTGAAACAATTCATGTGGTGCTGAGAGTCCAAGTGTCTCCATTCACAAGCAGAAATCATGAACCATCAGCACTAATTAACATCAAAATATTTATTGGATGAACACAATTAAAATCTCTCGTCCAATCAGCATGTAGAACAAAAATTACAATATATACACTCTTTTGTATTTACAGCAGCTGAGGCGAGCAGCCTGTAACGGGAATAAAACCTGAAGCAGGACGAGCTTCATCGTCCAAACATCTCCTGCGAGGCGTAGGTCATGTAGAGGAAGCCGTCCTCATCCTGGTGCTGTTTGTACACCTGAGCCATGGTGAGCGACATGCTGGCCAGCCCGCTGTTGTTGATGAGCAGGTAGAAGGCCTGGCTGGGCAACAGCGCCATGCGGTTCCTGAGGGGAGGGAGCCAGAAGGAGCCACCGTTAATGAGAGTCAGCCTGCAGGCTGTTAGCTGCATCAGCACAACAGTGAAGCCAGCACAGCTGTTCAGTGAGGCGAGCACGCGTCAGCCATGTGCAGATTCCATTTATGATTCGAGCATTTCAAGCATTCGTGCTCACGGGGGGGGGGGGAGTCAGCGAGGGCCGAGTTTAAAGTGAAGCTTGAACCCTGTACAGGTATTCATCTGTCAGAGCCAAGATTACACAAAAGCTGCATTTGTCAGACTGAGGAGCATGTGTGTGATGAGCGACTGCAGCTGGAAGCGCCGGCTTCAGTAAAGATACGATCTTGTACCACAAAACATGAAATGATCCAAAACATTTGCCCCTAAAGCCACCACTTTGACCCTCTGATCAGACTCGAAGTAGAGCCCAAAACTGTCATTCACTCATAAGTAACAAGCTGATGCATGCTTTAAAAGCTGAAAACAAGATTTGCTTCAGCTTCTATATTCATACTCGGGGGGGGGGGGGGGGGGGGGGGGGGAATCATCCAACCGTTGGATGATCCAGTTGCTGTTTCCCTTGAGGTTTGATATCCAGGCCTCATTTCTGACAATCAGGACAAGTCACTAAAGCCAAATCAGCCCATCAGTGAACCTGAGCATGTGGAGCTGGTGTGCAGCTTTCTCAGGAAACTTCCACAGAAATTTATTGACACCCAGACAAGACGTTACAGTGAGTGGGTACGGTTGTGGGGCAGCGAGGCTGAGACACCAAACCTTTGTGTTCTTAAAATAAAACTATAATAAGTGTCTCTATGTTCACATGATTACAACTACTGAAAACTCAATGTTCCAAATGACAAACAGTTACTGGACGCAACTCTGGTTCTGTGAGTAGACGGAGCTCCTTGATTGGCTTGAGCAGCCAGCCTGTGCGCTCTCTGCTCGAGTCAAATCACTGAGTGATAAAGTCCGACTCTCGCAGACTTTACAGAGGTTTAAGGTTTGACAGACATGGATTAACTGTTAAGACATCCTGTCACTTCATGTTTACACAGCAGCTTCCTCAGGCCATCATCACCGTCACAGATCCTGCTGTGTAAGCATGAACAACAACGAAGGGGTCAATAAAAGTGAAACAGCAAAAGACTCCAAGTCAGGGGGTGTCCAAGTCCAGGCCTCGAGGGCCGGTGTCCTGCAGGTTTTAGATCTCACCCTGGGTCAGCACACCTGAATCAAATGATTAGTTCATCACCAGGCCTCTGGAGAACTTCAAGACATGTTGAGGTCATTTAGGCATTAAATCAGCTGTGATGGATCAAGGACACATCTAAAACCTGCAGGACACTGGCCCTCGAGGCCTGGAGTTTAACACCTGTGCTATAAGTGAAACACGTCTATCTGTCGTTCAGACAACAGTGGGGAAACAAGACTCTGGAATAAATGCTTCTCATTTTTAAAATACAAACATTAACTGATAAATTCACCAGGAAAAAACATTTCTCCTCGGTGTAGAACTGAGGCGTGAGTATTGTTGAGCTCTGACTGAGCTCGTGTTAAAGGACTCCAGCATGTGTTCAGTGAAGCTTGGAGGTACCGGTACCTGATGATGGTGACGAACTGCGTCATGGTGAGCTCGTGCGGAACCAGGAACTTGGTTTTGTCCAGCGGAGGCAGATACTTTTCCTTGTCGTACCTCTCGATGATGACCTGCAAGGCGCAGTGAGTGGGTAAGAACATAAAACACACCTTCTCGGACTCCGCGTGAGCCCCACCGCGCGCTTACCGGGACCTTGTTGGGGAACTTGGCCCTGATGCCCGCCACTTCCCGTTTCCTCGTTGCTGTGGACAGAAGAGAGACAGTGAGTTTGCTGGACATCAGTATTCCTGCTGCTGCTGCTCCTCACGGTGGTGCTGGTTACCTAAACTCTTCCTCAGCTTGAACGGTTTGCTGTGCGGCTGACTTTTCTCGCGCGGAGCCATGGTACGTGATGTAGAGCCGGGTCCACATGCGCGAAGCAGCGAGCGCGAGTTAAATAGAGGCTGCATCGCATCAGCTGATTAGCACATGGCAGCATGAGCGCGTGAATGTGCGGATTTAATTAGGTTAGAGTGCGGAGCAGGGCCGGCCCCAGCAGCTTTTAGGCCCAAGGGCAGCAGGCAGCCCCCTCCACCCCTCATCCTGGTTATTAAACAGGATTATTGATAATGTGCCTTTGAGAGAATTTAGAAAATGTTTAATGTTTTTCTTTAAGGACTGAATTTGTTCAACACAGTTACCACGTGTTTTTGTCTTTTCTTAAAAGGAAGGGCGCTTTGCATTGAAACAGTCAGAAAAGTTGTTCACAACCAGAAACAGAACCATCATTTCTTTATTTCCAACAGAAATAATAAATAACTGGTTCTGATCTATATCTCTGCCCAGTCAAAAGCCTCTGGTCCCTTTGTAACTTGTTAAGGGACATTTTCCCAAATATTAATGAGCATGTGTGACACTGGGGATGAAAGAAAATCCAAACTAATTTCAAACCTGTGCACACAAATCTTATTGAATTAAAGTCATTACAGACAATAAAGACTACATGAGCTTTCCACCCTGGAAAAAAGGTCAAATAAAACGAAACCATTAAAAGCCCATGTTGCAGAAACTGGCTTCCTCTGAAGGGTGTCTGGGCTCTCCCTTGTGGAACTGAGGTTGAGGAACACAGGATTTGGGAGGGGTTCGTGGTAGAGTTGTTACTCCTCCACATTGAAAGGAGCTGGCTGAGGTGCCTAGGTGGTTCAGCATCTGCCTCAGATGGGTTAGATATTTAAACTGCCATCGCAGAGAGCCACAGCCAGAGAAGCAGATAGATAGATGGATGGATGGATGGATAGTGAACCTCCTGAGGTTGAGACTTTTCTTTGCAGGAGTCCTGGGCAGAGAATCAAGCAAGGGGAGAATACTCCATGGAAGGGAACCAAGACTGCCTTCAGCCACTGTGCTCTACTTAGGTGACTAGTCTTTAAAATTAGCTGCTGTAACAACCAGCTTTTAGGAAAAATAATGTGCTTATTTTCCTCTTCAGCATCATCCGGGTACATAAACCTGAACCAGATCAAGGTAAATCATAGCAAATTGACTACGTAACAGGCGCTGTTCTTCACTTGGACCTTCCTCTGCCAATCACCTACCACCACCCAACCATGTAGGAAAATTCAGGGCAGGCCAGTTTGAATTTCTAGAATTGTTTCACATCGACTGTTGGAGAAAAAAAATGAATTACTGACCGTAAAAGAATACTTATGATTCTAACTGATCACTGATGACCAATGTATAGTTTTTGTGCTGTTTTCCAACCTATTTTGCTGTTATTGTCTCTTTGTATTCTTATTCTTCTTATTGTTATTATCTTTGTCGTTTGAGTCTATTAATATTTGGCCAATCTAAAGTTAACAGCAGTTTATGAATGGAGGATGCTTACTATTTAAATTGATATTGAAATCAACAGGATAATAATAAATATACATTCAAACATAGAATTCAGATCTGTTTATTTCTTTTTTACTTAATGTTTATTTTAATAAATAAAACAACAATAACAATAATAAGAGAGCTTCAGCTATTATATTTTGAAAATCCGGACAGGATGTGGTTGCTGCGTTCGTTCCGGCAGCTCGACGCTCCGGCGCTTTGACAGCTGGCTCGGGCAGGAGTTGTCCGGTTGATGGACCGCATTTTCCTGCGGAGGATATTTCACTGAAGCGGGAGTCAGCACCGGACTGAAGCCGCCCCGCATCGCTCACGGTCCGGCCATGGATGAGCAGGCGGGCCCCGGTGTCTTCTTCAACACCAGCGGCAGCTCGGGCTTACCCGGCGCGGGGAACGTTAAAGCTCCGCAGCCCGGGGACGGCGGCGGAGAGGCGGCCCGGGCTCAGTACAGCATCCCGGGGATTTTACACTTTCTCCAGCATGAGTGGGCCCGCTTCGAGGTGGAGAGGGCCCAGTGGGAAGTGGAGCGGGCCGAGCTGCAGGTAAGCAGCCTCTCGGTCGCAGGGGGTTTCATTGTTTAGATTGCTAGCAGAACGGAGAGGCGCTGTACCGAAGTCCATTGGAGAATGTGGAAATCGATCTTAAAATCGATTATCGGTGAATACATCGTCAGAGTAAAGTAAAAGTTGTAGTGTTCTTTGATAGAAAGTGTTTTTGCTTAATTCGGCATAGGTTTAAACCAGTGAAATTTATGTTTTTGTGTAATGTTTTTAACTTTTTGGAGGCTAGGTGCAGTTTGCATGTGCCATGTCGCGCACGGGGCTCAGTACGCAGAATGACGCACATTCATTAAGTAACGTAATGTTATGTGTTTGTAAGCGCTTCTTTTCTAATCGTGTTATCGCCGAATTCACGCTCCGATTCGAGTGTTTCTAGACGCGGTGATCGGTTCTGGTTTTACTGTTCGTTTCCCAATGTCAAGCGGGATGTGCGAGAATTGCGTAATATTTTAATGGCAGTTTCGCCTTATGCTGTGTTCGCTGCGCTCTCTGCTAAGCAGGCTAGCTGCGGGTGACATTTCAGTCATTCCAGCCGGCTCTGTGTGGGTGTGAGCAGCTACCTGTCATGCTAGCTTACGTGTGTACTAAAAGCCCGCAGCCAGGTCACCCGAGACGTGTCAGGTTTACCTGAGCGGGGCAAACGTAGATCCATTATCGGACAGGCTGCAGTAACAATCAGTCGTGCTTGCTTTTGTTTGTGGGTTGTTGTTTTTTGTTTGTTTTGTTTTTTACCGGAATCGATTAGTTTCCCAAACCACCCCTGGAGGGCTTTGTCCCACAAAGATCTCTGTGTGTGTGTTTTCAGTTAAACGTGTCCGATAATGGATGCATACCGATAATGGGCGCGTGCACGCTGCGTGATCCCGTCCAGTCACGAAACGTTTGTGTGCAGATTTAAAAGCTGTAACCTTAAACCGAGACCCTGCCGGTGCTTTCCTTTCAGTGTGGAGCAGAGCCTCCGTGGGACAGCATGCAGGGCTCTTTATCCCGCTTTAAGAGGGGGGTCTGCATACATACAGTCAGAGGTCATGTTCAAAAATGAATTCAACATATCTGCAGTGGCAAAGTGAGTCAAAGCATTTCAAAAGGCAACAAAAACATTTTCACTTTAAAATGTTTAGTAGTGTCCATGCTGCAGGAGTTTTTGGTGCTCTCAGAGTTGAAGAGCACAGAGTCAGGCAAAGTTACCTTAAATCCAACATCAGCACTTCACTTTCAGCTGATGTAATGTCCAAAACAGAACATCATAGCGCTGCTTTCAGATGACAGATTTAGTTTATTTTGAAAATTTAAACACAAAAACCCCAAACATCCCTTTTAATTAAAGTTTTAGCCACTTAGTGTCAGACGGCAGATTATTGGTGTCCACTGCCTCTTCAGTTTATTATCCTGTGGAAAAATAAAATGGCTCGAATGAGTCCGCACATATACCTCCCATTAATCCGGATCACTGACACTAAACATGTTTTTAATAACAGACAAATGTAGCCTGTGATGCTCAGCTCTTTGCTTGTTTCTGAGAGTCATCCTACAAAACCAGTTGGGTTAGCGTCATTAGCACAGTCCTTCTTTTCACTCAGTCAAGGGTGAAGTTTTGAATCCAGACTCAGAGACGTCCGATTCCCAAAGACCTCCAACGAGGTCAGAGCTGTGTCTGCACGGATCTGCAGACGTGGAGGTGAAAAGAAGCCTCCTGTTGGGCTTCCTGTTTTCACTGCTCACAGATCAGATCCGACAATCGTAACGGAGCGAAGGTCGGCTGCCTCCCAGCGAGTGCCTCGTGTGTCTTGGGTCACAGTCCCACCTGTCCTCGCTGAGCACCGCCATGGTCACAGTGCTGAATGATATCAGAGCCCACCTTCATGCAAAGTATAAATTTAAAAGAAATGAATCGTTGATGCAACGACTCAGCGTGTAGCCCCTTCTGTAGGAGGGGTAACCTGCAGTGATGTTTCCTGCGTGACCTCATCAATCTGTCTCAGCCCTGTGGAGGATGGACAGACGGCCTCACGCTGACTCTACGTTACGTTGTAGAGGAGCTCGTGGTCGTTTGACTGTAAGCGCCGATCTGCTACCTGGCCTCTGTGGAAACCTGTTTACATGACTGTGTGTTCACCTTGGTATTTTTGGTTGTAATTTATTTTTACTGTAATGGACACACAAGCAGTAGAAGAAGAACGCATCTCTAACTGATGCAGAACATTTGGCGCCGTTTTAGATAATTTAGAAAAATCAGGAAAAACTAGCAAAGCCAAAAGTTCTGTGTGAAAATGTTAAAAATATTAAATATTAAGTCAGCATGAGGTTTGGCATTACCTCAGACAGGTGAGGCTAACATGTCCCAGGTACGCAGGCACTCATGAGCTGCTTGGTTTAGATTTTTGTTGATGAAGAGTTTGCAGCAAATATCGAATCCCAGCGCCCGAAAGAATAGACGAAGGGCTGTTTGCTTCTTTTATTCTGTTGGAGTAAAGTTTTCATTTCCTCTTTCTGGGGTGAATTCCTCGGTGCAGGAGCGACTCTGATGCTTCTGCTGAAATAACAAACGCCAAAACGATCGATGCGATCATATTTAATGGCTGAATTCTCTCCGTTTGCACTTCCAGCAGATGTTTTGTCGCAGCGTTATAAAATCAGAGTGTATCGATCCCTGCCGCGCGTGTGTGGTGCAGGTGAGCGTTTCCTCCTGTGAAGGATGCCGGGCAGTGAGTCAGACCATCTCACGGCGTGTGGGACGCTTCACGCTCATGTCTTATATAAGCTCGAGTCATCGTCGGCCCAGCTTCGCTGACAGCCGTCTCGTAAAGGAATCACTTCCTGTGCGGCGGCTCAGCTGGTGCACCATTTAAACCCCCCCCACAATCAGGTGGCAGGCGTCTCTTTGTGTCTCTCAGCTGTCTGAGTGGCTTTGATGATAAAGAAGACTGTTACACCGCCGCTCTCCACCCGTTTAATTTGTAATTTTCCTTCCCATTGACCTGGAGGGGGTTGGAGGGGGGTGACGATTGGAGCGGGACGGCGCTGGCTGGCCGATGAGGCCGGAGACCAATTTGAGCCGTAAATCCATCTGTTCTGCTGCAGACAGGCTGCATGTCATCACGGGCTGAGAGGGAGCGTGAGTGTCACTTCCTCTGAGGTAATCCTCCGCAGAGGAGAGGAAGAGGAGGAAGAGGAAGCTGGCACACAAGAACAGGAGAGATTACTCACAGTCTATTGTCCACAAACAAAGAGACAGGGCTGGAAGCTCTGAGCGACCGAGTCCCCGTTTCTCGTGTGCGAGTTCACGACACCAGTAAAGACCAGTTAGGCAGGAGCGGTCATCAAAGACGGCGTCTACAAACACCGTCCAGAGGTCCGTTTCAGGACAGCTAGCAGCCACCTATCAGTCAGAGAGGCCACGCCCCATCTAACAGCCACATGTCAGAGGCCACGCCCCCTCTAGCAGCCACATGTCAGAGAGGCCACGCCCCCTCTAGCAGCCACATGTTAGTCAAAGAGGCCACGCCCCCTCTAACAGCCACATGTCAGATATGCCACGCCCCCTCTAGCAGCCGCCTGTTAGTCAGATAGGCCACGCCCCCTCTAGCAGCCACCTGTTAGTCAGAGAGGCCACGCCCCCTCTAGCAGCAACCTGTTAGTCAGAGAGGCCACGCCCCATCTAGCAGCCACATGTCAGAGAGGCCACGCCCCCTCTAGCAGCCACATGTCAGAGAGGCCACGCCCCCTCTAGCAGCCACATGTCAGAGAGGCCACGCCCCCTCTAGCAGCCACCTGTTAGTCAAAGAGGCCACGCCCCCTCTAACAGCCACATGTCAGATAGGCCACGCCCCCTCTAGCAGCCGCCTGTTAGTCAGATAGGCCACGCCCCATCTAGCAGCAACCTGTCAGTCAGAGAGATCACATTTGATTCATTTAGCCCGAAAACTTTGTAAAATCTTTAAAAAGTTCCGGTTAAGCAGTTCACAGATCAACGAGCTTGTCTCAGACGTTTTCGTGTCGTTGGTCTTAACTCTCACTGTCAGCAGCATTTAGAAGCTCTTGAATATCAGTGAGTGTAAGCTGCAGGAACCTGAAGGATGGAGGTGAAAGCACACCTGGTTCGGGGTGAACTGTCCCTTTAAGGCCAAAAAGCTGATGATGCACATCTGCTCGTCCTCATATGAACAACAGATTTCTCTTCGTTCAAGCTCAGCTCAGCTTCATCCCACTGAGAGGAAACAGGAAGTTGTTTTTTTTTTTTCTTTTAAACTCCAGGTCGTCTCTGTCAGAAATATTCAAACCAATCTTGTGATGTTACCGGCAGCCAGTTTTATTCTTCCCTCTGTGCTGTTTTATAAAAATGTCTTACCGAGACCCTGGATCAGGGGAGACCACGGGAATTCTGGGTAATTGTGCAGCTGACGGCCTGTGTGGACGTTACTGCTGATTACACCTTCAGATAAAATAAAAAGTTTTTTTTTAATTCCTGGATGCCCACGTCAGAGCTGTGACACGGAGAAGAAGTCATGCGTGAGCAGGGGGAAGTTTGCCGCTCGGCTTCCTTCCTGTCCGGCCTCCTCTATTTAAAGGAAAAGTCTGGCCGCCCGGCCGGCACACGAGCGGTCACACTGTGGCTGATCCTTTATTATCTGACAGACAGAATAATCAGCGTGGAGTCCACCTCTGAGTGTTAAACGCAGTATTTTAGGAGCTTGAACAGCTGGATGTTTGATCGGTATTTTCACTGTTTGTAGAAGCTGCGTCACAGTGATGGAGGAGAGCGAGGCAGCAGCTCTGGCGTTTTCAGGCGACTCGAGCACAAAGGATGCTGGGACCACGTTCACACGGGTGGCCTGCTGGAGGTCGCTTGGTAGGACTCTGGCTGTGCTCCTCCTGGTCCTCCTCTGTGCGAGGAAGACCAGGAGGAGCACAGGAGGAGCAGACACCTGGCTGAGCAGAAGCCGTCCTCCTGTAACGGCAGGTCTCTGGTTCCTTCTCCACACTCTGAGGCTGAGCAAGACCAGGATCCTCTATTTATTTATTTATTTAGGACAGTACATGTTAATGAACATAAATGTAAAATAAATTACATGAATGTAAACATGCCAGATTATAGCCAAGGGCTAATTTCCATCTGTTGTCCATAAAACATTAAAAAATAGACATAATAATTCATAAAATATTCATAATTCATTTATAATAAAAACTCCATCACCAAACTCACACATACACACCATTCTATTCCCAAATAAAACATTAAAACTATACAACTTATACATGATCACACACTTGATTTGTCCATAACCAGTTTTTAACCTGTGCCTTAAACAAGTTGAATGTCGAGCATTCTCTGATGAACGGAGGAAGACTGTTCCACAGATGGCCGCCCTGGACAGAAAGGACGTTCTGCCCAAATGCTGTCCGTCTGTGGGGTATGAACAAGTCTCCTCGTTTTCCCAGTGAGGGTCGGACTGATATCTGATCCATATATTGATTAGTTTATCTCTAATATTCACCACTGTTGTGTGTAAAATGCCTGTAATGAGTGATCTGTGGGTGTAGTTGCACATGAACGTCGGTCTGCGTCTGGTCTCTGGGCTCGGCCGACCCGCCTCCTGCTGCTCGTCGCTTATTTGACTTTTATGAAAGCGCTGCTGTTGGAGGATTTCCCCTCCAGGCTGCAGGTGTGTTTTCACATTATCTTGTCCTGCCGCAGGTTCCCGGCTCACCTCTGACCTCATGGCGAGTTTGGGAAAGATTCCCATGTTTTGCGTCACCAGTGCGGACGCAGTCATCCTGCTTTATCTGCTGCTGCCTCCAACAAAACCAAGATGCGCTTCTTCAGAGAGCGTTGGTGAACCTGCAGCCTGCTGTGCAGTAACGTGCTGTAATGTAGACGTGTGAAGGTTCAAAAACTCTGATTTATTCAGCCGACTGTAGTCAGACTTATTAACAGGTGGTAGAGCTGTAACTCTGATCTGAGGTGACGGCAGCATTATTCTGGTTGAGAGTGGCGCCTTCGACAGCAGCAGGTGAAGTTTAACTCTTCATGTTGAGACTTGATTCTGCTTCAAAGTGAACAATCGGGGGCAGAAAGAGAAATCTTGTATTTGTAACACATAATATGAAAACTGAAAATTAAAGCTGAGGCCGAGGGATGGGCTGCACAGCTAATCAGTTCTGAAATCAACACGACTGAAAAATGTTCATAATGCGTTGCTGCATGCACGAATCACAACGAACGACAGACGGACAAAACAAACGCAGACGTCTGGCACAGCAGGAGGGAAAGAGCGTTTCCCTCCACACGGACCGTCCTCAGCAGCAACACAGCACCTGCAACAAGCTGCAGCATGATGAACGCATGAGGGCCAAGAGCAACAGCGCAGTGCTTGGTAACTTCATCCATCCATCGTCGGGTTATGGAGGCAGCAGGCAGGTATCCCGGTCGTGCTGTCCGGTTTTCCTGGCAGATCCTGAGGCTTTCCCAAGTCTGGAGTCTCTTCCTGCTCTTCCCCAAACTTGCTCTCCACCTTTTCATTACTTGTAAATAGAGATGGCACGATACCACTTTTTTATGTCCGATACCGATGTCATAAATTTGGAAATCTGCCGATACTGATATGAATCTAATATAGTTAATTTTTAAAACTATAAAACAGTTTTTTAATATCTTGCTGCATTTTGTATAAGTTCATACTCAAGTTTAAAAAAGCAAACAAAACTAAAGCTATGCTGTTATACCTGTATGCAAAAAATACACTGCAGCCAAAATATTTCATAGATCAGCAAAACTGATCAATCTAATAAACTTAAACCTGCCCCATCCTCCCTATGCTGGTATTTTAAAGAGTACTTAGTGGAAATATTAAGCAACCTAACTAATAGGGTCGCCAACTCCCAGCAAAAAAAATAAAAAATAGGGAACCACCCCCACCCTCTGCCTCATAATGCTTAATCGACGTAATCAACTTTAATTTAATACGCATGTAAAAGAAAATGCACAGAAATCAATAATTTTTCTACAATAATTCAATAGATTCAACATCTTTCTTCAACAGAACTGCAGACTGCACAGATGCTTCCCAAAGGAAAAAGTAATATAGCTTACTAGGATATATTAGACTTAATAGTTACTATATACAGTAATGGACTTCTATACATTTTACATCAGATTAAAACTTTGGTTTTGGTTCTAGACATTTTAAATAAGAATAAGAAAGAAAAGTATGTCTTTGTGCCCCCTTTTCCCTGTTCATGCCCTATCGGCCCCCCTGGCTAAATTTTGCTAGATCCGCCCCTGCACAGTTACGTCAGCTGCGTAGAAAAGGATCCTGGTGTAGAAAGTAATATTAAATACATTCTAACAACAGCTTATCAAGCTTAAACGTGCTGCTGTTGTTCAGCCGCTGGTTTCCTCTTTCTGGTGCAAAGTCGGCGATAAACAAACAAGAGAGACGATCAGCTGATCATTGATCAGTTTCATGATTGAAGCAGCAACAGGAGAGGGAGGGGGAGAGAGGCAGTTGCTCCATGTATCGGTTGTTAAGCTTAACGCGGGAATGCTTTACAAACACTCAAGAGATGAAATGCCGGTTTGGTAGCGAGGCTCCAAATGCTCAACCAGACCCCGACAGGTCTGGCACGCCACAGCCGCTCTATCACGAGACGCATACTCCTCCGACGTGCTGAGGTTATGAGCTGAGTTACACCATGTTGCAAGTTTTGTGAGGCGCTTTTGTGATATTTAATGGATCGATTACATTTTTTATTTCTCTCCGATATCCGATCCAGTAATTTAGGTCAGTATCGGACCGATACGTAATATCGGATCGGTCCATCTCTACTTGTAAACAGAGATGGGCAGTAATGCATTACTGTAATCCGATTACTTTTTCAAGTAACAAGTAAAGTAAGGGATTACTATTGCAAAGAAGTAATTAGATTACTGTTTCTTTCCCGTAAGCACGCTGTGTTATTGTGTTACCAATCCGTGATTTTGATTGTAAGAGTGTCTCATGACAATGACATCCGAGCGTGTGCAGATCAATGGATAACATGGAGTGATGGAGAGCGTATGACCATGCAGCATTTAAAGCGTGGAAGTACTCACATTACTTTGAGTTTGATTCTGTAAAAAAGTGACACAAACATCAGCGTCCGCTGTTCACTCTGCGTGGGAGGAAAACTTCTTTCTACAGCGAAAAATGAAACTTCAAATCTGAGCGAGCAGCGAGCACGCTGCCACGGGAACGTGACATTCACACAGTCTCAGTGATGCTGCAGGACAGAGCTCTGATTGGCCTGACGGTTTTTCTCACTTGATAAAAACTAATCAAAGGTTAGTCAGCCAGAGCAGCATCTCTCTGCTTTGTGTCTAAATAATGCAGCATGAGAAGAAGAGCAGCTAAGTGTGTTATGTAACGCCGAGCTGGACCATCCTCCGCCTTTAGCGCAGATGAGCTTCGACAACAACACTTCCTCCGTCTCTTTGCGCGACAACAAAAACGGTCCCCGGCCTGGATTCCTGCAGCTCAGTGCGTTCGTGTGAAGCTGCCGTATGAGGAATGGCATGCACACCTGCTTGTTTTGCGGGCGTTGGCGAATGTCGGCCCAAGCCACGCCTCAGCGCTGTAACCAGGCTTTGTTTAAACAGGCCTTTAGCCAAAATCTCTCCTAACAGGAGCGCCCTCAGCCTGACATGCTTACAGCACCAGACACTGTTTGGGAAGTCTGAAGTAGGAATCATCTGATCAGATCACAGAGGGTCAGAGGTCGACCCTCAGATAAACTGGAGCCTTCTCATGATGCGTTTGGGTGTTGTTGGGATATTTCGACTTCTCTCCACTGAGACAGGGAAATCAATTCAGTGTGATAACACAGTGAGCTGTCACAATAAGATCCGTGCAGGTCTCTGAATACTAAAAAAAGGAGCTTCAGGGCTTTGTTTCCTCCTCTGACACAGGAGACACTGGAGCATCCTTTATGAGAGAAGAGGAGATGAATCTGTCCCACGCCTGTTGGGCGCGTGGGTTCATCACAGAGTGGATTTTGGGGCGTGTGGGATGAAAAAGAGTGAAAAATTACAACCATTGGTACCTCGAATCACAGAGGTTGTTATTTTGACACCAAAGAAAATGATGTTAAACAGAAATGGTGGTATGACAGGTTGCCAAGCAACACATATTATTTACATACGTTTTGACATGATGGCTGCTGCAACATGAGGCAGAGCGAGCTCGCCGCGACTGTTAGATAAAAACATGAGGAGCGTCATTACTGCAGGGCTCAGCGGGTCAGGGATGGAGATCCGAGCGGGTCGATGGCGAGGGAGCGTCGCTGAACTGAGAGGAGCAAATATAGCGAAAACCGGAGCAGAGCAGCCAGAACGACGGGCTTCAGGCCTCAGGAGGAGCAGTGTGGATGGTGTGATAAACCTTCGCTGTTGCTCTTTCTCAATTATTCATTTATTAAAATTAGGCCTGGGCCATATCATACCGCTCACAGTAATACCGGTGTAATGTTGGGCAACGATAAGAAGATGAAATATGGGTAAAACGCGCCTGCACAGTGCCTTTGTTTTCATACGCACATGGTGGAAAAAGCATGGCGGCGACGGAGAATGAGAAGGGCGAAAGCGGATCGTTGAATGAAGCAGATGAACCAGAACTGGTTTGTAAAAATGCTGCAACTCCAGTGGTGTGGAACTGGTTTAGCTTTCGTCCGTCAGATACACAACAAAGCACTGTTTTTGCTAGAGCATGCTAGCGGGCCGTCGTTATTACCGTGTTTTTGGAAAATACGGCAGACTTAAAATCAATCCTTTGATTTTTCTGAAAATCGACAGTGCCCCTTATAATCCCGTGTGCCTTATGTATGAACTCTGGTTGTGTTTACTGACCTCGAAATGATTTTATGTACACGGCGCTCGAAAATCTGTCAAATGTTTTAGTACGACTTTGCTAAGCTACGAAGCCGCACCGCTTGATGGATTGTCGGAGCATTACGGCTATCGTAGGCAGGAGCCTCGCGGAGTGATACGTACTGTGCTTCAACATAATATTACCGTATTGTGTGTGTATAACCTCTTTTTAAGTTTTGTGGATGTTATACATGGTTATGCTGAGGATATGTCGGCCAGTTTCCACTGGAAATGCCTTTTGGTTAAACTGTCAGCAGGAATTTGCATTTGCACCGTTACAGTTTTATATAACTTTAATGCACATAAAAAACAGCTGCTTGTTTAAGTGAAAATACATTGATGGGTTTTTTGCACTAATAAAGTTGTGGAGTTGTAAAGTATTTTGTCTCGTGTCAATTATATCGTCAGTTATATCGTTATCGCAAATTTTCAAATGTATATCGTGATAAATATTTTTGATCATATCGCCCTGCTCTAATTAAAATGTGTTTGTCATCTAACGGTGAAGTCTGTGCTGCAGGAGAGGAAATCAAACTAGCCTTAACTCACATTTTATTTTGGAAATCTTAAAAAAAAAAAGATGAAATTGTGAGAGCGGGGTCATGCGGGTCATGCGGGTCATGTGGGTGTGTTAGCCGATTCCTAGATTCCACAAAGGAAAGTTTGCGTTTCCTAATGAAGGACAGCAGAAACTAGAAGAGACAAGACGGGGAGCTGCTCGGCGTTCTCGCTCTAGATGTTCAGACTCTCTCCTCCCTCTTTGTTCTGCTCAGCCTTCCTCCTCCTCCTCCTCTTCGAGGGTTTATGTTGTTCTAATTAAAGTCTGGTCGGCTCCCGAGCGGCACGTCTGTGGTTGACGTTCCCTGAGGGAAAGCGGCGAGTGGGCTTCGTCACACCGTTATTCCTGCCCCCCCGCCCACCCCCGCTTTGCTTTCTGCCTCTTGCTTGATCTCGTCTCCTCTGGCATCATATCAGAGATCTTCTTCCCGTCTTCATCCGTCTCATTTATCCCCCCGCTCCTCCTCGCCTCCTTTGTAAAATCACTCGTGGAGTTTGGTGTTATGGCGATGATGCCAGCGGCGTGGGCTGCTCCAGTTTGCCGCAAATCTTTGTGCAAAACAGAAATGAGACGACAGGAAGATCGTTACAGAAAATGAAGGAGGCTTTGTTTTCCCCCGCCTCCCCGTGTCCTCCCGGGCCCGGTGTCTCCTGCAAACATCTGAATGTTTCCAGTCTGTGTTTCGGAAAAGTAGCTGAGTCTCTTCTGTTAGCTCGGCACAGTAAAGACCGGATATCTCCAAAAGTTGATTCTGTTCATCTGGACGTGGCGTTTTCAGCGGCAGAAACGTTTCAGGTGAGAGACGCCCTGATGGGTAACGCAGGGAGGGTTTATGGAAGCGCGCGTCTCTAAAGGAAAGAGGTGCGGCCGATTTTAGTGTGAGGTGGGACTAAATGAGAGCTTCTGGGCCAGAACGCACACGCTTTTTTATTGGCTGCTTACAGCATCATCATCTCCATCATCATCCACATTTTTCTTTCCCAAGATGTGCTCTGACCCAGGGATCCCCCCCCCCTCACTCAGCAGCTTTCCTCTCCTCCACCCTCCCTCCTCGTCTCCTGGAGGAATAATCCCCTCATTGCTCCAGATTTAAGCGGAGGGAAATCCCCCTCGTCCCCAGTCCCAGAGTGCTGTGTTTGCTTAATGCCCCCGCAGCGAGGGAGGAGGGCTTCAGTTTGAGCTGCTGCTGATGGAGGTTAAACGGGGCCACAGAGTGTTGATAGCTGTGTGACCTTTTTGTCACACGGAGGCTGACAACTCGATTCTTGCAACTCACATTCTCTCTGCGGCAAATCCAGAACAAGTTTTCAGATGGATTTCAGTCTCTCGCTCTGCTTTTGCTTCCAAGAACGTAACCGTGCTGAGAAACGAGTAAACGCAGGGACCGCCATCGCCGTCGGCTGTTTTTGGCTCAGTGTTCGCCGCCTGATACACAAACTGTTTGTCTCTGTACATCATTTCAGCCTTCATGACACCTGTTTATAACTCACCTGTTTAAATTCTATTAAGTATTAAAGGTTGCATTATTAGGGGGCGTGGCCTCTTTGACTGACAGGTGGATGGTGACACAGGCGCAGTTTACCCAGCTCACCGACCTCTGTCCAGTCACAGTCTGTGTTACATCCAGAGGTGTCGCCCCCTGCTGCTCAGATGCAGATTTAAGCCTCTGAATATCTTGTGTGTTTGATAAAGAGCGTGATTTGAAGCAGCAGAATCGTTTGTTTTCATACTGAATCTGCATCCCGTCAGGATTCGGAGGTCTCGTCAGTGATCTGTGAGTTTGTTCTGTGCGATGAGCCGCTCAGCTGTGCGTCCTCCCACGCCGCCTGTCCAGCAGGATGGAGGTGTTGCTTGTGTCTCACTGAATCTCAGAGGTGAAGATTCCGACTGCTGCAGCTCATCAGGAGAGAAATGTTCACTGCTGGATATTGACTTTCTCCACAAATTACATCAGTTAGTCAGCCGTCATCCCACAACACTTTATTCCACCCATACTGTGGAAACTAGAACCTCTATTTATCGGCTTTGTACAATCCTACTATTTTCCTCTGTGTGTTTATGGTGTGTATGAGTAACTAACTGCACATACGCTGAGCTGTTTATGTCCCAGGCATCTGAAAGAAAAACGATTTTTAGTATCAGTCCTAAGAAATCAGTCGGGCTGTCTGCAAACGTTCGTTCTGAGGCGAGAGGCTCACCTGTCCGTGTCACGTGCAGGTGTCTGCGCAGCGAGCCAAACTCATGTAAACTTTCACCGTCGACTCAAATAGACGAATCTGTGACCTCCGTGGTGAAAATCCTCAGGCGGGATTCTTCAGACGGTCAGTAATGTGGGAGGAGTTTGTTGATGCAGATGAAGGTGACTTCCTGGGAGGGACAGAAAATATGTTCCTGTGACCGGACTCCAGCCGTCGGACTCCTGCCCGTCGCCATGGTGGCTGCAGATATTTGTGGCTTTCCAGCGTGATTAGACAGATGCGAGTGACATGCGAACGCATCATCACACCAAACGGCGAGATCTTCGAGCTTCACCTCGATGTGACAGGAGCAAAGCGGTGCGGTCAGGAGGTCGTTTGAGGACATTTTGGGATCAGCCCACAGATTCGGTTGGACTCATATCGTCACTTCAATTAACACAGCTCACAAGTCACTGCTTCCTCCTGTGCTTTTATTCTGAAGTTTGGGCTGAAGCGGTCTGACGTTTCCTGCAGCGTCTGCGTCATTGAACCGTTTTTAATGCACGACTGCTCTGCCTGGAAATAAGCAGCCGTGCATCAGCTTTAGTTTTGGTTATTAAGCAGCTGTTTGTCCGTTTTCACTGGACTAGCGTGGCGTTTATATCAGGAAGTGCTGGCGTGCACACTGAGGGGCTTCCACTGGGATCAGCTCGCGTTCCCTTTTATGTTTAATTAGCAGATAAGGAGTCGCTTTTATGAATGAAAGCGGCTCCTTTGAATTTGGCCTCCCTCTGCGATCCGATGTGGAGCGCCGGCGCGCTTCTATAAATGAAACAAAGGCTGATGGGAGTTCTGAACAAGTGGGTTACCCAGTTTGTAGAGTGAAAGATCCTCTGAGTGGCTGCACTTCCTGCCAGATGGCTTCGTGTCAGGAGACTAGATATCCACCTGGATTTAATCCAGAAGGAAGTTTTATTTAAAATTTTAGCTTCTGAAACAGAAGTGAAGGTTTGTACCTGTGACCTCCGTCAGTCTGGAAACTCTGAGACTCACAGGAAACAAAGTGCAGCCTCTGGTTTACAGTTTATAGAATAATTATCAATAAATCATCAAATCAATGCCCCAAAATCAGCAGTGAATCCATCCTTTTTTTCCTCAGAGCCACAGAGCTCCAGTCCATCCTGGAACTGTTAACTATCATGATGATTTTAAATGATGACAGCTCAGTACAGACCCACAGCAGGTCCTGAGCCTGAAAGCCAGAGTGGAAATGTCTCTGCTGATCGCTCTCTGACACTCAGGAGAGAAGACGAACACCGTCCTGGCTGAAATGTGGGCTCCTTCAGAACAACGAGCCTTTTAACGTTCTGGTAACTCTGCAGTTTGGGGTGCACGCTCAGAGATGCGCCAACGGATCCTTCCTTGTGAATAACAGGACAGGGCTAACCTCTGTACCGCCGCGCTGTTACAACTTAATATACAAAACCTTGCTTTGGTGTCACTCACTGAAAGGATGTGGAGAGAAAACCAGAATCTGAAAATGAGTTACAGGCACATGCGCAGCATCCACAGAGGAAGTCATTCCACGGCCAGTTCAATTTTATTTATGACGCGCTTTATATTGTAAGGACCCTACAATAACACAGAGGAAACCCCGACAATCAGAGGACCCACTTTGAGCAAACAGACCCAGGCCATCGTGGTTAGCATATCAGATGACTTTCAGGCTAACGGGAGTGAAAAGCAGCGTGACTGAAGCGGAGCGCGAGGCCGTCAGACTCACCTCTGGCAGGCAGCTCGAGCAACATTCAGTAAAATCTATAATTATGAGTGAAGACGCCCCCGACGCGCTGCAGATGCCTTCCTACACAAAGGCCCTGAAACATCCCACCAAGTTCACCGCCATCCTCAGACGCCATGGCAACAGACGAGCGAGCGTCACAGGGCTCAGGCTCTCATCTCGACATCTGCATCATCAAAGGCTGAACGAGCTCAGGCTGAATACCTGCTTCAGTCACACCTGAGCTCTGCTTTCAGGAGGACAGATGAACCTCAGTGGAGGCTGAAATTGCTGCTTCTGTATTTTACAGAAAACAATCTGTCACTTTATCAGATAATCAATAATAAATAATAATTACTGTGATTAAAGATGTTTTTTGGAAGACTTATTATTTACATACGTTACAGATATAATTTGGTAGCAATGTCAGGTGTTGTAAACACTACAGGCCATTTTTATTTCAGTCATAATCAACTGTCAGCCTGCAGTTCCTCTGCTGGGCAGCAGGGGCAGCAGTGAGTCAGTCCCATGGACTCCCATGTTAAAACGTTACAGTAAAGTAACCGTGTTTACGGCCTGATACACAGACCGTTCGGTCTCTGTGGATAATTTCCCCTTCATACCACCTGCGCAGGGAGGATGTTGTTATAACTCACCTCTAAAGTTTGCATTTATTAGGGGCGTGGCCTCTGACAGGTGGATGGTGACACAGGCGGCTGTAGCCGCTAGCTTCGCCTCAGCTAACTGTTCCTCTGCACCGTGTGTGTGTTGCTGGAGCGTTTTTAATGCAATTATCTGATCACTGATTCGCTACGGTTCCTCCTGGAACCGTCTCGTAGGTTGTCTCAGGGACTCGGATGTCTCGGCTGTTTTGCGAACGCCTCGGTGTCCCTCTGGATAATTTGGAGGGGAAGGCTTCTGCTTGGCCCTGAGACCTGGAAGTGACAGAAGATTATTTGATGATGACGGGGTTTTGGGGTTGGATTTTTTTTTTTTTAGCTGTTCAGTTCATTTTTTAAATTTTTAGATGTCTGTTTGGCCTCAAACACAGCAGCTGCCCAAAAGCAGCTGCTGACCGGCTGATTATCAGCAGCCTGACAGATGACCGCAGCAGCAGGGCCGTCGCTCATTTTCAGAAGGAAAGTTTCCCGTCGTCGAGATGCAGATGCATCGATAGCCTCGAGTGAAGAGCGACCCAGTTCATCGTGTTTGACATGAGTGGAGCGTCCTATTTCCTGTGTGTGCGTGTGTGTGTGTGTGTGTGCGTGCGTGCGTGTGTGTGTGTGTGAGCAGCTGTAAAATCAGCAGCATCGTCAGCTCAGACAGAAACACTGAAACACGACTGAAGTTTGGACGATTCATCAGTCGACAGAATCGTTAAACAATCGTGTTTGATATTTTGTGAAACAAACTGCTGAAACCCCAAATTTTGATGTTTGGGATAAGAAAAACGTTAAAAGGACAATGTTTAAAATGGAAATGAAGTCAGAGTATGACCTCACTGACAGGTTGACATTTGAAGGCAACGTGTCGGAGGCTGAAGCTCATCCTCATTGGCTGCGATTTATTTATTTGTTTTTAGCAGAAACTTTTCTGGTTTTGTGTTGTAACCTTTTAAAATCCGAAGCATCAAATGATTTTTGCAATTGGTGTTTAGATGATTTGAACTTCCTGCTGCGTGCTCAGTCATCCAGGTAAGGAAATCCCGGGGTTGGCTTGTGTGGACGCGGCGGTTTCACTGGGAGAAACGTTTCGTTATCATGCAGGTGACTTCTGAACAAGTCTGTTCTTCAGTCTTGACTTTAGTTTGTATTTCATGCAGTGGTCTGTTTGGAGACGTCCATGTTTTTAAAGCTCGCGATGATGTCAGAGATCTTGGTGACGGGCTGATGTGGTGCTCTGGTCTCAGCTGTCTGTGAGCAGCAGCTCCTCTCAGCCAGAGTTGCATCATAAATGCCTCTGAATGTTCACTCGGTTGATAAAAGTGATAAAAGCGGCTGCAGCGTCGCCGCTCTGCCAGCTGGATGTTTGCTGTGAGCTCTCATGTTAAATATAACAGCTGACCTGATTTTGAAGCAACTGTACACACAAACAGACGATGAGGAGGAGGAGGAGGAGGAGTGTCGGCAGTGTCGGGAGGTTTGAGGATGACGTGGGCGCCGATGTGCTGGATCCAGCAGGGGAAAAGCTGAGTCCCTGCATGCAGCGCCTTTCAGCAATCTCTTAAACGGTCGCAGTCCAGGACGCTCACTGAGACGCTTCAATATCTGATTGGCTGTTACCTGACTGCACTGTCAGGTAACGACACGTCGTCATGCAGCATCCGCTCATGACAATAACCTCATTTTATTAAACTAGGCACAACTAGGTAATCCTCATCAGCCAATTAAAATGGAGCTCCGCCTTCTTGAACTTCCTGTTACTACAGTAACCTCACAGCAGCCATGTTATTGGTCACATGATGTCATTAAAAATGTGCCAGAGTGCTCCAACAGCACAAACAGTCCAGGGGTCCAGCTAGCAGCTACAGCCGCCTGTGTCGCCATCCACCTGTCAGTCAAAGAGGCCCCGCCCCTAATGATTCATGCAGTCATACAGGCTGTAAACATGTTTATTTCTGCTGTAATGTTGGTCTGTGGGGACTGAATCGCTGCTGGAGCCTCCAGTGGACGTTACAGGAACTGCAGCTGTAATGTTCCTCAGCCAAGTCTGCGGGTGGGGTCAACCCTGACGGCAGGTGGGTCACATGGTGCCTGTTCCCACGCTGCGTGGTAGGTGTTAGTCGGTCACAAGTCTCCCATCAAGTCCTGCAGACACCCAGTCACCCATTTCCCAGGAGGCTTTGGGGCCCTCAGGCTTAAGGATGTGGGGCGATCAGCCTGTTTCTGCTTTATAGAGCAGCCATGTGTTGGTGACTTCCTTCTGAGTGAACACGATGAATCAGGTTTTGTTATGTTATTGTTCGTTATATGTTTGTTAGGTTAAGTTATTTATGCTGCTGATCCAGGATCAGACCGCAGGACTGAAGGTGCTGGATTATTGTAGATTTCCCACCAAACCGCTGCTGACCCCTGCATGCTGTTTGTGTTTTACTCAGAGGCTAACTTCAGTGTGGGCTCCTGAACGCACCACAGTGCAGCTGCTGAGTGTCACGCTGTCAGTCTGCACTGTAACGAGCCGACCATTGTGACTGTGCAAACGGCGCCGCGTCGTTCCCCGCTGAGTCCCGGTGGAGTTGGTCGGTAATCCGTCCACAGCCGTCTTCGCCGTGTTTAATGGAGATTAGATGTGTTTATGGACCTCCTGAGGCTTCGTTAATCTCGTCGCTGCTCGCTGTTCGCTCGCTTTGCTTTTTGTGTGCGTTTCTGTCTTTAGCCTCATTCAATTAAGTGAACTTTGGTGTTTAATCAGACACGCAGCAGGGACTGAAGCTGCATGTCTGCAGTGGGAGAATATGTTAAAATGAAGTTTAAACCTCGGCCCCGCCTTCATTTGGTGTTTCCTCTGCTCGCAGGCTCAGATCGCCTTCCTGCAGGGCGAGAGGCGGGGCCAGGAGAACCTGAAGAAGGACCTGGTGAGACGAATCAAGATGCTGGAGTACGCTCTGAAGCAGGAGAGGTGAGATACTTTTACCAGGGTCACATATTTCACATGCAAACACTTTGATAAGGAAACAGTCGAATCCTCTCTGCCCTGATCTGAACTGAGTCAAAGGAAAACGTTCGCTCACGCTTGAGATGCGATGTTGGTTTGGGAGAGACCACGGCCGTAGAAACACGGGGGTGTTCCTCCCGCTGCCAACAAGAATGATCAGTCAAAGTCGTTCATAAACATGTCCTCTGCTTATGAACGTCACTCAGAACTGAAATATGAACCTTTTTAAAGCAGCAAAGTTTCCAGCTCATGTTTTAGTTCCAGGTCCTGGTTTAGTTGCCATAGTGAAGGAGTTTCCATTCAATTCAACTTTATTTATACAGCACGAGCAGTCGCCTCAAGGCGCTTTATATTGTACAGTAGATCGCACAATAATAGATACAGAGAAACCCAACAATCATATGACCCCCTATGAGCAAGCACGTTGGCGACAGTGGGAAGGAAAAACTCCCTTTTAACAGGAAGAAACCTCCAGCAGAACCAGGCTCAGGGAGGGGCGGGGCCATCTGCTGTGATTGGTTGGGGAGAGAGAAGGAAGACAGGATAAAGACATGCTGTGGAAGAGAGACAGAGATTAATAACAGGTATGATTCAATGCAGAGAGGTCTGTTAACACGTAGTGAGTGAAGAAGAAACACCCAGTGCATCATGGGAATCCCCCAGCAGCCTACGTCTATTGCAGCATAACTAAGGGAGGATTCAGGGTCACCTGGTCCAGCCCTAACTATATGCTTTAGTCCAGCTGAGAAGTAATAAATGCATGAAGCCCGAATGAGATAAAGACGTTTGTGATATCTGTGTGTGTCTGTCCTCAGAGCCAAATACCACAAACTGAAATATGGCACCGAGCTGAACCAGGGAGAAATCAAACCTCCGAGTTACGACTCAGGTAGGAGTTTTTCTGACTGTTTTTCCCGTCTGCACAAATTCAGCCTCGTGTTCGGTCAGAGGCACAAAAATCACAGTTTAAATTTACGACAACACTAACCCATCTCACACTGCATGTATCCTACATGAAAATGTAATTAATGTCTGCACTGAAGCCTTCAGTCGCCCCCTGCTGGCCATCACAAAGAAACGCAGCATTAGGATGATCTTCTTCACGCTTGCTGTGGTTCCTCTGCTGCTTTACACTCGACTTGTGTTTCTGTCTCTTCACTCCGCACCTCTGAGTTTGATGCTGGGAGAAGCCTCTCTGCTGCCTCCCTGTGGACACATCAGAAATAAACTGGGCCTTTTATTCATACAGTCATCTCGTCTGTTAACGTGTGAGGGTTCCCGGGAGGACATATTTCAGGAGAGGGGCATCTGCAGCACGATGCTTTGGGAATTCACGAGTGGATGGACGGAAACACAAACGTAACGTGTTCTCTGTTTCAGACAACGACAACGAGGCTCCGAGTCCTCCGAACAGCAGCCATCAGCTCAGCTGGAAACAAGGACGCCAGCTGCTCCGGCAGTGAGTGCACACACACACACACACACACACACACACACACACACACACACACACACACACACACACACACACACACACACGCCTTCAGACGTCCAGTGTGTCACAGGATGGCTGTGTGTGTTTAAATGTTTCTGAGAGAGAAGCAGAAAGTCAATCGTCTTAATAGAGATTAACACTTGTAATGAGAATCACACACACTAATCCACTGAGACCAGCAAGAGTGTGTGTCTGTGTGTGTGTGTGTGTGTGTGTGTGTGTGTGTACTTTAAATGAGAGACTATAAAGAACATTTTATCACCAAAAGACAAAACAGAGAAACTAGAACTGACTACAGGTGGAGATGCGTTCACTGCCTGAAATATTACGCAGTTAAAACCTTTTCAACACGAGTCAGTTTAGCTCACAGGAGAGAACAGTGAAAGTTAAAGTCCTCTGATGCTGGAAAACCCTGACGGTGCATCCTCGTCACTCAGTCTTCACCAGCAGGTGGCGCTGTGTCTCTGCGTGATCGGACCGCTCCATCACTCCGACGCTTCTGTTAGCTCCTCAGACTCGTGCGTGTGTGCAGCTCTGTGTGTGTATGTGTGAGTGTTTGTGGTGACAGTGAATGGAGGATTGTGTGAGGCGTCAAGACGTCCTGCGATCGGAGAGGCTGGTACAGATGGGAGGGAGGGAGGCTGGACTGTGTGAGAAACACACTGGGCGTTATTCAGGCTAGACCACAGCGCTGCTCTCAGGTCAGCGGGGTCGAGGCTCGGTACAGTACGGAGATTTAAATTGGAACTTTTTGAGTTTAAAGGAGCTTCGCCCGAGCGGTTTGTTCAATTCGGACTCAGTAAGTACAAAGAGGTTTGCTCCCACCGCAGGCAGCATCTTTCTTTACGATACTCTAAAGTCCTCCAGAACTGGCTGGAACTTGACTAACATCCTTTCTCCCCCTGCAGCAGACGCAGCTTTGACTGCAGATTTGAAATCTGACAAATAAATAAAATCAGCAGCTTGTTCAGAGCTGCTCGAGCACAGTCAGGTGTTTTCTTCCTGTTTGTATGCTCGCACACCCTTACCCGCTCTGAGTCGGCCTGGTTTTGGAAACTGCTGCTGCCCTTTAAAGAAGCTGCTCTGTTCATATAATTGTGGTGTAGCTCAGTGGGAACAGCAAGGCACGGCTGCTGCAGGAGGACACTCGGTATTCAGGAGTCTTCTAAAGATCAGGAGGAATTTCTTTTCACTCCTAATCTTCTTAACGAGCTGGTTTGTTAGTCCAACCTGCAGTCCTGCTGGTACAGGTGAGGTGGGATGACCCTCGACCCCATCTCACAGCTGGGGTTACCCTGGAAACGTCCAGCTGTGGTACATCTGTTTGCACCTGCGGTGTTTCTTTAAGAGATGTGGCTGCAGGGTAACAAAGTAAGCACCCAAAGCTGCAGTTCCTCTAACGTCCACCAGAGGCAGCAGTGAGTCGGTCCCCGCAGGCTCTCATGTTAAACCTTTAAGGCAGAAATAAACATGTTTGCAGCCTGATGTTTAAATTTAATTAAGGCTTAAAATTTGGACCTCTGGACCGTGTTCGTGCTGTTACTGTCACCTTTCATAACTCAGCTAAACGTTACCGTAGCCTCTCCGTCTACAGCAGGAGTTTGGGTTCAGCTAGCGTTCAGCGGTTTTAGAGAGATGTCGGTCGTCTCATACAGATCAGCTGAGATCAGCCACGTTAACCTCGTGGCTGCTGTCGCTCCCTCAGAAGCTCTCGCTGACCTCGTGTCCTGTCTCCGGCTCAGGTACCTACAGGAGGTCGGATACACGGACACCATCCTGGATGTGAAGTCTCAGAGGGTGAGGGCGCTGCTCGGTCTTGCCGGAGACACGGGAGACAAACCGTCAGAGAAGAAAACTGAGCCGATGGTCAACGGCACCGAGCCGTCCTCGCTGAAGGACAGCGGCATGGTCAGGTACGACGCCAGGAGGTGAAATAAAAACACCACACGGCAAAGCGTGCGTCGTTACAAAAACCCATTTCTCCTGCAGTAAGCCCGACGTGTCCGAATCGGCCACCGTGCTGGAGGCCTTCAAGTTCATCGAGAGCGCCGCAGCAGAGTTCAGCGACGAGGACGAGGACGAGGACAGCGAGGGGAGGGACAAAACCATCCTGGACCTGGCTGCAGTAAGAGGCTGACACACTCCCGTTATTTCACTTTTCCTTTCATGTATTCTTCATTCTCTGTAACTGTGGATGAAAATTTGCATTCCCAGTTTCCACAGGGTCTCTGTTTGGCTGTGCCTGCAGAGACCATGATGAAGCCCACTCACTGTGAGGAACATGTTCCTGTCTGCTGACTGGTTCGTCTTAATGGAGAGCACAGGAATGTCATTAGGATGTTCCTTATCTTACAAACACGAGTGAACCACAGCTTTCAGTCTGTAAAAATCTGGAAACGGCACGTTTATGTTTTTTATGTCCAAACCGAGACCATGTGTTATTTCTAAGTAATAATATTGTCATCATAAGAAACATTTATGGAGCTCGTGTGGGTGCTGCAGGTGCTCCCCAGCCTGGAACTCCATCATCTCCACCATCATTGCTTTGGTTGCATATCTGCGAGCGCTCGCCTTCAGAGTAAAAGCTGAGCCTGTTGAAACGTGTGTGCTTCAGCAGTAAGACAAAGCTTTTACTTTGAAGGCAAATGTCCTCAAATGGCAAATATTTACCGATTAGTCGGTGTCTTCTGTGCCCACTACCCACGACCACGGCAATCTGCTGCCAACCAAAGCGACTGCAGGACAGTTTGGATCCCTCCTTGTAGCCACTTTCACGCGCTGACTGACAGCAGTCACGTTTCTCCCGGTGGCTGCTGCGTGATCTCCGGGCCCGTGTGACGGGGCCTTGCTTAATACCTGTAAACATCAGCTATAAAAACGTGGCTTTACCTTTGCACAGATGGTGAGAAAGAAACACTCGTCAACGCCGTCTTCCACGACCTCTGACCTCAGCGATGACCTGGACACGGAGGAGGCGCTGAAGGGTTTTGATTTCTTGGCGAGTCCAGACGAGCTGGACGGATCGCCCGAGTCAAGGAGCGGGGACGACAGCGGCGAGTGGGGTGAGTCACCCGATGGTTTATTTTCTTTTTAGAGCATCAGAACGTTAGCGAGTGAAGCTTTAACCACAATGTTAAAAGAAGACTCCAGAGGTCAGAGTGTGAATGCAGGAGGACCCAGAGTCGCGCCCTGTGGAACTCCAGTTTCCTCTCTACAGCGACCTGCAGGTCACTGGCAGATTTGAGGCAAACTTGACCTTTAGAAACTTTTCTTAATGTTAATAAGTTAGAGGAGTGAAGGTGATCATTGTTTTATTGAGGTTAGAATGAGCAAACAGGAAGTGTCTTTGTTTTTTCTGTATGTACATTCAAGCATCCATGGAGCGCTTATGAAAGCTGCGTGTGCTGTGAATCCCTGTGAGTTTCATTTTGATCATTTTTAAATGAATTTTTAATAAAGATCGTTACGTTTCAGCTCTTTTTTGCAGACGTCTTTTTTGTGAAGGTAAAACAAACTGAAGTTCGTCCTGACCTGCCGTCCTCTGTGTTTACATAAAGAAACCCTTTTTCTGCTGTTGCTTAGCAACCGGTTCAGTGTCGTTCGGCCAATGACGGAAAGCTCCCCACGCGCTTGGTGATTCAACACTTGAGTCCAAATAGTAAAGGAGCGCTGAGTCAGCGCAGCAGGTCTCACCACAGTCCTGTGTGCTCACGGCGTGAAAGGCCGCAGCACGGAGCTTCGTCTCCGCTTTAACGCCGTTTCCATCTTGAAGTTTGGTCTGTGACGCTGGCTCCGCTTCACACTGAGATATTAAAGCAGCCGAGCGCAGATAAAACCCGTTTGGCTGCTCGGTTATGAAACCGTCGCTTCTTTGATCCCGTCTCAGCTCCATCATCCCCTCACCTTTCAGCTCGTCGTTACCGTGGCAGTTTCCGTCGCTGCACGCTTCTTATCTGTGGAGCCTGGTGTGCCCTTTGACCTTCTACAGATAATGCTTGTCCCCATCAGACCTCTTCTACACCTGTGGAGCTGCGCCCCCTACAGCGGAGGAGAGTAAGAGCAGCAACAGTCCTGAGACTCTTGCTGCAGACTGAACAGCCGGTTTACTGTTTGAATTGCTTAAAATGTAGAAGCTCGTAAACAGAAGAAGGTGAGGAACTGCAGGATTAACAGGAAACAGAATAAACTAACTGCATCTCGACTTTCATGGTTTGCATTTTTACGGAAAGCATCCTTTATTGTCTCATAACTTCAGTGTGAAAAACACCTTTAAGCTGTTCAAACAGATCAGCTGTACTCGCTGCGTCACGATGTGAATGTTTGATTTCTCTGATGATTCACTGGAGAAAATGTGAAAAAGCGCGTTCACACTTTCAGCTTCATGTGGGACGAAGGCTCAGCCTCCAGCTGATTCCTTCTGGGTCACATGAGTGTTTTCTGTGAGGGACAAAAACATGGTTAATCCTGGAGCCGCTCGTACAGACTCGGCTCTGAGATTATCCACAGATTCAGGACATTTTTAAAGTTGATGTAAGACTGAGCAGATTCTGTGAGGTCACCTTCATCTTTGGTTGAGGTTATCTGGGATGAATGGTACAGGAGGAATCTTTGCATCCTTCTCGCCTGTAGGAGGCGCTCAACTCGCTGCATCTGCAGCCGTCGTCTTGTTTCTGCGGGACGCGGTTAGCCGAGGAGGGAGGGACTGCTGGCCTGGCTCTGCACACGTGTGTGTAAAGCACAGGGGGCGCCGTAGAGCGAGGTCAGCTGACAGATTAAAGCGACAGCGTAGCTGGGTTACCCCCGTCTGTCTGAGGGTCCTCACTCGTCATCACATCCCCCTCAGGGATGGATTTGAACTGTACTGCATCCAGACACTCACAACATGTTTCTGCCTCCCCTCCCTCCCTTCTCCTCCCTCCCCTCTCCCCTCCTCCCCGCCTCCTCCCCTCCGTCCTGTAGAGAAGGAAGAGCAGTCTCCTCTGGGTGAAATGGCCTGGGATGTGGACCAGGGACTGATAGCCCAGCTCAAGGAGCAGTACAGGAAGGAACGCAAGGGCAAGAAGGGGGTGAAGAGTAAGTCGTGCTGCAGGCCTGTGCTTCATCCTCCCTCCTCATCCTCTTTACGTTTTGTTCCCCCTCATGCTCTTCCTGTAATAATAAACTATTTATTCTCCTTTTCATCTCTAAGTTTTCCCTCCTCACATCGCCTCGGTCCCATCACTGGTCCTGTGTGTGTCACATGTTAGATGGCAGCTTTGTTATTTGGGAAATCTCATTGGAGGATTCCCCTCCACCCTCTGTTTGGTCCGTGTTGGTCTTCTGTCTTAGCATCCAACCGTTTCAAGGGTCAGTTAGGAGGCTGTATACAAAAGATGAACAGTTGAGGGACTACAGTTAGCTGAGGTGAAGTCTAGCAGACAGCTAGCAGCTACAGGTGACAGTCAAAGAGGCCACGCCCCTCATAATGTAAACTTTAAATGAGTTATCAGGTTACAGAGCGATCAAACAGTTTGTGTATCAGGCTGTAAACACGTTTGTTTCTGCTGTAAAGTCTGAACATGAGTCTGTGGGGACTGACTCACTGCTGCCTCTGCTGGATGTTAGAGGAACTGCAGTCGCTGAGATGTGGCGCTCTGGTTGTGCTGGAGAGTGAACAGTGGATGGAAGGTTTTTAATACCTGAGCCGCTTTAATGCTCACATCATCCAGATGTGCAGATAACACAGTGTCCTCCTTCACAGCTGGACCATCAGTGTGCTTTTCAAACTGAGATGATTTGTAGGAAACTTTATTGCGCTGTGGAAACTGCGCCCTGGTTTGGGTCAGGTTATGTTCTTTGGGTTATCTTCAGTTTTTTTTTTTACTTCCTGTTGGTTTCCGGCGCCTCGCACAGCCTCGCACGGCCTCGCACAGCCTAATCCTTATGAAACCATCATCAGATTGAATCCGTCCGTGCTTGTGTTGCGATGGCAGCGACTCGTCTGCATCGGTGTCTCCGTCTGTCCGGCAGGTTTCTGTCCTTCCTGCTCTTCGCTCGTCTTCTTTGTTTCGCCATCGATGCCTCGCAGAGGCGCTGCTGCTCCTTCTTTCCATCTTCCTGCTTCACGTTTTATCTTTCATCTCTCCCCTCAAACATCGTTGTTCTCCCGCCTTCATCGGGCTTCCTGTCCCCTCCTCATCCTCTCTCGTCTCTCTTCTTCCTCCTGCAGGACCAAACCGGTCTAAGCTGCAGGACATGCTGGCTAACCTGCGGGACGCCGAGGACCTGCCCTCCATGCAGCCGGCCGTGACGCCCCCCTCTCGGTCGAGCGTGCCCAGGCTGAACGAGCACGAAGTCGGACGCCCCGATGACGGTAGCCCTCCCTCCGTCTCGGCTCAGCGGTCATGTGTGAGTGACGTTAATGTTCAAACGTTTCCTGTTTCCGTCCTGCAGAGGCGATGACGTTCCTGCCGTCGTCGGGGAAGTCGTTCATTCTGGGCAGAGTGGACGAGGCGGTTTCTAACGAGCTCGGATTGGGAGAGCTGGCCGGACTGACCGTCGCTAACGAGGCCGAGGGCTTGATGTACGACGTGAGTAACATTAACCTGTCACAGGCTGCTTCAGGCCACGCCCCCTCGTGGACATAATCTCAGAAAGAAAAGATGAAGAGCAGCGAGTAAAACCTGATTCCACTCGTGGTTTGTTTTGTTTTAGCGGTTTGATTTGAATATTCAAGGAATGTTTCCACAGTGCTCCTGCACCCTGACATAGAGCTCCGCCCCCACAGCTGATTCTAACCTATCAGAGAGCTTAATGAGACCTTTTCCCTCCCTCAGATCGCCAACAACAAAGATGCTCTGAGGAAGACGTGGAACCCGAAGTTTACCCTGCGGAGCCACTTTGACTCGGTGCGCAGTCTGGCCTTCCACCCGGTGGAGCCGGTTCTGGTCACCGCCTCCGAGGATCACACCCTCAAACTGTGGAACCTCCAGAAGACGGCGCCCGCCAAGAAGTGAGACTCCACGTTTTGCCATCACACATGTATTCTATGAAATAGGGCAGGGACAGCTGAGTAGGTAGAGTGGTTGCCCCATGATCGGAAGGTCGGGGTTCGACTCCACTGAACGGCTACTCTGAGGTACCCCTGAGCGAGGTACCGCCCCTACACCCCACTCACCGGGCGCTGCAGCGGCTCTGCAGCGCCCGCTGCTTCACTGGGTGAATGGTTTAAATGCAGAGGAGTAATTTCCCTACGGAGAATATCACATACACATTATTATTATTATATTGAATAAGATTATAAAATGATCTGTTTTTCACCTGAAGTTGAAAACGCTCTGAGAGATGTAAACGTGGATCCAAATGCAGACTCTGCTAACGTAGCTTTGCATGATTCCTCAAAATAATCCTCCTCTGATTATGATCCTGAGCCTCGGTTTATCCCCTCTTTGAAACGAGCCGTTTTAGCTCCTCTCCCTTTAAGCAAACTTTCCTCTGATTGGCTGCCCCTCACAAACAGAAGGTTTAAACTGCAGATGGGCGGGGCTTCTGTGGCATCATGCAGTCTGCAGCCTGAGCTGATGTTACAGGACAAATGTCCAGCTCACGAAGCCGGCGGTCTCACTCCTCTCCTTCGATCCTCAGGTGCGCGGCGTTGGACGTGGAGCCCATCTACACATTCAGAGCCCACAGGTGAGCGTGGGAGCGTTCCCAGCACCGCACACGTTCAGCCTGAATCCGTTCATGCGGTCATAAAAACCAACGTAAGTGTCTGTGTCATTCTGATTTCGTTCTGTAGCGGTGCCGTGCTGTGCGTCACCATGAGCTCGAGTGGCGAGCAGTGCTTCAGCGGTGGCGTAGACGGCACCATTCAGAGCTGGAACACCCCCAACCCCAACATCGACCCCTACGACTCGTATGGTACGACCCGGCTCCTCCCAGCACACGCCTTCATCGTGCTCTGTTTTCACATCTTCACGTGAGGATTTGCTCTCGTTTCCTCTGCAGAGCCGTCCGTCCTGCGGGGGGCGCTGTGCGGTCACACGGACGCGGTGTGGGGTCTGGTCTACAGCTCGGCTCACCGCCGCCTCCTCTCCTGCTCGGCCGATGGGACGGTGCGGCTGTGGAACGCCGCCGACACCTCGCCGTCTCTCGCTGTTTTCAACGAGCGAGGAGGTGAGAGAACATCTGCACCGCAGCTTCAAGGAGGCGCATTACAGTTTCATGTACCTTTAGTTACTCCTCGAGGAGGAGGAGCTTAAGTGGCGCTGTTGTCTCTGTGCTGAATCTCTGCCTCTCTCTCAGAGCTCGGAGTTCCGACCTCGGTCGACCTGGTGAGCAGCGAGCCGGCTCACATGGTGACGTCCTTCGACACCGGACACATCGGACTCTTCAACATGGAGACGCAGCAGCTCGTCCTGAAGCTGGAGTCGGCCGGTCCTCCAGGTACGACCACAAACTCAGCGAGTATTTACAACCCGAGAACAAAAAGTGTGAATAAAAACAGACAGAACCCAGAAACACGTCACATGTTCAAACCGTCCACGTGTCCACGTGGGACGTCTGTTTATCCCGATCATGTGACCGACCTGCTGACAGCTCACCTGATCATCTGCTGAATGCTCCTCCAGCTGTTTCTTTCTAAAAATGTCTCAGCTCAGTTTTCTTTGTTCTGCTGTGAGTAAAATCTGAGTTTACGTCGTTTTGCTCGTCACTCTGCGTCCCGACGGTGTTTGCAGAGCTCCGCCTCTAAATCATGTTCACCAATGAACAGGATGAAGCAGGCTTCAGATATGTCGACGGGAAGTTTGCGGAGACTTTCGTTTGTGCGTCTGCTGGTTAATTCTGCTGCCGTTTCGAAGCGTCGTGGGTGTTACGGCGCCGTCTGCAGGCGGAGCTGATGCTCTGACGCTTACACGTATTTACTGCTAATGTTCTCCTTCCTCCTCACGCTCGCCTCCACGCAGAAGCTCCCTGCAAGATCAACAAAGTGCTGAGCCATCCCACGCTGCCGATCACCATCACCGCTCAGGAGGACCGCCACATCCAGTTCTTCGATAACAACACAGGTACGCCGTGACGCGTCCTCAGCTTTGCTTCTTTTGTTGCCTCGCAGATCAAATCTAAACTTTAACCGTGTTTCAAACTGAAGGTAAGCTGATCCACTCCATGGTCGCCCACCTGGACGCCGTCACCAGTCTCGCTGTGGATCCAAACGGCCTTTACCTCATGTCAGGAAGTAAGTATCCGAGCGCACGCCAGCTGGCACATCCCATAATATAATCAGACTTTATAAAGAGTCTACAGGTACTTCCTGTATTTATTATTTTCACTCTAAGAGCTCTGGAGTGAAACGCGCTGTTCTCACAGCCGAGCCAATCACAGCATCAGGAAACCAGGAAGTGTTTGTTTATGATGAAAAAGACAAACGTATCCATGTAAGATTAACAGTAACAATCGTTTGTTTGACGTCTTTATATTTTTTTATGTATTTTTATTTTATTTTTGTCCAAAAATGTTCAGAAGTTTAAAAAGTTTTTTCTGTGGGACTGACTGACAGACGGGGGGATCTGCAGGTTCATCCCTCGCTCTGTCCTGTAACATCTAAAGACCTCCATCTTTATTTACAGTCGCTGCTCTGTGCTGATTGGCTGTCTCTCTTCCCGTCAGGTCACGACTGCTCGATCCGTCTGTGGAACATGGAGAGTAAAACCTGCATCCAGGAGTTCACCGCACATCGTAAGAAGTTCGAGGAGTCCATCCACGACGTGGCGTTCCATCCCACCAAGTGCTACATCGGCAGCGCCGGGGCCGACGCGCTCGCCAAAGTCTTCGTATGACCTGAATGTGGTCAGCTGACCGCCCCGACACACTTAGTGGGGTTCTTATTTTTGGACAGATGGAGGTCGCTTCCTCTGCAGAAGGTGACCCCACCTCATTCCCCCCCACGCCCCCCCTTTAAGATTCTTCTCGTGCTAAGCCCCGCCCCCTGCTGGACTCAGGCTGGCCCGGGTTCACAAAACAAACTGACCTCTGAGTGAGGGAAGACGTTATCACGCAGCTCCGGGCTCGCCGCAGACGTCCGTCTCATCGTAACGTGCCTTCTTTCTGTCGGACGCTCAGAACAAACCCGAGACGCCGGAGACGAGTCGGGACGGGGAGGTGATGGCGGCCAAGTTTAACCTTCACACGACCTCCGTTTGTTAGTCTGTCGTCCTGAGCTGAGCGGCTGCGAGGACAGTCCTGGATCTGTCCCCGCCTTTAGTGTGCTCCACCTGAGCCACGCCCACACAGGCGGGAACTTTGGCCGCTGTTCCACGTTGGTTCCATCAGGTTCTCGTCCCTGCTGTTGGCGATGACCTGGCGCTCGGTGGGAAGCAACATTAAAGACAATCGGAGCCTGATTGGCTCCAGCCTCAAACATCCGAACATGAAGGTCCTCACTGCGCTCTGCAGAGTCCACGCCGTGATGTGGAGAGGGCGGGGTTAACCTGAGAGGGCGCCACCTGCTGGGACCACCAAGACACTGACGCTCAGGCTGTGACTGAGCAGTAACCCTTCACTGAATCAATCATCAAGGTTCAACAGAGTCCGTTTGGCTCCACCTGAGCTCTGATGGGGTTTCTTTGCCTCCTCCTCCTGCTCCTCCTCTTCCTCCTGCTCCTCCTCCTCCTGCTCCTCCTCTTCCTCCTGCTCCTGCTCTTCCTCCTGCTCCTCCTGCTCCTCCTCTTCCTCCTGCTCCTCCTCTTCCTCCTGCTCCTCCTGCTCCTCCTCTTCCTCCTGCTCCTCCTGCTCCTCCTGCTCCTGCTCCTCCTCCTCCTCCTGCTCCTGCTCCTCCTCCTCCTCTTCCTCCTGCTCCTCCTGGATCTTTGATCCGCTGAGCTTTCTGTTCTAAACCCTGAGCGACGCTAACAGGGACTTTTTGGGAAACCTCACCTGGAAGGTTCTCCTCACTCACTCACGGGTTGTAAGATATGTGGCTGCTTTTGTGGGCGTGACCCTGCGGCTAAGCTTTTCTCTCCGGAAATCAAACGGGTCGGCCCGGACGCCTCCGACTAATCCCGACGCCTGCTGTTGCTAATGCTAATTACCTTCTTGTAACATACCTGAGTAACACCTGTGCTGCGCCCCTCAGACCTGCTTTCCAAGCCGGAGGATTCCTCTGATGTGCTCGGTTTGTTCACCGTGAGACGCAGGCAGATCTTTTTTTATTCTGTTTTACTTGAAAAGTGTCGTTTCTTCTTTTTGGGGTTTCTGCTGATGTTTTAATGACTTTTGTGTTTTTTAACCAAACGCATCATGTCAGACAGCAGCTGCTTCCCGTCGTGGTGTGAAACGGTCGGCGTGTACAAAGAGTTAACAGATATATGTGTGTACAGTTTTTAGGTATTAAAGCAAATCTATTTATTAACTGGTGTAAAGAGTGTATTTAGGGCAGTTTTAACTGGTTGGTGAGCAGAAAGATCAAACGTTGAGTGTTTGTGTTCAGCTTTCCTGTAAACTTGTGTAGAACATGAATGCAGTCAGAGACGTGAACGCTTCCTTTAAAAGCTTTTTATCCATGACTTTCACCTTTACCTGCACACCTCTGTGTTCAAGGGTGTTTTCAAAAGTTTTGTCCGTGATACGAGCGGGCAACTTCCTGTTTGGTTTCCAAAGTAAGAGCATATCCACACAGCCGGCTGATTTCTGCATTAAAATGAATCAATTCAACTCGTTTTTGTTGGGTTTTTTTCTTCCATAAAAGGAAGTTGTGGATGATTCCAATCCTCACTGCCTCATCCCGTTTACTCCATGTACACAAAAATAAACTGTTAAACAAAAAAACTCATCAGTTTGACAGATTTTCTTAAAGCGTTTGCGTCGTGCAGTCGTGTCGGAGTCGTGTGTCGAAGATAAACCGTTTGATGTTTTTCAGCTTCTTAAATGTTTCAGTCTTTTCTCAGTGACGACAGCACAGCTTTAGATTGAACACGTGTAATGGCGGCTTTTATTTTTATGTTGTAAAGTTGCCAAAAACATTCAGTAACTTGTAGGAAATGATGTTCAGCTGCCCGCTGAGAGCAACATGGAGTCAGCGCTGATTTCTTCATGGTTTGGAAGCTTTATTTGTACTAATCTGCCGCTCGCTCACTTATGAAGCTTCTGTTGCCCAAAATTAGTTTCAGTTTGTCATCAGTCTTTCATGCATCTTCATCTTCAGCTGGATGAACTGAAGACTTTCAGCTTCACAGAGTGTAACTGTTTAAATTTGCTCTCTTTCTTGTTCTGTTCTGCCGGGTTTTTTCACCTCCAAGCTTCTCAGCGCTGACAGAAACCTGCAGAGTTTAGCAAAACAACCAGACTGGAGCACATTCATGATATTTCTGAGTCTGTCAAAATTCACACTCTGAAATCTGTTTTTGCTCCACCAAAGTGCACAAAATGTATTTATTTTAATTTGCTTCCATCATATCTTTAGTTTATTTTAAAATAACCAGATTTTAAAGCTGAATAAAAATGAAACCTGACTTCTTTAACAGAAGCCAACATGTCCTCCAGTAACCACGTCTCATTTCTTCCTCTTCGGTGATAAACTCGGGGCCGTGGCTCCGTCTCTGTGCAGTGTTTGCAGATGAAATCTTCTGTGAGCTGAACTCCAGACTGAATCCTGCCTGTAAACTGTGGATGTGCTTTATTCCCTCCCATCGTAGGAGGGACGATGGGAGCTGCTCGAGCTGTACATACAGTTCACACACGGTGGTTTTTTTGCTTTTTTGTGTCTTTTTGCCTTCAGAGTGGGAGAGTGACAGATTTATCAGTAACAAATAAATATGTTGTATATCATCCTGTGTGGTTTCATTGTTGTTTTTTAAGTGTTGACGGGAACGAGAGAGGGAACAATGAAAAACAGAACATTTTGAAATCAGTCAGCTTAGAAATCTCTCCGATTATCACATAGGTTTGGTTTTTTAAGAAGATTTTCTGTTAACTTATTTCTTGTTTATTTAAGTCTCGACCACTATAATTATTATTGACCAGACGCTGTAATGAAGACTGGTTATCAATTATTTTTATTATTTTATATAATAAATATTAACAGTTTTAAGCTGCTTGTTAAAGGTTTAGAAACCAGGTTTTTAAGCATGAGCGCTGGTCCGCCAGGTGGCGCTGATTCGCCGTCAGGCTGGATTCCCATCCGTCCAAACGGAAACGAAGAAGCCTCTGTGCGGCGCTGCTGCGCTCTGATTGGCTGACAGGCCTGCGGCTCCTGCGGGTAAACAAGAGCTGCGCCGCTAAACGCAAAAAAAAAAAAGCAACACGCCGTGTTTTATGAGGAGGAAATAATCAAAAGCACACCTGTGTGACTTTACGGTGAGTGTTAACGCACCGATTTAACAAACGGCTGAAGTTTCGAAGCGAAATGAACTCTTTAAAGCAGCAAATAACTCAGTTAGCTTAGCATAAACCTGCTAACACAAACAGAACACGTTTATAAGATGAGTTTTTATTTTGGACTCCGGGGTCGGGCTGCCTGCTCACACCGGTTCGGGGTTTTACTGCTGCAGATTTGTCATTTGTTGTCGCTTTTATTGAAACACTTCGTGAAAGTATCGAGGTGTGTTTGGCTGTGCTAATGTTAGCTCCGCGCAGCTAAAATCCTGCGGGTTTTAAGCGGACTCTGGTTTCTCTTCCCAGCGCTCCTCTTCTCCTCTCCGCGCTCCAGTGGCACCGGCTCCCCGGGCTGCCATGAGCGGGTCTGCGGTCTGACTGCAGGACGATGGCTGCGGAGCTGTTTCCCACCAAGAAGCTGGTCCCGGCCGCCTCTGTGCAGCAGTACCAGCAGCAGAACCTCACCAACAACAACACCAGCATCACCAGCTGTAACTGGCAGGGCCTGTACCCCACCATCAGAGAGAGGTGGGTGTGTGGAGGAGGCCGAGATCCAGCACTAGAGAGAAAGGATTCAGATTGTCTCCGGAAAAAGCCAGCAGCAGAATTTAAAACGCAAAAGACTTTTTAAAAATTACTTTAAAATGCTCGGCTGCAAGAATGTGAGAGCCCCGAGAACGAGTACTGGAACCTAAATGTTTAGTTCACCCTCCATCATCATGCAGCTTTCTCAGACACACATGCAGCATTTCTGCATTTGAAAGATGAGTTTGCAGGTCTGACGGGTTGCTCCTGCTTTGGTGTCTTTTCATTAACTGACCCCTCAAAACTGCTGTGTTCTTATAGGAATTCAGTCATGTTCAACAATGAGATGATGGCAGATGTTCACTTCGTCGTGGGACCACCGGGGGGGACGCAGCGAGTGCCCGGACACAAGGTAACGCAAACACTGGACAGTTTCAGAGCCCAGAAGATTCTGCTCGTTTTCAGACGTCTGCTCAGCACTTACAACCAGCTCGCTCCTCAGGCCGGTTTATCAACTCTAATGCTTTCAGCTGAGTCTCTGCAAACGTTAGGACATCACCGCCTGAAGGTCAGAAATACAGTGAGGAGCACAGACAGTTATCAGTAAGCTCTCAGAGCAGGCTGAATAAGGACATCTGTGGTCACTTGATTCTAGTTAAAGACTCAGCTGATTTCTGAACACTGGAGCGATCAGCAGCTTGTAGTTAATGAAAGGCTGTCGCGGTTTAGCAGAGACCATGTTTGCATGGAGCTGACTATTAAACCAGAATATCATAGCAACACAATAACAACAAACAGCTTCAAGGAGGTTCAGGAAGAAATGCCTGCAAAAGAAGACAAAATATTCATTCACAAATGTCCAGACCATGTGAAAAAACCAAGTCCAAAGTATGTCCTTTAACATGGGTTGGGTCATTAACCCACTGAACCAGGTTAAGAGTCAGTTAAAGCAAGGAAGTCTTTAGCAAATGGGTCATCCTTACAGCAAGTGTGTATGATAAAATCACCAACAATGAGAACACAACCATATTTAAAAAGAACAGAACCTAGGAGATCAGCAAAGTCCGTGATAAAACATTTGCTATATTTAGGCGGTCGCACCACGCAGAGTGTGGTCGTGGATGCAGTCATCTCCAATAACTGGACTTCAAAACTAGAGTAGGTAGGTGAGGGTAGCTGCCGAACTGCATATGAATTTTTAAAGACCGAGGCTACGCCGCCACCCCTACCAGTAAGCCTTGGTGAGCTAAAAGCAACACAGTCCGATGGAAGAAGTTTGGAAAAAGGGATGAACTCACCAGGATGAATCCAGGTTTCAGTCAGGAATAAAGCATCAATCCCATTAGTGGAGAGCAATGCCATCCGTATCCTAGGGGCTAAATCCCCACGGGTGGTGCGTCATAGGACACTTAGGTTGCTTCAGCAAACGCCGCGTCGGAGCGATGTTATCCAAACCCGAGCAGGAAAACATGCCACAGGAAGGGGAGGGAAGGATTCATGGTCAGCTGAGCAGATCCAACGGTGGATGAGCAACTTAGCATCAGAGCACTCCTGGAAGGAGGGAAATCCAGGCTGGCATGTGGGTAGCCTGTGGCTCTGGTTTTAAAGTAGACCCTGAGCCGAACAGGACGGCCGCTCCTTCTACCGCGTTTCCTGTCGCGTTTCTTGTGTAGATTAGGAAGAGGTAGGTGGAAGAAGCCGGTCAGAGGGTCCAGTCAGGGCGGTGTGGCGTTGCCCAGGTTCCAGCAAGGATCAGGCCGAGAGGAATGGGAGAGTTTTAAATTTAAAAGTGTTTGCCTGTCTTTTGTAATCAGTGCACAGCCATTAGATGAGCATACAACTAAAAGGATAAAAAATACAATGCCAAGAAAAGAGCGTAGAGGGGGTAAAAAGCAGCGAAACGGATACAGCCAAGGACCGGCGCCATCTTCATCTGCATGTGAACACCAGGCTGTGTCAGATCACTCAGTTTGTCTTTAATCAGAATGTAGAGCATTGTGTCAGTGGCTGTAGATCAGGGCATCTATGAATTTAAAGTTTGGTGGTTTGATTTCTGACTGCATGCTAAAGTATCCGTGGGCAAGATACCAAGTTTCTCCCCGATGCAGCCGTCAGAGTGTAAATGTTAGCTAGAAAGCACTTAAGAGGGGGGAGGGTGAATGATGCATGTTGTATAAAGCGCTTTAACCAGTCCATCTCGCATCAGTGGCTCCAGTGTTTACTCGCCATAAGCCTTCAGCTGCTCCACGCCTCGTGTCTGAAACTCCCCACCACTTCACCCCCGTCAACTAGACTCAGTTTAAATCTCAGCACATCAGCATCATGTTTTTTTTGTTGTTCCTGGAAGTTTATAATATTGTTTTTTATTGGTAATTAAAGTAACCACAAGTGTTGTGAAAGGATATAAAATGCAGTTGTGGTTCTTTTCTTTGAGCTTTGATAATCTCAGGGCGTCGATAATCGTCTCCGAGCTTCGATCTGTGTTTAAAGTGTAACTCTCGACTCTGACATCGTCCTCGTTGTTCTCTGTTCTGGCAGTACGTCCTGGCTGTCGGCAGCTCCGTCTTCCACGCCATGTTCTACGGCGAGCTGGCCGAGGATCAGGACGAGATCCGCATCCCCGACGTAGAACCACCGTCCTTCCTCGCCATGTTGAAGTGCGTCAACCTTTGATTTTGTTTACCTCGTTACACAAACACCTGACCGCTCACCCACAACCGTGCCTTTGCCTCCGCAGGTACATCTACTGCGATGAGATCGACCTTTGCGCCGACACGGTGCTCGCCACCCTCTATGCTGCCAAGAAGTACATCGTACCTCATCTGGCACGAGCCTGCGTCAACTTCCTGGAGACCAGCCTGAGTGCAAAGAACGCCTGCGTGCTGCTGTCGCAGAGCTGCTTGTTCGAGGAACCCGACCTGACGCAGCGCTGCTGGGAGGTGATCGACGCGCAGGCCGAGCTCGCACTGCGCTCCGAGGGTTTTTGCGACATCGACGTCCAGACGCTGGAGAGCATCCTGCGGCGGGAAACGCTCAACGCCAAAGAGATGGTGGTGTTTGAGGCGGCGCTGAACTGGGCCGAGGCCGAGTGCCAGAGGCAGGATTTGCCGCCGACCATCGAGAACAAGCGCCTGGTGTTGGGTAAGGCCATCTACCTGATCCGCATCCCCACCATGGCGCTGGAAGACTTTGCCAACGGGGCGGCGCAGTCTGGCGTGCTCACGCTCAACGAGACCAATGACATCTTCCTGTGGTACACCGCCGCCAAGAAGCCCGATCTGCTGTTCTGCACCAAACCGCGTAAAGGCCTGTCGCCGCAACGCTGCCACCGCTTCCAGTCCTGCGCTTACAGGAGCAACCAGTGGCGGTACCGAGGTCGCTGCGACAGCATCCAGTTCGCGGTCGACAAGCGCGTCTTCATCGCCGGCTTCGGCCTGTACGGCTCCAGCTGCGGCTCGGCCGAATATAGCGCCAAGATCGAGCTGAAGCGCCAGGGCGTACCGATGGCCCAGCGCATCATCAAGTACTTCTCCGACGGCTCGAGCAGCACCTTCCCCGTCCGGTTCGAGTACCCGGTGCAGATCGAGCCGGACACTTTCTACACCGCCAGCGTGGTGCTGGACGGCAACGAGCTGAGCTACTTCGGCCAGGAGGGCATGACCGAGGTGCAGTGTGGGAAAGTGACCTTCCAGTTCCAGTGCTCCTCCGACAGCACCAACGGCACTGGCGTGCAGGGAGGCCAGATCCCCGAGCTCATCTTCTACGCCTGACGGGCGGAACGGAGGGCGCCGCAGAGATTCCTGCTTCACTGCCATGTTGACTTTAAAACTGTGGAGTTCTCAGGAAGTTGCTGAAGGAAAGACGGACTCGCTGAGCCTCAAAGACAGAACACCGACGACTCGATGGAAACATGAAGAAACAAGAAGACGTCCCTCCAACGCTGCCTGTGTTCATCGTCTCCGTTACGTAGGAGTTGGAAGAAAAGACGATGGCTTCAGGTTTGTCGGGACTACTTTCAGTGGCAGATTAATCCACAGCTGTCACCAGACATCACACTACAAACACCTGTGCAATCCTGTCCGAAAGCCCCGTTTAAGGGTCTTATGTTAGTCTGTGTTCAGTCCACAGAACCACAGAGGACTTCCACAAGCTGTCGATCATATCTATTGATTAAACACTAAAATCAATCAGATATTCAGGTCACCAGATAAAAGCAAGTACAGATGAGTGTGTTTGCTTTTAAAAGCGACTGAGGTGATTAAACACATCTTTTATTACTCACGGTGGACGTTAAGCAGATCACTAAAGAGACACAAGCAGTGATTTGAGTTTGTGTGGCTGCAGTCTGAATGTGAACATCTGCACTGAAGCAAGAGGACAATATGTTCCCTGTAGTCTGATTCAGCTGTTTGTGGGAGTTTTTCCTCAGCTCTGTCACGGCTGTCGGGATATTTCGCTCTCTGATCTGGTTACTGAGCGTTTGATATAAACGTTCACCAGCTCAGCTCCACGCGACTTTAAAATCCTGAAATTCTGCTCCAGATGTTTTCACCTGAACTGTTTTTCTGTTCGACCCTCATGTTCTTTGGAAGCTTTATTACGGTTCAGGTCTCACTGCGCCCTCTTGTGGTGCCGAGTGGTATCACACGACAGCCCTGTTTGAGCTTCAGCACAGCTGTATTGGCCTCAGTCACAGCATCTGTTTGTTTCTGCTGAACGCTTTGTTCGTTTTAGGTTTTAAACTTTTTTTTTTTAAACACAGGAATTTTCAATAAATACCTTTTGGTGCAAACGTGCCATAAATCAATAAATAAAGCAGCGCATAAATGCAGCTGTTTAATTTTGGTCGGTCAGACAGTTTCTTCTCCTGGAGCAGAACTTTAAGATTTTTCAGGAACTTGGGGACTTCTTCCAAACATAAACTGGGAGGACTGGGCGAGCAGCGTCTCTGAGGGTTTTCAGTTTGTTGCCTTAAAGAAAATGTTTGAATTTAATAAAATTTGTAAAAGTGAGATTCTTAAACATTCCTGCTGTTGATGAAGGAATCAAAGTTTTATTTTAGTTTGTGTTCGTGGACGGTTCATCACATTCCTGCTTTTCTGTTTCTGATTTGTTTGAAGCAATTAAAAGGACGTTTCACTGAAATGTTCCTGTGATTTTAACTCTGTATTTAAGTTGTTTGTAGCTTAAAATCCTCGGGCTCTTATTTTGAAAATCACGTGTACCTATGTTATCCTAGGTTTTTGTTGAAGGTGTGTAAATGGATTTCTGTGATAGACACTACTCGTCTTCCTCTTTTTCTTTGTGTAATCTGAAAAATTACTTTTTTTTAATGATTGTAGACGAAGAAAAAGTTTTTGTTTGTTTCCTGTCGTCTGTTTCAGCCAGAATGTGCAGTGAGTCAGCGGCCTTATCGATGTGTTACTGTGACACATTTGGAAATAAAAGGTTTGATGGATTTCTCTGAGTCTCAGTTTTTGTCTCACGCTGAAAAAAATCACATCTGAAGGTTTCAGAGGGAAGAAATGATTCCAGCGAGTCTGTGAATGAAACATGAAAAAGTAATAAATTCACATAAAATGGAATTTTACTGCATTTCCATTAACTTTGATTTGATTAACGAATCAAACCAAAGTTTGTGCGAGAAAGCACAAAAATGAAATTTGAAGTAAGTAGAAAAATGTTTTCTGATTAAAAGTAAATTATGAAAAAAAAACATTTGATTCGTTGTTTACTTTTTATCAAATATTTTCTGGTAACTGTCAGGCAGGGAAAGAAGGTCATGAAATCAAAACTTTGAAAGAAAAAATCCAGTTTATTTCACATGATTACAGATTACAAAAGTTTAAAAATCAACATAACAGCTTCAAATTCTGAAGTTTTTCCAAAATGTTTGGTAAACAAGAAAAACAACTTCTATACATTAAAAATTACAAATGAGTAAAAATTGTGTTAAATATTCTAATTTGTGAGATTGAATGAAATCATGAATAAATAATTGGACCTTTGGCTCGATGTAAATGAACAAAGATTTACCCTCAATGTTTCTACTTATAATAACATGTGTTATAACATATAATAACGCTTTTCGGTCACCTGGTGAAATATGCTGACGACACAGTTCTCCTGTCACTGCCGTCAGGCCCCTCACAACACCACGGGCCCGCTCTGCAGGAGTTTGTAGAGTGGTGTGACAGCTCCAAGCTTGAACTGAACGTGAGCAAAAACAAAGAGATGGTGGTGACCTTCTCCAGTAGGCAGAGGGATCTGGCTGCTTCAGTCACCACCACCATCCACAGGAAGCCAGTGGAGGTAGTTGAGGAGTACAAATACCTGGGAACCATCTTTGACAACCTCCTGAAATTCTCTGCAACACAGAGGAGATTCTCAGGAGGTGCCACCAACGGCTATACCTCCTTAGGAAACTCAACTCCTTTGGAGTCAGCACACCCATCCTGATGACTTTTTACTACGCCTTCCTGGAAAGCATCATGACCTTCTCCATCACCTGCTGGTTCCACTCCCTCAGCCTTCACACAGGAACAGACTGCAGCACACTGCATCAGTGTGCTCTAAAATCATCGGCCCGTCAGAACTCTGGTACAGGTTTTCAGTAGTGATGTGTCCTGTGTGTCGAAGCTTCGAATCGTGCTTCGGGTAATCTCGGGGGCGTGTCTGTGAAGCGCGTATCAAGGCTTGCTTTGATTACGTATGCAGTGACGTTCGAGGCCTCGCAGGCAGTCCGTACCACGTGACTGATTCGGGAACTGGTTCACCGGTTCGCGCCAGATTCGAAATAAAATGGGCAGCAAAACACAGCTGATTCCCCCATCACATTGTGTTGTGGAATTAGATTACGTACGTGTTACATAGTTACTTGACCATTTCCTCCCTCGATGGAACCAGCAAGGAAAAGAAAATTTTCACCTGTCTGGCAACATTTTGATGTCATCTCTCCTAATAAGGTATACACACTGTAATAAATAAATGATAAGTACCATAATATAAATAAACCACACCACAGATCCTATAATCAGATTTCTGTCTTTTGGTTTATTAAAAGGTGAAGTGTTTGCTGTGCTCTAAAGAACTTGGATACAGCAACAACACTTCCTCTATGCTGAGGCATTACAGAGCCCTGCATGAGAACAAGGAGACTAACCAAGGTGGACCAAGCTCAGGTGAGTTTTTGTAGGTTTTAAGGATACAGTCATTTGATACATTTATATTCCCCATGTAATTCATTAATATTTGGGTTGTACTTACTGGTATATGTAATTTCCTAATGTCTTTTTTTGTATCAGGGGAGAGGAATGATGTGGATGAGGCCTTGGTCAACATGGTGATAGAGGATTCCCAGCCCTTCACTATTGTGGAGGACAGTGGGTTTAGGAAGCTTGTTAAAGTTTTGAACCCTAACTATGTTCTCCCCACAAGGCAGGTGTGTATCTTAAAATATGAAGCATGTTTCCATTTTGCCTTTATTTCCATATTAAGTACTGTACCTTCTTTTGTTTAGGCTTTGAAAGCTATGGTGGACCAAAGATACAAAGAGTCCAAACAAAAAGAAAAACTGACTGTGGCCAAGGCTTCTGCAGTTAGTTTGACATCTGATATGTGGACCTCCATTAACACAGATGCTTACCTAGCCATCACCTGCCATTTCATTGACTCTAACACTGCATTGCATTCTGTAGTGTTAGGTGTTCAGCACTTCCCTCAAGCACATACTGCTGTCAATTTGTCACAAGTAACAGCAGCGCTCATGTCAGAGTGGGGCATTACAGACAAAGTTACGTGTTATGTGACTGATGGAGCAGCAAACATGGGTGCTTGTGCTAAGGAGCTTCGTTTGCGTCACAGTAATTGTGTGGCACATACATTAAACCTAATGGTCAAAAAAGCTCTTGATCAACACACTACGCTGTCTGACATCCGGACTACCTGTAGGAGGATAGTGGGATATTTCAAGAGCAGTACAACTGCTAAGGTTTGTTCCATTATTTCATTACTGCTTTAAGGTGCTGCTGCAGTAACACAGCTTGAATTAATCAGTTTGTGTTGGCTGTTTTTCTAGGAGAGGCTGACAGAGGTGCAGGAGCAAATGGGCCGGCCTGCACTGAAGTTAATTCAAGAGGTGGATACACGTTGGAACAGCACATTCCAAATGCTTCAACGTGTTCATGAACTCAGGGAACCTATTGGAGCATCGTTAGCTGGCCTACACACTGATATTTGCCCACTATCCTCTGAACAGTATGACCTTATGGCAGAATGTCTTAAAATACTCTCCCCATTTAATGATGCCACCACTGAGCTGTCAGAGGAAAAGCGAGTGTCTGGATCCAAAGTAATTCCACTTCTAACAATGTTGCACCATGCACTAAATGAAGAGGAAATGGGAGTTGTCCTAACTCCAGAGAGCTCCACCATGGTTGAGTGTCTAAGGAGACAATTAAAGGAGAAGCTCTACACATTGCAGTCAATGAGCATCATGTCACTGGCAACATTGCTGGATCCAAGGTTTAAAAAAATAGGCTTCTTTAGCCCAAATAAAGCAATGGATGCTGAGAAGAGACTTATTTTTGAATGTGCTGCTATTTTGCGGCACTTGGCTCTCTCATCAGCAGCAGCCTCATCATCAAAAGCTTCTCAGCCTGTGACTCAAGGTATATAAGCACATTTCGATTATTATATTGTATTTAGTTACTTACATTCTGTTTGTTTTAGGTAGCAAACTGTGGAATCGTTTGGGCACCACTGTTCTGGAGACAAAGACCCCAAATGCTACTGCTGATGCAACAGCTGAAGTACAGAAATACCTCCATGAACCAAATATCGGCAGACTGGAGAATCCGCTGGAGTACTGGGCTGGACACAAATTTCTTTATCCAAACTTGTATAAACTTGCTGTGGTTTTTCTTGCAACCCCTGCTTCATCTGTGCCCTGTGAGAGGGTATTTTCAAAAGCAGGAGAGATCCTCTCAAAAAAGAGGAACCGTCTTAAGCTCAGCACTGTGGAAAAGCTGCTATTTTTGAATAAAAACAAATGAAAACTTTTCCCTAAAGTCATGAGCACTGTTATAAAGTCACAAGCACATTCACATCACAACTCCCTCCCTTTTTGTTTCCATGTGCATTCCTGTGTTAAGCTGCCAATTTATTATACACAAACATTAATTAGATTAATATAATATAAAATTAGTATAATATTAAATATAACTAACATCTAGAGTTTAGTTATTGGTGTCATGATCAAAAGTAATTTTGTTATTCATTGAACTTGAAGCGCCACACACTAGTTTGTGTCATCATTGAGATGTACGTAAGCATGATTACACAGTTACACAATCATCCCCAAAACTCTGTCCTGATAGTTTCCACTTTCTCTTTTGTATCAGACATACTGAGACAATATTCGGGATAAATAACCATAAAAAACAATTTATTTATTCAGTTTAGAGGTTTACACATCACATCATTATAATCACTGAGCCCGTTTCACTTGAATCGTCCACTTGATGGCGCAGTAGAGCAAATGAATCATCACAATTCTTGGAACCATGAGTCGACCAGTTGGATGGAAAGCTTCAGTTCATCACGAGGCTTCATCTCACCATCACTAGTTTTCAGCCAACAGGCCCTTAGACAGGCAGCCAAAATCATCAACGAGCCCTCTCACATTCTTCACCCCGCATTTCAATGGCTGCCCTCTGGGCGACGCCTCCGCTGCATTTCCTGCAGGACTGAGAGGAGGAGAGCCACCTTTGACCCCAAAGCCAGTCTGCTTTTTAACTCCAGCAGATAAGAACATTTCCCACACCAGAAACATAAACTACCCTCTTTTTTATACTGCCGACACTTTACTCACTTTTAGTCACTTACAGGTTTTTGTTCACCTTTCAGTCACTTTAATGATAAACTGTGTCTATACTGTATATTCTGTGTATTTATTATCTCACTCTTATTGCCTGTTTATGCCCTGGCCTTATCTTCATCGTCATGCTGCTCTGTCGTATCCAGAGATGGGCAGTAACGCGTTACTTGTAACGCGTTACTGTAATCTGATTACTTTTTTCAAGTAACGAGTAATGTAAAAACAGTAATTAGATTACCGTTACTTTCACGTAGGAACGCTGCATTACTGCGTTACTAAAACCGTGATTTTTTGCGAGAATGTCTCATGACAGTGACGTAAGCGAGTGCGACATTCGTGACAACAGCTGTGTGCAGATCAACAATGGATAATATATCGAGTGCGGGAGAGAGTATGAGCGTGCAGCGTTTAAAGCGTGGAAGTACTGACCTTATTTTGAGTTTGATTCCATAAAAAGTGACAAAAACATTAGTGTCCGTTGTGCGTGGGAAGAAAACTTCTTTTTACAGCGAAAAAAACCCCCTAAACTTCCGAGCAAGCACCGAGTGCGCTACGACGTAATGGGAAATTCACAGAGAAACTCGCGGATTCTTCAACTGACTGCTGCGGCACACCTGCACCAGGGCAAACCTCCGCCTAACCCAGTCCTGCTTTACAGGTGAAAATAGAGCAACAGGACCGCTAGTCTTTGATTTTATTTATTTTCTGCTGTGTTTCGCTTGCATTTATTTGAAAGAGTGTAAACACAAAAACCTATTTTATTTTATATGCTGGAATGTGCAGAAAATAGGTTTAAATGTTAAACAAATTTCTTCCAGTCAGAGAATGTTGCATATAATTAAGTTTTTGCTTGATGCATAAAGTTAAAAGATTTAAAGTTTAAAGTTTTAAAAAGAGACGTTTCCATTTGATTACATTTTGTATGAATTATGCAGAAAAAGTAGAATTGGGCTGAAAGATCTATCGCTTTATTACCTATTCAGGTTGTAAATCGTGTTTTTAAAAAGTAACTAAGTAACTAAGTAATTAATTACTTTTGAAAATAAGTAATCAGTAAAGTAACGGGATTACTTTTGGGGGGGGAAGTAATCAGTAATTAGTAATTGATTACCCTTTTCAAGTAACTTGACCAACACTGGTCGTATCTTAACTGGGATAAATACAATTTTCTGATTCTTTTCGTCTGACCTGATAAATCCGCTGCATGCGCGCGCTCTGTTTGTCCCTCCGCTCCTCCCGTCCTCGCTTTACGAACCCGGATGTTGTTGGAGCGGACTCTGGGTTCAGAGTCCAGTCTGGAGCCGAACTCCGCTTCGCGAGTCTCCTCACTGCTCCTCCGCCGTCATGCACAGGCTGAAGATCATTTCCGGACACCTGAGTCCCGGCGGCTCGTCGAACTTCATGCGGGACTTACGGAGGTCGGACTGCGGCTCGGCGGCAGCGGCGAGCGGTCGCAGCTCCCCGGAGGACGTGGTGGTGGTTCACGGCCGCCGGACCGCGATCGGAAAGGCCAAAAGGGGAGGCTTTAAGGTGAGTGCGGGTTACCTGCCAACTGTCGCGAAGGTGAGGCCAGAAAACCACGAAGTTTACCGAGTTAAACCGAAACGCGCTTTATTTAAGCAGTCTGTTTTTTAGCTTCAGAGGGGCCATGCAGGTGTAGTTGTTTGATCAGGTTTTCTATTTAGAAACAAAGTCGGTTTACATGGATATAAATACAAAGAAAATTCTCACAACAGTGTTTTATATCTAAATTATTTGAATGTGTTGTTTGATTGATATCACGCAGATTATTTTCTGTGAGGCTGACAGCATGTGGTCAGGATGACCTTTGACCTCCAGTCACAGAGCGGGCCTCGCTTTATTAATATTTTTAAGATTGAAATTCGGGCTCAAAGTTTAGACTTTAAACGTGTTTTGCTGGATCCTGTGGTGGGTGCTGTGGGATCTGGAGTTCAGGACTGAATCTTTATTTATTTTCTTCTTCTTTGGTGTGAATACAGTCCAGTTTTACTGTAACACACCCAAAGAAAGATTCTAGGTCTGACCAACCGTCTCAGTCGTGGGCAAAAAGATGACAGTCAATAAAATTCTAAAAGATAATTTATTGACAAATAATCAAGAGATAAAAGATAAAACAGTCCAGTGTCCCTTTTATGAATCAAATAAAAACACACAGTCCCAAGGCCAGAGCTATGCCACACTGCCAGTTGCACTCCACGTGTTGCCTTTAACAGGGTTAGAAGTTGTCCTCGGAGACCCACCACCCTGCAAGCATGTAGCCGGTGGTCACTCCAGCCTCTGCAACTCTGCTACCTTTAGGCTGTGGCATATAATAGGCCCTGGCCTGCACAGAGAGACAAAACGACACTTTCACAATAGAAGTCATAGCACAAAACCCATCCATCCCAAACATATCCAATTTCATCACATTACATCCCTGCACAGAGAGACAAAACGACACAGCAGTGTTTGTAGTGTGGGCTATAAGTAGACCAGTGTATCAGTGCAATCAAGTACACCTGCCTCTAATTAGTCCAACCCCATTCCAGCCATTGGTTCACCAAAAATGTGACACACACACACACACACACAACCACTCCCAACCCAGTGCAACTTCACACAATAATATGGAGCTGAATTAACACAGGCACATTAGTCTACCATGTTACATTACTCTTTCCGCACCTCCAGGACACCACGCCTGACGAGCTGCTGAGCGCCGTGATGTCAGCCGTGCTGAAGGACGTCGGACTGTCGCCTGAGCGGCTGGGAGACGTCTGTGTGGGTGAGGTTCGGGCTTTGTCATTGTGTCTGCTCTGATGTGTCGGCTACCTGTCTGCAGGTAGGTGAATATGTAACCTCTGTCTGTTCAGGTAACGTGCTCCAGCCCGGCGCCGGCGCGCTGATGGCCCGAGTGGCTCACTTCCTCAGGTGAGTCTGACGCCTCTGATTCTCTCCTGCTGTTTGTCTGCGCTCCTCACCGCTCCGTCCTCCTTTCAGCGGCTTCCCTGAGTCGGTGCCCGTCTACACGGTGAACCGGCAGTGCTCCTCCGGCCTGCAGGCGCTCTTTAACGTAGCAGGTAACGCCGCAGTGCTCCCACTAACCCAACCGCCCGGTTTTTACCTGAATGACCGAATTCTGACCCGTGTGTGCAGGAGCCATCAGGAGCAGAGCCATCGACCTGGGCCTCGCCTGCGGGTGGGTTTAACACTCGATCCAGATGTTTTTTTTTAAAAACTGCTCAAGTAAAGCTGAGAGTTTTAAACAGACATGAAGAATATTTTTCATGTGAACAGGTGAAGTTTAATTTTTTTTAAATAAACACACATAATGAACTATTTTACTTTTGTTAGCTAATTTATAAAATTTACTATGCTACAGATGTACGGAGGCCCATTTCCATCAATAATTAGCTCATAAATCATTAAAATGTTTATTATAAAAAGTGAGTGAGTAGATGGTCCTGATTTTAAAAAGTCCAAATGTTTTTTCTTCCTCTAAAAATTCTTATTTGAAATAAAATTAAGGAGTCAGGAAAATTACAGGTTAGACACAAACAGTTAATTTAGATCTCTTTGAACTTTAATCTGACATAATAATAATAATAATAATAATAATAATAATAATATCTGAATTTATAAAAAGTCACATTTGATTTAAAAGCTAAACACAAATTGATCAAAAATACATTAAAGTATGTGGACATACCATAATAATCCTGAGCAGATCACAGTGTCACGATCATACACTGGGATAAGAGTGTGGACATGTTAACAGTTTTTATGACGCACTGACAGAAATGATGCGTTTCCTGTTTGTTTGCAGCGTGGAGAGCATGTCGCTGCGAGGGATCGGTAACCCGGGCGACCTGAGCTCCAGGCTGATGGACAACGACAAAGCCAGAGACTGCATCATTCCCATGGGGTGAGGGCGGGACGTTTTATAATTTATGATCGTCGACACGCCGAGCATCGGCGAATCAGATTGTAGATCCTCTCCAGCTGAAAGGAGGACGTTTCAAATGATTTGTTGTTGCGGTTTCATATTTATTGTTCCTGATTTCGCTGGATAAACACTAATTATTCTCACACAGTACTGTATGTTTGAGCAGACGTTCTGATCATAACCAGCTGCAGAATTTATCCTGAAGTGATTCAAATATGAGTCTGTGAGTCACGTCACTCCTGACAGGCGTCATTTTATTGGTTACCATCTATAAAAAGCTGAAATATGACTCCCAGATTTTGTTGTTGTGCTGAAATGTTAAATGTTATTTTTGTCTTAACTGAGACGTGTCGTGTTTGTTCTGCAGCATCACGTCAGAGAACGTGGCAGAGAGGTTTGGCGTCTCCAGAGAGAAGCAGGACGCCTTCGCGCTCCGCTCTCAGCAGAAGTAAGAACGTCTCAGCAACACGCAAGAATCTCCTGCTCCATATTTTCACTCCGCGCGTGACATAAATAATCCGCTCGGGCCATCCCCACTTTAAGGCCAGCCCCCTTTAAGGATAACTTTCCTCTGATTGGCTGCCCCCTGGAAGCTTCTGTCCCCTCTTCTGTGACATCACAGAGATCCAAGAGCAGAAAAAACTTGAGTGTTTAGAGCAGGCTGCACTCTTGGCCAAAGTCAGACAAACTGACGCATGTTTAGGATTGTTTCTGTTTCCATTGCAACCAAATCCCGGTCCTTCCTCCACACAGTGCAGCGCGGGCGCAGAGGGCGGGTCTGTTCGACCGCGAGATCGTCCCCGTTACCACCAAGTTCGTGGACGACGAGGGCAAAGAGCGTCAGGTGACGGTCAGCAGGGACGAGGGCGTGAGACCGGGGACGACGCTGGAGGGGCTCGCCAAACTGCGGCCGGCCTTCAAGCCCGACGGCAGCACCACAGCAGGTCAGAGTTCGGGCGGGGCCGCAGAATGAATCTCGCTCGGCCGTCAGGAGCTCACGCGCTCGTTTGTCTCAGGTAACTCCAGCCAGGTGAGCGACGGCGCGGCGGCCGTCCTGATCGGTCGCAGGTCTGCGGTCGAGGCGCTGGGTCTCCCGGTGCTGGGGGTCCTGAGGGCCAGCGCGGTGGTGGGCGTCCCTCCTGATGTGATGGGCATCGGACCGGCGTACGCCATCCCTGCAGCTCTGCAGCAGGCAGGTAGGAAGTGTTTGTACGTTGACGTGTCCTCCTCGGACTTCAGATTAAGATTCATGAAAGATGTAATTAACCCAGAGATCTTTGTTCCAGTATCGTTAGCATGTTTCCTACAGGTTCCTGCCTCCTCCTAAAGCTGGGAGGCGGGGCTTAGCTCACCTGTGAACGTGGAGGATGTGCAACCTTCTAAGAGAATAACTGACAGTGAAAGTGTGTCAGTTTGTCCAACATGTCTGAGTTCACGGTTCTCTCTGCAGGACTCTCTGTGGCGGATATCGATGTGTTTGAAATTAACGAGGCCTTTGCAAGTCAGGTGAGTTCGAGAGACGACGTATCGCTTCAGGCAGGTAGCTACTCTCTCCAAACTAAAACTCCTGCCAGCAGGGGGCAGCATTTTGTATGTGAATCTAAATATGTGTGTGTTTAAACTCAATCCCTTTTTTAGTCTTATTGACGGGTCGCACACTGGCGTAGTGGGCAGCACGGTTGCACCACAGCGAGAAGGCGGGGCCTTTCTGTGTGGAGTTTGAAAGTCTGTCTGTGGGGGGGACTCTCCAGCTTCCTCCCACAGTCCAAACAGTCAGTGGGGTTAACTGGTGATTCTAAATTGCCCATAGGTGTGAATGTGACTGGTTGTTTGTCTCTGTGTTGGTGGTGGATTGGCCACCTGTCCAGGTTGACCCCGCCTCTTGCCCTATGGTAGCTTGGATAGGCTGTTAAGGATAGATGGAAGAGAATGGATGGATGGTCTTACTGACCAATCAGAGTCAAACATGATAACATTATTTTTAAATAAATATCACAGTGACTCTGTGCGCCACCTTGTGGTACAGTATTGCAGCTTCAGTCAGTATCTCTTTAACACAGTACAGATAAAACATGAAGTCATAGCCTTCATCAAAGCGTTTCTACATCCAGGAATTTACCCTTTGACCTGTCAGTCTCCAGACTTTGTTCATTTGCTTTTGTCTTTTTAAATAAAGATTATCAGATTAACCTTTAACCTTTGGCCCCCACCTCTGTCTCGCTGGTGGTGGTGCCGTTTCCTCTCAGGCGGTGTACAGCGTGGAGAAGCTGGGGATCCCGCCGGAGAAGGTGAATCCGAACGGCGGCGCCATCGCTCTGGGTCACCCTTTGGGCTGCACCGGCGCCCGGCAGGTGGTGACGCTGCTCAACGAGCTCAAACGCAGAGGCAGGAGGTCGGTGTCGACGGTCACGCGTTCGCCTCCTCGTTCGTTTGAAAACGTGTTCTCAGTGTCGCCCTCTTGTGTTCCCCGCAGGGCGTACGGCGTCGTGTCCATGTGCATCGGGACCGGGATGGGAGCTGCCGCCGTCTTTGAATACCCCGGAGCGTAGCTGCTCAGACTGACCTGTCGCCTGAAACGGATCGATCAGTCGAGACGCGTCACGTGACCAATGGAGTCGCTTCTGTCTCGGTCGACCTTCATGTTAAACTGTTAGAACATTTCTAATTGCAGCTGATTCAGTGCCTTTGTTTCCTGATGACTGATCATTGATAAATCAGCAAAGATCAATAACTCACATTTACTTCCTGCTAGCTGAGCTGCTCAGCATAAGTGTGACATTCAAAGCTGCATCAGGTTCAGCTCAGGTGTACCTGCGGCTCTCTCAGGTGTCTCAGTGACGCTCTGAAGGACCGATCCAAACTAATGACTCTGCCTGTAATCTCTGTAAGAATAAAACATTTCCACATCATCTGATGTCATGGTCTCGCTTTCAGGTTGGACTGTTTATAGACTTTAAACACAGTCCTGTTTCATGGCAGTTCCCTTACCACCAGGGTGCGCCGTTCAGTGAAACGTCACAGTTTTCACACTGAAGCATCATCAAGGTCTCGTGTTTATTCTCACCACCTCTGAGGTGGATGTGATCAGCCTGGAAGGAGTAGGTAACTTGGCAACGAAGGGCATATCCTAGCAGTGTGACTCTGAAGTGCTGTACTCAGTAGCGGTTTTTGATACGGGCGACACAGGCGATTGCCCGGGGCGGCAAACAGGCTAGGACCGCCACTGGCTGTACTGTATGTTTGTAGGTTTTCTCCCCAACAAACAACAATGTCGACGAAACGTTTTGCACCATCAAAGGCACCTGTGCAGTAGGACCTAAAAGGCAGAGGACGATGCTAACCATCGCACAAAAAGTTGGACTTCTCGACACGCTAAAGGAAGGTAGAAGTTACTGTATTTTTTTGGACCATAAGGCACACCGCATTATAAGGCGCATTAAGCGAAACCAAACAGATAAGTCAAACTTTACTCAGCTCATTCTTCTTGCTTCCTCTACTTCCGTACCATTGATTCATTAATGATTCATTAATGATTCATTAATGTTGAATTCTCTGGCAGCGGCTCTATTCACATGTTCTGGACCTGAAAACAGGGTTTGATCTTTGGTTTCATCCTATAATACTGGATTCATTTTCTAGAGTAGTTGTCAAACAGCTAACAGATTATCTGCAGAGGAATGGCTTATTTGAAGAGTTTCAGTCAGGTTTCACAGCACAGCACAGAAACCTCCAGCCTGCCACTTCACCACAGATACTCTGGCTGCAGTGCTGTCGTCTCCCTTCTGATTTCTTAGTTCTTCGCTGCGACTCCCTCTGCGATCCTGTTTCTAGGGCCACCCTTTTCCTATCCAGCTACAATATCCCCATTGCACACCTAACCAGACCCTCATTTCCCAGTAACCTCTGCTGTTCAATAAAAACTCTTGTAAATATTTACACAGTGTGTTTGTGTCCACTCTTTGTGCGAACCTACCCAGATAGCAAGGAAACATTGAAACAATGTTTAGTCAATATCAGGCGATGTCATTGAATCAACGTTGAGATCTGACGTTGACCTAACGTCACTCTTGCACCCTTTTTTAATATTGAAACAACGTCAGGTTCTGATGTTGAATCAATGTTGAAAGTTGACATTGATTCGACGCCATATTTTCTAACACTGTTGACATTGAAACAATGTCAGATTCTGATATTGAAACACTGTTGAACTATGATGTTGATTTTCCACCTCTTTCACACAGTTGTTTTTTATTGAAAAAAACAAAAAAGGTCAATAGACATGTATCATTTGCAAAATACTTTATTAAAAGACAAAGTTTCCTATTTACATTTCTATGTTTCACGTCACTTTTTATTATTTACTCCGGGATGGGGATGGATGATGTGCGTCCTGCGCCACCCGTACGATCTGGAGCGTATCTGAGCCATTTCTGGACTGCTTGAGCAAAGACCAACTCAGACATAGAGTTCGCCCCTACCTGCTGCGCCAGGCCATCCAGGACAAAAATAGACACACACACAAAAAAACAAAGACAAAAAAAAGGGAATTAGAGCACATGAATAAGCTCTTGTTAATTGTCTTCAGCAGGGAGAAAGTATGTAAACTCCTAGGCTAATAAACATGAAAGTCACCAGGCGGAAATCAGCAAACTGCCGCATTTGATTCCCAAAGAGCTATAAGCTGAAAATGTGATATGTCTTAGCATGGTGTGCCGTGTATCCTTTAAAACAAAGAAAACATGGGACAAAACAAGCCGAAGACCAAAGACTCCATCTCCAGATTAACCGGACATGAAAGTCTTGTTATTAAGAAAGACAAAGGAAAAACGGGAAGACACCGGCTTTATTTTGTCCAAACCAAATGAAAATCCTCATCTGTCTCTGGCAGGAAGGCTAACTGTAATGCTTGTTTCTCAAAGGATAAAATAAGTGTTGATTTAATCACAGCTTTGACTCACACTGCATTTGTTGGACAGAGGAAAAGAAAAAGTTGTAATCCTTCACAGTAAAACCTGCCGGCCCGTGCACAAGGAATAGTGCTCGGCCCCTCCCACAAACCTGCAATGCGGCTGCTTCAACGTCAGAATCCAGAAATGAAACTCTGAGAGCTGCAGCTGAAACAAGTCTCATTCTCTTCACATTAAACTGTCTCAACAACACAGCAGAGCTTCTGTCCAACAGTGGTGAGTACAGATGACACGTTGACACTGTTTCAGAGTCCAAACCAAATGTGACGTCCTGCCTATGTGGCAGGAAATACAACTGTAAACACGTTCCTTTTCCGAAGGATAAAATAAGTGTTCAGCGTTTGCTGAGCAGAGAAAAAGAAGTTTATCGTAAAAATGTTCCTGTGTGATCACAGTGCCTGAGAGGCTCCGCACTTTAACATCAAAATCAAAAAATCTAACTAAATCTTTATCTTTTTCCTTTTTATCACCTGAAACCTCATTACTATGTGATCTTTAACCATACACTCGTCCAGCCAGGGCCTGTTCCAGTCCCACCTTTGCTCCTTGTCAATATAAACCATAAAATTATAAATGAGAAGGAAAGAAGCTGCAGTCAAGTCCTGTTTGTCTCTAAACAAGTTTGAGCTCAGAAAAATCTGATTCTCTTCACAGGAACATCAAACTCAGTTCATCACATTTATTTTCACACAGCAGAGCTTCTGTCCAACACTGGTGAGTACAGATGATCACATTTCCTGTTTCTACACAAATCTTCAGTTCACTCTATTTATTTCATGCTAACTTATCACAGTCACACTGGTTCATAAGAAACCTGCTCATTTTTACGGAGCCCCTCTGATGACATGGTCCAAAAAATAAATAAATTGTGGCCACAAAATACTACTTCGTGCCCTCGAAATAGTATAACGTCCCCACGAACGAAATAGGTATAACATGTGCACGAAATGCTAATTTGTGGGTGGCACAAATCATATTGATACAATTCGTGGACAGCTGCGTAGAGACACAAGCATAAGAGTAGGCTAAACCTATACACAGGACAGAGACAGTATGATTGAGTTTTATTTTTTCTGCGTGGCAGACCGTGGGTGTGTGGGGAAGGAAGGAGGACCCAAAATGCGGAACTCTGTGCGATTAATGCAGTGCGTTTATTTACAGTGAAGTAAATAGTACACAATAAGAAATCCCCGTGCGTTTCCAACTCCCGTGCCGTGTCTCCTTCTCAGTGCTCGTGCTCCGTGTCTCCGCTCCCGTGAAAGTTGTGCTCGCTGCTCTCCCGTTCCCGCACTAATGCTGGAAAATCCACAGAGGAAGCCGTTAACACACAAAGCGACAGACTCCCACTCACTCCCACAACTGTTCAGGGACTCTACGTCACTCAGACCCAGATCCCTGACAATTTTAGGCTGGGAATGAGCTACAAATGCATTTTGAAAAGCCTGGAAATGCAAGGAACCATTATTACGGAGACACATTTAAACAGGATAGTGAGAGCCCAGTTGCTTTACAGACGTAAGTACGACCTGGACGCTGGGATAGATTTTATTGTCAACCAACTGCAAGGGCCTGGGAAGGATCACGGTTATCGGTCAAGTGTTTCGTGCCCACGAAGTATTATTTTGTGGCCACAATTTATTTATTTTTTGGACCATGTCATCAGAGGGGCTCCGTACATTTTACCAAGGATCCACTGTAGAAACATCGAGCTGCGTCACTGTTCAGGACCTTGTGCCAAATCTCTCAGACTTCAGTCTGACTCCACACTTCCTGCTCTCACACGCTTCTGGGTCCATTAGCTCTTTCACAATAAAAGCAAAACAGAAGCTTTTATTCTGGAGACGTGAGCTGCTTCTCACCAAGTAAGCAGAGCTAAGAAAAAAATTCTACGTAACAGAACACGACACTTTTCTGTTATTTTATCTGAAAAAAGTCCAGAGTGCTTCAGCTGTTCATCCCTCCTTTTATGAGAATCCAAATCAGTCAAATACATTTGAATTACTGGAGTCATGTTATAGTCAAATCTCAAAAAAAACCTGGGTCACCAATAGATGAACGCAGCTGGAATATAGACCCAGTCCCATTCTTAGAGGACCTGACCTATTACTAGATTTGAATGGAGAGTTTCTATTTTACTCTGCACAACTTTTGTCATATTTACGGTATAGTTATTTTAATCTGCACCGCCTTTTTTTTTAGTCTATGTACACAGGAAGCACACAGACCAATCACGTGCATTGTAGCTAATTCCATGTGGCGCTACTCAGCTTGTCACATAATTTGTTCAAAGTGCATGTGGAAGAAAACTGCATGAAGACCAGATGCAGAAATCTGAAGAAGTCAAAGACACAGAGGGGTTGGAGCTGAGAGGGTTCACATGTGAAGTCTAGTTAAGGAAAAGGGTGGCCTTAGACAGGGAGAGGACCATGAACTCGATGGTCACTCTGAAAGAGATCCAGAAGCAGAACCTTCTAGAAGGATGACCACCTGCAGCGACTTCCTGTCCTCTACTATGAGGACTGCTTTTAGTTGGGGATTTTAACATGCATGTTGCTGATGACTCCGACCTCTTTGCCAGAGGTTTTATCAACATTATGGATTCTTTTCATTTTACCCAGCGTGTGTCAGGCCCCACACATAACAAAGGACACACACTGGACCTCGTTTTTACTTTGGGTTTGAATATTGATTCTATTTGTTCTGAGGACATTTTTATCTCTGATCATCACTGTATTCTTTTTAACATGTCTTTTCATGAGCCCTTGTCTCCTGTTCACCGGACAATTATCTCGCGGATCATAAATTCCTCCACAGCGGAGAATTTCTCGGATGCTTTTAATTTAACTCTATCCCCGCAGAACGGCGTCGATTTCTTACCAGATCTATTTAATAACCATTGTTTTTCGATTTTAGATGAAATCTGTCCGGTAAAAATGAGACCAGTTTCTGTTTCCAAGTCCTTACCCTGACTCAATGACAACATCCGCTCCATAAAACGTGACTGTCGTAAAGCTGAGCGCTCATGGAGGAAAACTCATTTAATGTTCATCTCCTTTACTTAAAGGATCTTTTAGCCTCTTTTAACAATGCAATTAGAGATGCGAAGGCTGCTTATTTTTCTCATCTGGTTGGAAAGAGCAGAGGTAATCCTAAGGTGTTATTTGACACTATTACTGATATTATTACTCCTGCTCCACCTGCTGCCACTATTTCTTCTAATGAAGACTGTGAAACATTTCTTTCTTTCTTTCTGGAAAAAATTAGTAATGTAAGGAAAGAATTGTCCCCATCAGCATCTGCATTGTCAGTTCCTACGCCAGCTCAGCCTGTCATTTTAGAAAGCTTTTTACCCGTCTCACTACCAGAGCTGAAAAAAATAGTTAATGCAACAAAAGCATCCTCCTGTTCACTCGACATCGTTATTCAAAAACCCCCTGTTAAAAAAAACCACGCTGGACCCATCTCTCACTAGCAATTACAGACCAATCTCAAAAATACCGTTAATTGCTAAGATATTAGAGAAGGTTGTGGCTAAGCAGCTTACAGCAGTTTTAGACAAACATAATCTCTTTGACAAATTTCAGTCTGGCTTTCGTAGAGCTCATTCTACTGAAACAGCCCTTCTTAGAGTTTCCAGTGACATTCTGATGCAAAACGATGCGGGAAAGTGTTCTGTGCTCCTAATGTTGGACCTCACGTCAGCCTTTGACACCGTTGACCATTACATTTTGCTTGAAAGGCTGAAATACTGGGTTGGTGTATCTGGGTCTGCCTTAGAGTGGTTCTCCTCGTATCTCTATGAACGATACTTTTCTGTGGCGGTCTCCAAGTTCAGGTCATCTTCTACGTCCCTGTCCTATGGTGTGCCACAAGGTTCTGTGCTGGGGCCTTTATTGTTTTTAATATATCTACTTCCTCTCCAGCATATTTTGAGCCCCGTTGAGGACATTTGCTACCACTGCTATGCAGACGACATCCAGCTATATATGTCTTTTAAACCAGAAGATGTTTCTAAGCTGCAGATTCTAAATGTGTGCTTAGAAACCATCAAAGGTTGGATGGCTGACAACTTCCTCCAACTTAATGAAGAAAAGACTGAAGTCCTTGTATGTGCTCCAGACAGACATGTACCTAACATAATGAATGCTCTTGGTCCTCTTTCAACATTTGTGAAATCGTCTATCAGGAACCTCGGGGTAACCTTTGATTCTGCTCTTACCCTGGATGTCCACGTTAAATCTCTGGTTTGGTCCTGCTTCTATCATTTAAGAAACATTTCTAAACTGAGCCCCATAGTATCTCACACTGAACTGGAGATTGTTATTCATGCATTCATTTCATCACGATTGGACTAGTGTAATTCACTGTTTACATGTCTAAACAAAAACTCCCTGGAGCGCCTGCAGATTGTCCAAAATGCTGCAGCAAGGCTTCTGACAAGAACATCTAAGTACTCTCATGTGACACCGTTGCTTATACAGCTGCACTGGCTCCCCGTTGAATTCAGAGTCCATTTTAAGATACTGGTTCTGACATTTAAAGCTCTTCAAGGACAAGCACCAGCCTACATCATTGAACTTTTACAGCCCTATGTCCCTAGGAGGTCCCTGAGGTCATGTGATCAGGACCTACTTGTTATTCAGCATACTAGGCTGAAAACCAAGGAGATGGAGCTTTTGCCACTGTGGCCGCCAGACTGTGGAACTGTCTTCCTCAGAACTTAAGATCTGCGGACTCAGTGATTACTTTTAAAAAACAACTAAAAACATCTTTTTAGAATTGCATTTTGTTAACTTTTGTCTGTTTTTGTTTTATACCTTGTGAAGAACTTTGTGATCTTTTATCTAGAAATGTGCTTTATAAATAAAATTTTACTTACTTACTTACTATCCAGCAATAACTGCCACCATAAAAACAAAAACAAATATATTTGCTCTTTGGTATTAAATATTGGCACAAATAATTGTGTGTAAATTGTGTGTCACAAATGTTGGCAAATCAATTTGTGCAATTTTGTCACTGCACAAATTGGAAATACCAACAGTATATTTATCTATGCCAAAACTGCCAAGAAAGTTGGGATTAAGAGAGAGGTTGAAGTCCCCTGGCTTTTCTCTCATCACATCCTAGAGAGGGTGATTTTTCCATGGCCTCTCCAAACTCTTCCAAGACTGAGTTTTTGCTTTAGCTACTGCCTGAGTCATAATCTGTTTGGCCTGTTGGTACTGTATCAACTGCCTCCAAGGTCCCACAGACTAACCAAGCCCGATAGGACTCCTTCAGCCTGATGGTTTCCTTCACCTCTGGTGTCCACCATCTGGTTGGGGGTTACCACCATGACAGGACCCAAACCACCTTGCAGCCACAGCTCAGTGCAGCAGCTTCAGCAATGGAAGTGCTGAACATGGCCTATTCAGACTCAATATCCCTAGTCTCTCTCAGAATGCTGTCAAAGCTCTGCTGGAAGGGAGAGTTGAAGATCTCTCTTCACCCAAATGTCCAGAACCAACAGCCAGAGATCTGATGATACGATTACAAAGTTGATCATCGGCCTGCGGCCTAGGGTGTCCTGATGCTACAGGCACCTATGGACAGCCTTATGTTCGAACATAGTGTTTGGTTTGGACAAACTGTGGTTTGCGCAGAAGTACAGTAACAAAACACCAGATTCAGAACTGGCAGGCCTTTCCTCCCAATTACGCCCCTCCAGGTCTCGCTGTTGTTACCCACATGAGTGTTGAAGTGTCACGGTCTGGCAGGCAGACTGTGGGGATATGGGGAATGAGGACCCAAAACGCAGACTCTGCGATGCAAACAGTGCTCTTTATTTACAGTGAAAAGCTGTAAACACAATAAATCCCCGTTGCTCCCTTGAATCCCGTGTGTGTGCTTCCCTCCGACGTCTGTGCTCGTGCTCGTGCTCCCCGCTGTTGTGTTTCCGCACACCCCGTGCGTGCTGCCTTTCTGGACCACTCTTCCTCCTGCAGGAAAACCATAGAAGCAGCCGTCAACACTAACCCCGGCGGGCATACACGAACAGCACTGACATATGCTGACACACACTAACTTGGTATGATAACTCAATGATCCCGCGCCGGTGGGAGCTCCAACACTCTCCTAAGTAGCTCCCCCGACGAGCCCTGATTACCAACAGGTGTGTGGCAGGAACTTCAGGTGTGGCCAGTCCTCCTGCACGGCCACACCCATCAGGCCTGCATGTGGCTGTTCTCCATCCTCCAGCCACACCCGCAGACACATGTACACACCCACACCATGCCTATACATATAATAAGTGGAACACAGGACAACACAGCATAGCGCAGAAAGACACACATCCCCAAATAACAACAACCACAATACTAATAATAATAATAATAATAATGATAATAATGGTCCATCCTGCTCACGGACCCCAGAGTCCTCCAGAGCCGGGTCCGTGACATGAAGTCTCCCAGTAGACGACAGAGTCGCCGGGTGGAGCACCCCACCCTCAAGCACCCCACCCACGGAATCCAGGAAGGTTGAGTACTCTAAACTGACATTTGGCACATATGCGCAGGCAAGTCATGACCCATTCACCGAGTGGAAAGCGCAGGGAACAAACACTCTCGTCTACTGGGGCAAACCCCAACGTACAGGCAGCAAGCCAAGGGAATACTGGCCAGGCACCGTAGACTAAGACCAGCCACCAGGGGCTCTCAAAGCCAGGCACCCTCTCTGTGCCTGGCTCCAGGGCCCTGGTGAGTACACTCGCCCACATTGGCTCCAATATAAGCTCTGCACTGCCTGTTGTGTGAGACCCATAGGATCACAAATTTTTAAAGAGACCATCAAGACTTCCTGTTTTGGGTTGTTGGTTCCACAGATCGACAAAACCCAATTTGCACAGGCGAAACACATCAGTAAATCTGGCCCTAGATCCTTTGTTCAAGGACAAACAAAGGATATAAATACAATTTATTTGTATTTTAATTGAAACAACAAGACAATATTTCCTTCTTCTCATTATTTCATTGTGCATTGTCTCAGTAGGAAGATCATTTACTCTGCTGCTTAATTTTTTTTTCTTCCTTCTTCAGAGTGCAGACATGTCTGCTGCCAGCAGTCTGCAGTCTGAAGATCAGTTTCTGTGCTCCATCTGTCTGGATGTGTTCACTGATCCTGTCACCACATCATGTGGACACAACTACTGCAAAAGCTGCATCACTCAGAACTGGGATGTTAATGACAGCTGCCAGTGTCCCCTGTGTAAGGAGACTTTCAACAGTAGACCTCAGCTGAGGGTGAACACTTTGCTCTCTGAGATGGTTGCTCAGTTCAGACGTGAAGCTCAGCAGAAAGCCAGCAGCAGCAGCTCAGAGCAACAAGCTGCCAAACCAGCAGAAGTTCCCTGTGACGTCTGCACTGGAACCAGACTGAAGGCCCTGAAGTCCTGCCTGGTGTGTCTGACCTCCTACTGTCAGACTCACCTGGAGCCTCATCTGACAGCTACAAGTCTGAAAAGACATCAGCTGATTGAGCCTGTGGAGAACCTGGAAAGCAGGATGTGTAGGAAGCACGATAAACATCTGGAGCTGTTCTGTAAGACCGACCAGACATGTGTCTGCATGCTCTGCTCTGTTTTAGATCACAAGACTCATGAGTTTGTTCCTCTGAGAGAAGAATATGAAGGAAAGAAGGCAGAGCTGGAGAAGACAGAGGCTGAGATTCAGCAGATGATCCAGAAGAGACGACTGAAGATTCAGGAGATCAAAGAGTCAGTGAAGATGAGTAAAGATGCTGCAGACAGACAGAAAGCAGAAGGTGTTCAGGTCCTCACAGCTCTGATGGAGTCTGTTGAGAGACGCCTGAAGGAGCTCATAAAGGAGATCGAAGACAAACAGGAAACTACAGAGAAACAGGCTGAAGGTCTCATCAAAGATCTGGAACAGGAAATCTCTGAGCTGATGGAGAGAAGCTCTGAGGTGGAGCAGCTCTCACACTCTGAAGACCACCTCCACCTCCTCCAAAGCTTCTCCTCCCTGAAAGCTGCTCCACCCACCAAGGACTGGACAGAGGTCAGAGTCCGTCCACCATCATATGAGGGGACAGTGGGGAGAGCAGTGGCTCAGCTGGAGAAGACACTCTGGGAAGACATGAAGAAGCTGAATCGGGCTGCAGTGTTGAAGGGGGTCCAGCAGTATGAAGTGGATGTGACTCTGGATCCTGATACAGCTCATCATTGGCTCATCCTGTCTGATGATAGAAAACAAGTACACTGCAGTGAGGTGAGGAGAAAGAGGAAACTTCCATACAACCCAAAGAGATTTACTTACTTTGTTAATGTTTTAGGAGAGCAGAGTTTCTCTTCAGGCAGATTTTACTTTGAGGTTCAGGTTAAAGGAAAGACTGACTGGGATTTAGGAGTGGCCACAGAGTCGATCAGCAGGACAAAGAGCATGTCAATGAGCCCCGAGGATGGTTTCTGGACTGTGTGGCTGAGAGATGGAAATAAGTACACAGCTTGTGAAGACACCCAAATTAACCTCTCTCTCCGGTCTGGTCCTGAGAAGGTGGGGGTGTTTGTGGACTATGAGGAGGGTCTGGTCTCCTTCTATGACGTAGATGCTGCAGCTCTGATCTACTCGTTCACTGGCTGCTCCTTCACAGAGAAGCTCTTCCCATATTTCAGTCCTGAGCTTAATGATGATGGTACAAACTCTGCACCACTGATCATCTGTCCTGTCAATCAAACTGAGTAGAGCTAAGAATTTTTACTTTATTAGCAGATTACTTTATATTATAATTATTGTATATTATATAATTATGATATCATTTTCTTTTGAAAGAGAAACATGAAACTGATATTTTAATTAATCAAGGAGAAGGCAAATAAAAAATATAACCAAGTATTTATATAATGAAAAATAATTTTAAAAAAGTAATTTGTGCTCCAATTTTCTCCACTGTTATGGGATCTTAAAGCGTTCACACAAACAGTTTATAGAGAGGAGCAGCCTGCAGGGTGTTTGACTAATAAGACTTACAAGGATAGAATCATTTATAGAGATGAGTTCTCTGCACAGCGTGGTCACAGAATACAGTCAGGACACTGTATACAAAGATAACTTCCTACTTCTTGTACTAAAAGATTAAACAGAGATAGAATATGATCCTGTGGAGCCTTCTCACATACAGGTCAGGCTGACATAGAGGAGATCAGAAACTGTTCCATTACAACACATCAAAGATTTCCAGTAGCACCAGTGTATATAACAACATTGTATATTAGAAAATATAATATAAGAAAATTACAGACAAACATTTAGCTTTAAGTTTAAGGTGTCATGTGGGCAATTATGATATTGTAGTGTAGAAAGGTTTGACTAATGATTTTAAACTTACTGGTTTTTCCAAATGTCATATTGTGTCTAAATATGGTAAGTCAAAGTTTAAAGCAATGTTATGTTTTAGCTTTCATATGACTTTAGTTTTCCAGCTGTTGTCAGTGATCTAAAGTTGCTGTTTCTAAAATTAGGAGGGAGGTCATGTCCATAAACATGATGAAGTACATTTATATTTTATTTTTATTATTTAGCAAAAACTGATTGTAAAACAAAACTAAATGGAATCTAAGTGTGTGACAAATGTGTAAATAAACAATACCTAATGTTAAAATGAGTGAGCAGTGATTTCCCATCTACCGGCTCTGTGGTAGCTGGGATAGGCTCCAGCCACCCTGACAAGGAAAAGTGGAAGAGAATATGGATGGATGGGACAATGATTTCTTTGATGATATGAGTAACAAATACTGAGAAGGAGAAATCTGTTTTATACACCAACAGTGTGAGCAAATTCTCATGGTGTATGTTGGTGAATTACAATTACATATATTTAGTGTCATTATTAGTTATTATTAATCTCTGTCTCTCTTCCACAGCATGTCTTTATCCTGTCTTCCTTCTCTCACCCCAGCCAATCACAGCAGATGGCCCCGCCCCTCCCTGAGCCTGGTTCTGCCGGAGGTTTCTTCCTGTTAAAAGGGAGTTTTTCCTTCCCACTGTTGCCAAAGTGCTTGCTCATAGGGGGTCATATGACTGTTGGGTTTTCCTCTGTATGTATTATTGTAGGGTCTACCTTACAGTATAAAGCACCTTGAGGCGACTGTTGTTGTGATTTGATGCTGTGTAAATAAAACTGAATTGAATTGACCAGGCTGAAAGGCTGAGGTAGACCAGGAAAAGGGGAGAGAGAGAGAGAGAGAGAGAGAGAGAGAGAGAGAGAGAGAGAGAGAGCCTGCAAGAAGGGTCTAGCGCCGCTGAAGGCCAGGATGGTGAATGGACGTCCTACAGAGGAGACTGGAGGCTGATGAGGCTCAGAGAATGAAACATGTTAACAGACTTTGATATCATTAATAGGTATATGCCTACTTACCAACTTTTAACCCTGTGGGGTTGACAGACGCACCAGCATGTCCAAATCACATGACCAATTTAAGATGACATTTCAACAAGTTGCTGTCTCCAGTTCAACTTGTGTTGAAACTGGACTTCAAACTATATGCAAATGTTTTTTCCTGATTTCTATCATCACCTTTACTGCGGGAAGAAACTGTAAAAATTGCGTTTTCTAAGGCCAAAGCTATCTAGCACTCTTTGCTTGTGGCCAAAAACCACCTTTCCTATTGGTGCAAAAATGTCAAACAATCAAAAAATGATATGGCAACATGTGGCAACTGGTTGTATAGGAAGAGGGAGAAGTTTTAGGAGTGAGGGTGGCGAGAGAGAGAGAGATTTTGACTGTGCCACTGTTTCTAAGGTCCTATGTCATGAAATTGAATGATCTGGTTAATTTAAAATAATGCAAATAATGATTAAACCTAAAACTAAGTCAATCCCAAACTGTGTACAAGGGTTTTTCACAGTGCAGGAGAGTAAGTATGATTTGAGAGATTTTTGTAATTTTACAGTTTAAAAGAAAAATGAAATTAAGATGCATTTCTGTTGTTGGGGTTAAACTGTGGATTGATGATAATATACACATTAAAGTGTGCAATTCAGTTTTGGTCTCCAAAAAGTAAGAAAAAGAATGATAAGAATATAGGCCAGACAAATGTAAGCAGCCTGAGCTTGTTCAGTCATTATTTGAAACACAGGTATGGATCTTATACAAATTGTATTGCATCATTTGTGTAATTTACTCTGCTTACAGAAACCTGGTGACAGCAGGATGACTATGTTAGTTTAAACTCACTCAAGTGTTACTGCTGAATATTCCACGCTTGGCTTTGACAGTCTGACATTTTTTCCCCCAAAATTTTTCAAACACCGGTGTGCAATGAATCTTGGGATAGGTTCAGCCACAAAGGATACACCTGACCCATCCTTTAGATCTGGGGAAAAGGAGGACACCTTTGTGTGTCATATGTGGAGTAGCCTTCAATTCTTCAATGTGAGGTCCTCAAATTGGGCCTACAAAAGAATGTGGCCCCTGAATCTGGCCCGTATCCTCATTTGAATCTGTCTGAAACAAGTACTTTCTAGTCATGTGAGGAAGAAAAGATCTGACTGTCATATTACCTTTTGTCTCCAGTCCCCGGCTTCCCTTATTATACTCTCCTATTTCAGAGACCCGTGCTCTAGTTCCACACACCATGCGCATTCCCCTTGTGTCTAGTTTCCACCTGTGTGTATTGTAAATAAAGTCTCGTCAAACTTGAGTCCTGCTGTCTGTATCTGTGCCGAGCTCCACGTTACGTACTGGCCTGTGGGCCTGCTGTGACATCTCCCTGCGATACAATGATACTTTTTCATTATTGTTTCTGACTACTCAGACAGGAATAGTTAGGGTCATATATATTTAGACAGTGACACAAGTTTTGTTTTTTTACCTGTTTACTGAAACATATTCCAATTATAGTTATATCATGGACATGAACATAATGTGTAGACTGTCAGCTTTCATTTGAGGGTATCCACATTCAAACGGGATGAAGGGTTTGGGAGTTTCAGCTCCCTAAAATGTGCCAACCTCTTTTTAAAGGGACCAAAAGTAACTGGACAACTAACTCAAAGCTACTTGATGTGCAGGTGTGGGCAATTTCTTTGTTATGTCATTATCAGTTAAGCAGATTGAAAGGCCTGGAGTTGATTTGAGTTTTGGTGCTTGCATTTGAAAGATTTTGCTTTGAACAGACAACATGAGCTCTCCGTGCAGGTGAAACAAGCCATCCTTAAGCTGTGAAAACAGAAAAAAAAACTATCCAAGAACTTCCTACAATATTCAGAGTGGCAAAATCTTTGGCACATCCTGAGAAAGAAAGAAGGCACTGGTGAACTCAGCACCTGAACATCCACAGAAGACAACAGTGGTGGATGATCGCAAAATCATTCCATGGTGAAGCCAACCAAGTGAACAACACTCTCCAGGAGGTGTACCGATATCCAAATCTACCATAGAGAGAAGACTGCATGAAAGTAAATACAGACAGTTCACTGCAAGGTGCAGGACACTCATAAACCTCAAGAATAGAAAGGCTAGATAGGACTTTGCTAAAAAAAAAAAAAACAAACACCTAAGAGAAGCCAGCACAGGAAAAACACTCGTGTTTCCTGATGATGTGACACAGGACTGAAGCAGCTGAGTGAATTCTGAGCTGTTCAGACACAGACTGTCTGCTCACATCCAGCTAAACTAGAATATTCTTAAATGGCCAAGTCAGTCACCTGATCTTAACCCAACTGGGCATTTCACTTGTTGAAGACTAAACATAGGACAGAAAGGCCCAAAAGCAAACAGCAGCTGAAAGCTGGTGCAGTAAAGGCTGGGAGAGCGTCAAAAGTAGGAAAGCCAGCATCTGGTGGTGTCCGTGACTTCAAGACTTAAGGTCTTTGCCAGCAAAGGGTTTTGAATAAAGTAATAGAAATTATCAATTTATTTTCAGTTATTTAATTTTTCCAAATACGTTTGAGCCTGAAATGAAGGCATTGTGTTAAAAAATACTTTCGTTTCTCATATTTTTATGCGGTCATTTTGTCCAACCCACTGAATTAAAGCTGAAAGTCTGCACTTCACCTGCATCAGAGTTGTTTCACTTCAAATTCATTGTGGTAACGTACAGAAACAACATTAGAAAATTTGTCTCTATCCAAATATTTATGGACCAAACTGTAAGTCTGTCAGCTCACTGAAATAAATACAAACACCTTCAGATCCTGAAGGATGGATCAAACAAACAGGTGGAGCTAACAGAGGGGCAGGAACAGCTGGATGACTTCTCCTGTGAATGGACGAAGAATAAACTGTCAGATGTCCACAACCATCGTTTTGTGAATGTCCAATCCTCCCACCACCTGCAGGAGACAACAGGAAGTGATGTCACACACTGTTTTTTCTTGTTTTTAACTGAATCGACTCTGTAAACAGAGGAGGCCCTGAGAGCTCCGTGAACTAACAGAAAGATTTTAAAGGTAATTCTGTGTTGAGCTGGGAGCCAATGAGGTGACTTCAGTACTGTGGGCGTCAAACAGACCTGTGAGGGTTCTGAATGAGCTGAAGAGGTCCAGCTGGTGATGTAGAGCAGCGGTCCCCAACCCCGGGCCACGGACCGGTGCCGGACCGCGAGAGCTGAGGCTCGGGTGTGAAGTTTATGGTTTTCAGGGTTTTTATTGTGAACTTGGTTTCCCTGGGTCTCTTCCCGTGTTGTAGCTGTGTGTCTTATTTTGAAAGCAATGTTTACGCGTTACCATAGTGACCAGAGAGCATTAAGGGGCAGAGAGGAGGATGTTACTCTCAGTGTTGTTGGTGCATTTCAGGAAGACGCTGCTAATAAAGTTACACAATTACACAGTGAACTCATGTTTATTATTATATTTATAAAATACCACCGTTTTTGTCTCGGTTGAATCATTTTAATTTGTTGTATTTATCTGCAACACCTTTTGCAAATAAATTTTTAAGGTTGGAGACCGCTGAGTTAGATAATCCTGCAAGTACAACTTCACAATGTTCTTCCCTAAGCGACCTTCTTCGGTCTTTACTGTTGGAGCTTCTCAGAGTCTGTTTCTAACTTTTGATGCATGTTTTGAGCCGTTCTGGTCTCATGCACGCACACATGTGTTAGCACCATAACTCTGTCCTGGACCCAGTTTGCACTTCAACATCATTTTTGACCTTTCATACAATAAATATAGAAGTAATGCCCATATCTGCAGCCTTCCTCCCTGCACATGAACTGAGATCAGCTGATTGAAGCCCAAATGTTTCATGTTTTTTTCTTTCTATTTGCTCCTCATTCAGGTAGCTGAAGAACCTTTATAGCACAAGCAAAGATGTAACTGTAACTGTAATGTGATTACTGAGTTTAGTATAACACTTTACTGCATTACTAGGAAACGTAACATGGTTGTAGCACAGATTACGGCGCGTTGCTTTGGTGCAGACTCCGGTTTGAGTCCAGGTGGTGAAATGAGGAACTGAGTCATGAAAACTCACCGCACAGAACTCCTCGAAGGAGATTCTGCCATCTCCGTCTTTGTCGGCGCCGATGATAGTTTTGTCGACAATCTGCTGCAGCTGTGTGTCTTTCAGGTTGCTTCCCACCATCGTCTTTAGGACCTGGAAGAGTTCTCCATTGGAGATGTAACCGTCTTTGTCCATGTCGTAGATCCTAAAGGCAACTGAGGCCAAAGAAAATCACAGAGGAAACGTGAAGGTAAGTTTCAGTTCGATTCCATATTATTTATGTAGCACACAATCAAAACAACAACATTCGCCTCAAGGTGTTTAAACATCGAGCATAGTTTATGAACCATGATGGTTAAAGCTGAAGTGCTTACAACGCAGCCTCTGCTCCTTGTTTCCTTTCACGCTGAACTGAAAGACTCCTTCAATGAACTCTGTGGAAAAGGAAAATCATCAGGTGTTGTTGTTTAAGGCTGAAGAACAAGAAGATCAAAAGGTCTGAGATACGATCATCTCCACGCAGAGACAAAAAGCTCCGAGAACAAACCGAACCCCTCGGTGCCTGCTGGGTAATCCTGCACACATTGTGTTAATCGATTAATTATATTACTCAGCGGATCAGAGATGATATAAATGTCAAACCTGGACTGAGTAACTGAATCATGAGGATATTATTGACTGTAAAAAGGTGTCAAACTGTATCTGTGTGATAGTAATGAGGCTGTAACAGCTGAGCTGGTCAGCAGGTGTTCGTCTTCTGTAAAAACACTTTCACACCCCTGAAGTCGACTTCCCCGTTTTCGTCGGTGTCGAATATGTCGATGACTCGCTGCACGAGAGGGTTCTGCTGGAGCTCTGGCAGGGACATGAACTCCTCCACGCTCAGGGATCCGGAGTCATCCAGGTCGAGTTTCTTAAATCTCCTTCCCAGCCTCTTAATCTGATTAGCGTCTGAAATGAAACACAGAGAGAGAGAAGGTGGTTTCAAGAGGAGATCACATGACCAGAGGCTGTCTGTCAGCTCTACCAGCAGAGGACACACCGCAGTTTAAACACCTGTCGTCCACCTGTGCCTCACTTCCTGCCTCTTCATCCTGTCGGACTTACCGGCTTCCTGCTTGGTGCTGCCCATGGCTGCTGGCTGGACTTCACGGCTGTAATGGTTGTGCTGCGGGAGCTCCCGGTGCCTCGCTCTAAGCCCTAACACCGGGTCATGTGACACATCTTTCAACGCTAATCACTCTGCTGATGACCACGAACTGAGCGTGCTCAGAAGGAACAGGGCAGCCCGGCACTCCACGTCAGGACAGGATCTCACACACAAGAGCAAAAGAAACTAGAACATTTTAAATAATCACATCTGATTAAATACAGAAACTTTAACATGTGAAAATTAGAAAAGAAAAAAAGACTTCATTGATTTGATCTCTTTTCTTTGGTCTCTGACTCTGAACGCCTCCACGATGGGACAGAACGGGCGTTGTTGTGCGTCTGCTGTGGTGAAACTGCAGCGGCCTGAAGGTGGACCACACGATGAACCAGAGATTTCACCACACACTCTTTAAAGCAAAGAAAAAAAGCAAACGTCCTTCACCGATGTTTAGTTCTAACTATTAAAAATATGTCCAAAGTGTGATGATGACCTGTTTTTGAATTACTTGAACTGTACAGCTGATACTGTGAAAGTGTTTGACTTGTATATCCACTGATGAACGTATGAAAAGTCTCATATTACCTACATGTTGATGCAAGGCTCCTCTTTAAATGAACCTTTATTTAAAACTACATTGAACACGTGTGAATTCAGCTCACAGCAGAAACAAGCTTGATGTTTGATGCTCTACGTTACAGTCAGGACAAAACACACTTAACAAACAACATCAGGAGAAGTTTTGTTGTTTGTTTAAATCCTGAAGACTCTGCATCACAGAACTGAGCTGAATTATTTTGATTGGTGGGCTAGCTGAAGATGACGTGCTGCTTGGGGGCCCAAGCCAGTGGGGGGTCCAGAGGGATAACATTCAGGCCTCAGCTGACCTGCGTCCAGTGTTTGTTCTGATCCCATCATCGCCATAAATTAACTCCATGAATTCACGAATCAGAAGGAGGAAACAAACTCTGACAAAGATTAAATGTTGGTTTAATAACAGCTCTGATCAGACTGCATTTGTTGGACATAGAAAAACCTGTTTACAGTACAAAGTTTCTGACCTCGAGGACAGAAAAATAAAATACTCTTTAAATCCAGATCGGCTGAGACCCTCATTAGTGTGTGATGGTTAACCATACAACACACCTCACTCGTCCAGCCTGAGCGTGTTCTAATCCCACCTTTGCTCCTTGTTGATAAATATAAACCATAAAATCATAAAAAAGGGGGAGGAGGAAAGAAACCCCGTGAAAAGCTGCAGTCAAGTCCAGTTTGTCTCTAAACGAAGCTTCACAGGAACGTCACACTGAGTCCATCACGTTCATTTTCTGAGCCTCACAGCAGATTCTGTCCACTGGTGGGAACAGAGGTGAGTACAGACGATCGTGTTCGCACTGTTTTTAAGTCCAAACCAAACGTGAGTCCTCCTCTGTCTGTGGCAGGAAATAAAACTGTGATCTTATCTATTTTTCAACAGGATATAATAAATGTTGATTTAACTACAGCTCTGATCAAACTGCATTTGCTAGAAAAAGAAGTTTACAGTTAAAACTTTTCTATCTCCGGGCATGACGCACCTGCAGCCCACGTAGCAGGCAGGTCTGACCCAGATCTGGTGTCAAGTCGGCACTGCTGGCTGACTCCTGCCATGGTAAGTGGTAAGTCATCCAGATATGGGCCAGGACTGGCATAGTTTGGTTTATTTGGTTTACATAGAAAACAGGTCTGGCCCGGATCCGGCATCAAGCTGGCACTTCTGACTGACTGGTGTCATGGCAGGGTGTATGTCAGCCAGATGTGGGCCAGGGTTAGGGTTAGGCTCTTCCAGTCAGCATGTCAAGAGTGTGAATGTGTGCGAATGTAGTTAGGAAGCACTCAGTTTAAAGAAAGTGTGTGATTGGGTGAATGTGGCATGTTGTATAGAGCACTTTGAGTAATCCGGGAGACTAGAAAAACCCTGTATAAGAATCAGTCCATTCACTGTCTGAACAGAGTTTCGTCATCTTCCTTATCACTGTTATGTTCCGGCACATGTTGTTATTACTTGGTTTGATTAACGTGCACATTAGGCTGACATCTGGGGCCAGAGCTGAAACTGCTCGGATCTGGCACATTGTGTGGGCCAGATCCGGACCATATGAATGAAACTACACATGCAAGAACAGCAAAGGGGTCACGTAAGAGGAGGTGGCACCTCTGGGTTCTTTAACAACATCAAACAACTCAGTGTTCCAACATCTTCCAGATGTTGGAACACTGAGTTGTTTGATGTTGTTAAAGAAGTAGTATGTAGTACGTGAATCCACTTGGCATAATAACCACAATGCATTTGTGATGTTTATTGGCTTAATGGTGGCCTCTCTCAGAGGCAGTGGTAAAACATTGTCAGATTATGAGAGACAAGCCTGGGATGGATTATAGATCACAGTTAGTTAAAGTTTAACAGTATAGCTTGTTATTATATATAGCTCTGGTTGTATCACAGCGCTGTGCCTCCTTTTCCCACTAGGTGGCAGGTTCCCTAACATGTGGCTGTTTTTATAGGCAAGGAGTGTTCCTCGTGTAATCTGTTTGTGTTTAGGTTTCACTGGTTGGGACATGTTGTTTTATTCACAGTAGTTTTTGAGTTGTTTCTATGTCTGCTAGCTCTCGGATGTTAGATTTCTCCCCTAACACAAATTCGCAGACGCTGAGTGAGGTCTGTGGTGTGTTTTTGATTCTGAAATGATTTGGTGGAGCACTTTGGGACTTTGTTTTTATGTTATTTTTTTCTTCACCTGGGAGTTCTTATTGTTTGTGTGTGCCATTGTCGGTAGGAGGAGAGGATCAGTGATGGTCACCCAAATACCCACATATGGCAAGAGCAGAGTTTTGCTGTTGCCTGAATCAAATACACAGAAACCAAGGATATGTTGTCTGGCAGTGACACCAATAGCAGGAACCCCCAACATCCTTCTCACACTGAGGAATTAGAGGAACCGTAATTGTGTTAACAGACCTCTCTGCACTGAATCATATCTGTTATTAATCTCTGTCTCTCTTCCACAGCATGTCTTTATCCTGTCTTCCTTCTCTCACCCCAACCAATCACAGCAGATGGCCCCGCCCCTCCCTGAGCCTGGTTCTGCCGGAGGTTTCTTCCTGTTAAAAGGGAGTTTTTCCTTCCCACTGTCACCAAAGTGCTTGCTGATAGGGGGTCATATGATTGTTGGGTTTTTCTCTGTATGTATTATTGTAGGGTCTACTTTACAATATAAAGAACCTTGAGGCGACTGAAGTTAGGGAACTTGTGAGTTTTAAAGGGTACGATCATGAAACTGTTCCTGTAATAGAACAATCTGAGGACGTAATGAGTAAGCACATGAAGTTGTCAGGATGGGCATCTGTCACATCTGTCAAAACTACTACATTATGACTACAACCCTAACACTTGTTCCTTACTTTTAAAATGTGAAATGTAAACAAAGTTTTAAATAAGATGAATTTCCTTTCTTTCTCCCTTAGAGTGCAGACATGTCTGCTGCCAGCAATCTGCAGTCTGAAGATCAGTTTCTGTGCTCCATCTGTCTGGATGTGTTCACTGATCCGGTCACCACATCATGTGGACACAACTTCTGCAAAAACTGCATCACTCAGCGCTGGGACATGAGTCAGAGCTGCCAGTGTCCCAAGTGTAACAAGGTGTTCAAGACAAGGCCTGAACTTCATGTTAACACTTTGCTCTCTGAGATGGTTGCTCAGTTCAGACGTGAAGCTCAGCAGAAAGCCAGCAGCAGCAGCTCAGAGCAACAAGCTGCCAAACCAGCAGAAGTTCCCTGTGACGTCTGCACTGGAACCAGACTGAAGGCCCTGAAGTCCTGCCTGGTGTGTCTGACCTCCTACTGTCAGACTCACCTGGAGCCTCATCTGACAGCTACAAGTCTGAAAAGACATCAGCTGATTGAGCCTGTGGAGAACCTGGAAAGCAGGATGTGTAGGAAGCACGATAAACATCTGGAGCTGTTCTGTAAGACCGACCAGACATGTGTCTGCATGCTCTGCTCTGTTTTAGATCACAAGACTCATGAAGTTGTTCCTCTGAGAGAAGAATATGAAGGAAAGAAGGCAGAGCTGGAGAAGACAGAGGCTGAGATTCAGCAGATGATCCAGAAGAGACGACTGAAGATTCAGGAGATCAAAGAGTCGGTGAAGATGAGTAAAGATGCTGCAGACAGACAGAAAGCAGAAGGTGTTCAGGTCCTCACGGCTCTGATGGAGTCTGTTGAGAGACGCCTGAAGGAGCTCATAAAGGAGATCGAAGACAAACAGGAAACTACAGAGAAACAGGCTGAAGGTCTCATCAAAGATCTGGAACAGGAAATCTCTGAGCTGATGGAGAGAAGCTCTGAGGTGGAGCAGCTCTCACACTCTGAAGACCACCTCCACCTCCTCCAAAGCTTCTCCTCCCTGAAAGCTGCTCTATGCACCAAGGACTGGACAGAGGTCAGAGTCCGTCCACCATCATATGAGGGGACAGTGGGGAGAGCTGTGGAGACACTCAGGAAAGACATGAAGAAGAAGCTGTTTAAGACTGAACTGAAGAGGGTCCAGCAGTATGCAGTGGACGTGACTCTGGATCCTGATACAGCAAATCCTTATCTCATCCTGTCTGATGATGGAAAACAAGTGAATCATGGTGATGTGAAGAAGAAACTTCCAGACAACCCAGAGAGATTTTCTTACTGTGTTTGTGTTTTAGGAGAGCAGAGTTTCTCTTCAGGCAGATTTTACTTTGAGGTTCAGGTTAAAGGAAAGACTGACTGGGACTTAGGAGTGGCCACAGAGTCGATCAACAGGAAGGGAAAAATCAGACTGATTCCTCAAAATGGTTTCTGGACAGTATGGCTTAGAAATGGAAATGAGTACAGTGCTTGTGCCGCCCCTCCAGTCCGTCTCTGTCTCCGGTCTGGTCCTGAGAAGGTGGGGGTGTTTGTGGACTATGAGGAGGGTCTGGTCTCCTTCTATGACGTAGATGCTGCAGCTCTGATCTACTCGTTCACTGGCTGCTCCTTCACTCAGAAGCTCTTCCCGTACTTCAGTCCTGGGCTTTATCAAGGTGTGAAAAACTCTGCACGACTGATCATCTGTCCTGTCAATCAAATTGAGTAACAACGTAGTTGAATTGATGAGATGATTTATTTTCATTAAAGGGAATAAATAATCAGGTCCTGTTTGCATGCTTTTATTTTGTAAGCATTCTCATTACTAACAGTGTTTTTAACTGATGTCCTCCCTTAGAATGGGCACCACATTGATGTAATACACTGAATTCAAAAAGCTAAATGAAGAATTGTATCGTTTCATAACATGTAACAATTCTCCAGAATAGTAACAAAAAGTAGCTGATGTCATAGTATGTCACTGTCTTCATGGCTGCAGAAAATGATGTGTGTTAATTTTTTTAGTGTAACTCATATTATGTGAAAATGTCTTATTTTGGGGTATTTTGTGTCTTTACCCACATAGCAAAATTGGTATGGCCCGGATCTGGCCCACACAATGTGCTTACACATGGCCCAGACATGGCAAAGAATGACGGCCCTTTGGTGGCCCAGATCTGGTTTGCGAGATGTGGCCCACACATGGGCCAGCACAAGGCCAGTTGCAGACACACTGCTGGCCCTGTGCTGGCCCAGAACAGTTTCAGCTCTGGCCCCAGATGTCAGCCTAATGTGTACCTTGATCAAGCCATGTAATAACAACATGTGCCGGAACATAACAGTGATAACGAAGATGACGAAACTCTGTTCAGACAGTGAATGGACTGATTCTTATATAGCGCTTTTCTAGTCTCCCAGATTACTCAAAGTGCTCTATATAACGTGACATATTCCCAATCACACACTTTCTCTAAACTGAGTGCTTCGTAACTACATTCATACACATTCACACTCTTGACATGCAGCCTGGAGGATCACACAGAGATCAAACCACTAACCTTCCAATCAGTAAGTGACCTGCTCTACCTCCTGAGCTACAGCCACCCAGTGGTAAACATGAGTAAACTCTCACTAGGTTTTGGATAAAGTGTACTTTCACAAACCTGTCAAACCTGCATTTGAAATGTTGGCTACCATAGCAGTACAGTATTGCAACATGGCATTTCAGTCTTCTAACTAAAATAGGAAAATAGGAACATAAATAATGCCATCATTGCCAGACCTGGTCCACATCTGGTTGACATACACCCTGCCATGACACCAGTCAGTCAGAAGTGCCAGCTTGATGCCGGATCCAGGGACAACCTGTTTTCTATGAGCCTGGGCCACATACACCAAACCACAATCATGCCAGATGTGGCATGCCATCGCATAAACAGTGCCATCTACACCATGCCAGAAGTCAGCCAGCAGTGCCGGCTTGATACCAGATCCGGGCCAGACCTGTCTGCTATGTGGGTATAAGCAGTTTTAGTATTTTAATGAAAACTGACAATATAGATTCAGTGAAATCTGAAAATATGTGAGTGTAACAAACACGAACTGTTAAACAATGAATGGTTATGTTGAAATGTTGTAACATGGAGCGAACAATGATTTGATAATAGAATAAAACCTGGTTCACAGGATGACACACTGCTCCATTTCTAATCTCTGTCTCTCTTCCACAGCATGTCTTTATCCTGTCTTCCTTCTCTCACCCCAACCAATCACAGCAGATGGCCCCGCCCCTCCCTGAGCCTGGTTCTGTCGGAGGTTTCTTCCTGTTAAAAGGGAGTTTTTCCTTCCCACTGTCGCCAAAGTGCTTGCTCATAGGGGGTCATATGATTGTTGGGTTTTTCTCTGTATGTATTATTGTAGGGTCGACCTTACAATATAAAGCACCTTGAGGCGACTGTTGTTGTGATTTGGCGCTGTGTAAATAAAATTAACTTGGGGTTGGCTCTCTCTCCAGTAGAGTACCACTTCCTGTTACAACACACTGTGGTGTTTTTGTGTAAATTATCTGTGTATCCAATTTAATTATAAACTTATAGATAACTTCTTCATGTGCTTTATCCAAAGCACAATCTCTGTTGAATCACCCACTAATTATATTCACAGTATTCACTCACTGTGTCTTCAGGAATTTGCTAGTTTAGCATAGCTGAGCTCATAGCCAGCTCGCTAGCAGCATGGCCTCTTCACCTCACCCTCCTGCACTTTTCTTCTCATTGTGTCAGATGTTTAGTTACTCCTCGGGCATGATGTTTGCCCAGGTGACTTTACCCTGCAAGGTACTCTCCCACCTTGTCCACGCTCCCCGCCGCTGAGTCCTACAGCCCTGCTTACTCGCTCCTCCTCCTCACCTGCTTCGACCTCTTCCTGGAGTAGCTGGTGTCTCTCCTTTCCCTGTGCCCTGCTGACCTGGGCCTTTGGGAAATACCACAACCTTGCTCTCCCTGTTACTAAGACCCCCACCAGTGTCTTCTGCCTGAGGCGCGGCTCTTCCACCTCAACTGCCTTCTCGGCCTTCCACTTTCTTCCTGTCCTTACCTCGATGCCTGCTAATGCCACCTTGCAGTCTTTAGAATCTCTGTACTTTAGGGCTTCTCTTGTGCGTGCCACCTTGAACTCTTCTGTGAGACCACTGAAGGGTAACTGCAAGATGTTGCTTGCCCCATACAAGGCAGTGCTTGTGAGGCTACGGGGAAGACCCAGCCACTTGTGAAGAAGTAAGAAAGCAGCTGATCTTCCTTTCAAGGGATTCCACAGTAGTTACTGGGACTGTGTGGACAAGCAAAGGCCACAGAATGTGGAGCAGGATGGAATGCTGGTAGATCCAGGCTTTAAATCTTCCAGGCAGACCGCACTTATCCACCTTAGTCAGCAACGCTCCCAGCTCCTCATTTGCTCATCAAAGTTCTTTCACTCACTCTGTCTTCTGGCTGGGGGCCACTTAATCCACTGCTGTGAAACTGCACTGCTTGGATTGGAAGAATCTGGTGCGTGGTGGGACTGGGCTCTGTGGTGTGCTTCCTGGCCAGGCTCCTCCTGCGTCTCACCAGGTTCAGGACCTGTGCGTTGCATCTCACTCTCCCATTCCAAACATTTCATTCTGGCCTGATGGACCTTTAGGCTGCGCTGCTTCTTGCACAGCTTTCCACAGACGCATGTCTTACTCATAGTCCTGTCCATTGCATTGGTCGTTAATCTTCGGGGGTGTAACTTTGCCAAAACAATGTCAGACTGTAGTTTTCTCTGGTCCCCTCCCCAATCAGACCGAGTGACATGTTTAGCCACATGTTCTCCTTAAATTTCTGTCTGTCTGAGTGGTGTCCAAAAAACAATGTGGGCTTCATAGATAACTGGGTAACTTTCAAGAGGAAACCTGGTCTTGTTAGGAGAGACGGCATCCATCCCACTTTGGATGGAGCAGCTCTCATTTCTAGAAATATGGACAAATTTATTAAACCCCCCAAAACCCCCCACAAATTTAAGAAATAGCACTAATATATACAAATCCTTCAATTATAAATATAAATATTTATAGTTAGGGCTGGACCAGGTGACCCTGAATCATCCCTTAGTTATGCTGCAATAGACGTAGGCTGCCGGGGATTCCCATGATGCACTGGGTGTTTCTTCTTCACTTACTATGTGTTAACAGACCTCTCTGCATTGAATCATATCTGTTATTAATCTCTGTCTCTCTTCCACAGCATGTCTTTATCCTGTCTTCCTTCTCTCACCCCAACCAATCACAGCAGATGGCCCCGCCCCTCCCTGAGCCTGGTTCTGCTGGAGGTTTCTTCCTGTTAAAAGGGAGTTTTTCCTTCCCACTGTCGCCAAAGTGCTTGCTCATAGGGGGTCATATGATTGTTGGGTTTTTCTCTGTATGGATTATTGTAGGGTCTACCTCACAATATAAAGCGCGTTGAGGCGACTGTTGTTGTGATTTGGCGCTATATAAATAAAACTGAATTGAATTGAGATGCTCTTAAACTTTCAGCTCACTGTGAATGCAGCACCAGGGTTCACAGATCAGACGCCATATTTGATACTTTTAGCTTTACTTTACAATAAATTCTGATTTTAGCTGTTTTCTGTGAAGAGCAGGAACTGATTGTAATTTTACAGTCTTCATTAATCCTGATGTGGTTCCTGTCTGTGTCCAGCAGAGGGCTGCAACAGTTTCAAGGAGAGTTTGAAGTGTGCACAGAGCTCAACTTCCTCAGCAATAAAAACATGAATGACAGAAAGAGAGAAGCTTTGCAGAGGAAAGGCTCGGGTTTGAGAAAACTGAAGGTGCACACACATTTTAAACTCCTGTTCCTGATGTGTGTATCTCTAATCATGTGTGAATGAAACAAGCCTAACACTGCAGGAGGAGGCGGAGCCACAAAGAGGAGAGTCAGCATCATTTTCCAGAAATGAAAGTTAAAGTTAGTGAGAGTAACAGCACAGCTGCAGTCACAGATCTGTGCATTTGTGAAGAAAATCAGACTGAATTCATCTGCTCTTTCTAAACAACTGACTCAAAAACTGGTGAGTACAGCTGATGACATTTAATGTTTAACATACAACATTAACGCAAAACTTTTCTTTTTATTCATATTTTATTATATGTGTGTGTGGGTGCACAAGTATGATATAAGTGTATATATCTGTAAATTTGCATATCTTTTGACATGTTCCTGGGTTTATTAAAAAAATACATGTAACAAATTGTAATGAAGGTGAACTTCTGATGAACAGGGCATAAACAGTAAGAAAAATGCAGACTATTAGTTACTAAATAGTGGAAAGGAGGTGGGATTAAATAAGCTCATGCTTCTTCCTACTCATTTTTGAACATGTAAGTTAGTTATAATTATTATTGCTTTGTTTTCCTTTTTTTGTTTGTCTCTTTTTGACCATTTTAACATGTTCAAAATAAAGATTCAGCACGATACAATTTCACACTGGCATGTCAGAATAATTCAAGTGGAGGCTTAAATTAAATTAAACTAGAATAATGTGATCAGCAGTAACATCAATTACATTTAAAGTGCATAATCAACAACACTGAATTAATTTCTTTCTAAAAATGTGTTTTTGACACTTTCACTTTAGTTTTCAGAGACGTCTGCTGCCTCAGTCTGACATGTGACAGTTTCAAATCAAAGAGAATAAGTTCAACGTCTCCGGAAAGATTAAACTCATGTTGTGCCCAGTGCAGGTTACTATAATCAGGTCTGAACCTGCAGGAGGAAACAAACAGAGCCGTTTGAGGTGGGGCAGAGCTGAAAGACAGAGCAGCTTCAGAGTCACATTATTACATTCTGCACCTGTGGTGTCCTAGTTGTGTTTCCTATTGTTGCTGCTCAGACTTTGTTGCATTCCCAATGTAAACCACCAAATATGTTTAATTAGAGTTGAACTTTTAATGCTCCGACTTCTGTTCTCAGAGCGCAGACATGTCAACTGCCAGCAATCTGCGAGCTGAAGATCAGTTTCTGTGCGCCATCTGTCTGGAGGTGTTCGCCGATCCAGTCACCACACCATGTGGCCACAACTTCTGCAAAAGATGCATCACTCAGCACTGGGATGTTAATATGCCCTGCCGGTGTCCCATGTGTAAGGAGACGTTCAACACGAGACCTCAGTTGAAGGTCAACACTTTGCTTTCTGACGTGGTTTCTCAGTTCAAACGAGAAGCTCAGAAGAAAGCCAGCAGCAGCAGCTCAGAGCAACAAGCTGCCAAACCGCAACTTCCCTGCAACGTCTTCACTGGAGCCAGACCAAAGGCCCCGAAGTCCTGCCGTGAGACACGCCTGGACCATCGTCAACATCTGTACAGAGAGTTGGAAAGAGAGTGTGAGCTAGCGAGAGAGTTAGAGGAAGAGCGACGGCAAGATCTGTTGCTTGAGCTAGAAAGAGAGAGTGAGCTAGCGAGAGAGAGACAGCAAGATCTATGGAGCGAGGTAGAAAGAGAGTGTGAGCTAGCGAGAGAGTTAGAGGAAGAGCGACAACAGGATCTGTTGGTTGAGCTAGAAAGAGAGTGTGAGCTAGCGAGAGAGTTAGAGGAAGAGCGACAACAGGATCTGTTGGTTGAGCTAGAAAGAGAGAGTGAGCTAGCGAGAGAGAGACAGCAAGATCTATGGAGCGAGGTAGAAAGAGAGTGTGAGCTAGCGAGAGAGTTAGAGGAAGAGCGACAACAGGATCTGTTGGTTGAGCTAGAAAGAGAGTGTGAGCTAGCGAGAGAGTTAGAGGAAGAGCGACAACAGGATCTGTTGGTTGAGCTAGAAAGAGAGAGTGAGCTAGCGAGAGAGAGACAGCAAGATCTATGGAGCGAGGTAGAACGAGAGTGTGAGCTAGCGAGAGAGTTAGAGGAAGAGCGACAACAGGATCTGTTGGTTGAGCTAGAAAGAGAGAGTGAGCTAGCGAGAGAGTTAGAGGAAGAGCGACGGCAAGATCTGTTGGTTGAGCTAGAAAGAGAGAGTGAGCTAGCGAGAGAGAGACAGCAAGATCTATGGAGCGAGGTAGAGATGTAGAGAGACAGAGCAAATATATAGATAGAGTTGATTTAGATTTTCCAAAACCCTTTTATCAATAAAAATAGACAACTAAAGATTTCAGAACAGAAGTAATAATCCAAACAAAAAAAATGTTTCTTTTTCAAGTGAATATTAAACCAACCACAATGTCTGCTTTTATCGAACATGTAAAGCCAAGGATGAAAGTCTGTAGAGTAAATAATCTCACCAAAAGTCAGAACTGCTTCTCCTGGAGCCCAAACACAGTCTGTGATCTCCTGAAATCCAGGAAAGAGTGGAACACAGTTTCCCCTTTACAACATACTGGACAATTTCATCATGGCTGGGATTTAAAACAGAGACAAAAGCATTTACAGCTACTGCACCATGTAAAACGCTCCATTGTAGATTTCCAGCCTCATTGGGTCTCCATGTATTTCATCTGAAACCATTCCCAGATGGTCTCTCCATGCACTCTAAGAAATGAAATGTTATATTTACCTGGTGTTGGCTTTCACTGCAGTATAGTATCACTTCCTGTTCCTGATGCATTGCACAGTGGTGTTTTGTGTATGCCATTTAATTAAAAACTTTGTTGTTACACAGTGCAATCGTCAATTCCTTGATCCAATACAGACTCTCTGCTGAATCACCCACTAATTGTGTTCAAAGTATTCATGCATCGACTTGTAACAGCAGTCTGGCGAGGAAGGAGTGGCTAGTAGGTCCAGCGAGCGTGCGGTGTGGGGATTAGCCGAATAACCCGAAGCCAGTCGGTTAAATCCAATAACAGACCTTTATTTGCTGTCAGCAACATTACACCATACAAGCCAGGTCTCCACGGCTCTACTCTGTCCGTACATACATGTGCGGGGATCGGTAGTCGCCGGCGCCAGGCCGTTACAACAGTAAGGTGTTTCTTGGAGAATGGAACATGAGCAGCATGGAATGGCTGCCGCTAACAACACCACACCCACTAGGAGACTCCCACAGCTATTACAATAGTAGGGAACCCCCCCCCAACCCCCTAGTGGTGTTATAACCCAAAAGGGTTGTTACATCACCCCCCCCCCCCCCCCCCCCCCCCCCCCCGGCAATTAGAAGGCTGTCCTCAGCCGGACCCAGGTAACCCTCCTCCCGCTACCCCCTTTCACTATACATAGCTACTTTAGGTAGTAAGCAGGCTGTGGAGGAATTGTTATACACCCTTACCTTACAGCATTGATACAGTCAATACAATCAATAAACAAAATTAGTGCTTGAAGCAAACAATGCAGAACATGCAGTGTTACTGGCTAGTCATCCTCTGGAGATGGTCCTAGACAAGGGAAAAACAGTCAGAAATACAACACATCCCGTCGCTTGAGCTAGTACGATAGAAAATCAAACCAAAAGCCTCTCACGGGCCACGTTGACGAGGGCACCGTGGAACAGAACAAGTAATCACCCCTTATGAACAGAATAATTACAGCATGTACATGTATGAAACCAACCCTCAGTCAACATTGAGTCTGTCCGTATGATAACGGTTAGTCCACCCGATACCCGTCCAACCAGCGGTCATTAAGGGGCACCAGCGGGGTTTGTTGGGAAGATGGCCGCTCTCCCGGCACTCCCCTAGCTCCATGATCCAAACACTCCAGCAGGCTCTTTTGTAGCTCCCGCAAATCTTGTAAGCAAACTCGTAGATTCTCGACCTCTCCTCGCAAGTTTTCCACTTCAAGGTTGAGGTCAAGAGGTGTAGCGCGAGGGATGATGTACTCTGTCAGGCCAGGCACCTCGGCATCCGGGTCGCAGCCATCTTCCTAACTCCCCGTGTCTGCGTGGGACGCCATTTTAAGTGTGGAAACAACTCTCTCCCACAAAAGTTATGGCGAAGTGAAAAGAGCGTTCACACACAGTACCTAAGCGTTAATATCAGTCAGACAGAGAGCGTCCGTGCACACTCTGATGCTTCAATGTTTCACACAAAACAACACGTCCCTCTGAATGAACACTGAGTCAAAGTCACTGCAGCTTTAGCATTAGCTTTAGCGCCGCCGATGTCGTAACGGTCCAATAGCACTGAGTTGGCGGTCCGTCGGACCGTACAGTTACTCACAGAGTACTCTCCTTCGGCAGGCGAGCGTGTCAAGCGATGGGTCGGTGCTCTTCCGTGCCTGCGAATATCATTGAAATCGCGGGGAGTCAGCTCCTTCACGGCGTCCTATCGGCCCGGCCAAACGAAGAGAAAAAAAACACGCCACCTCAGCCGAAGTGTCGATCGTAGAAAAATACGGAAAAATATCCGAGCCCACCGTCAGTCGGTCCGGATGACGATGAAGATCCAGAGAACAATGTTCGGGCGCCACTTTGTAACAGCAGTCTGGCGAGGAAGGAGCGGCTAGTAGGTCCAGCGAGCGTGCGGTGTGGGGATTAGCCGAATAACCCGAAGCCAGTCGGTTAAATCCAATAACAGACCTTTATTCGCTGTCAGCAACATTACACCATACAAGCCAGGTCTCCACGGCTCTACTCTGTCCGTACATACATGTGCGGGAATCTGTAGTCGCCGGCACCAGGCCGTTACAACAGTAAGGTGTTTCTTGGAGAATGGAACATGAGCAGCATGGAATGGCTGCCGCTAACAACACCACACCCACTAGGAGACTCCCACAGCTATTACAATAGTAGGGCAAACCCAGTGGTGTTATAACCCAAAAGGGTTGTTACAGACTTAGAGCACCAAATCACAACAACAGTCACCTCAAGGTGCTTTATATTGTAAGGTAGACCCTACAATAATACATACAGAGAAAAACCCAACAATCATATGACCCACTATGAGCAAGCACTTTGGCAACAGTGGGAAGGAAAAACTCCCTTTTAACAGGAAGAAACCTCCGGCAGAACCAGGCTCAGGGAGGGGCGGGGCCATCTGCTGTGATTGGTTGGGGTGAGAGAAGGAAGACAGGATAAAGACATGCTGTGGAAGAGAGACAGAGATTAATAACAAGTAAAAAATATGACAAGTATGATTCAGTGCAGAGAGGTCTATTAACACATGAGGTATGTCGCAATTAAGGGGCCGCATCATTTGAAGGTCGATTACGCCACAGCCGGGCGACGAAGGCTGTCCCAGTTCAAAGACTGCTCCAAATGCGGCCGACACATCCATCTTTCATTTCCCTGAATTTGAAGGATGGGTCGGGTGTATCCTTCTTGGCCCAACCCATCCCAGAATTCAGGTTAAACATGATATATATATTATTGTTTGGCTTTTTTCACTGTTTTATTTGTTCCTGAGTAAAAAGGGTTTGGCTGAGATTAAAGTTATAGTTTTTTATCCATGCATTTTCTTCCGCTCATCCGGGACCGGGTCATGGGGGCAGCAGCCTAAGCAGAGAAGCCCAGACCTCCCTCTCCCAGCCACCTCCTCCAGCTTGTCTGGGGGAACACCAACGCATTCCCAGGCCAGCCGAGAGATATAATCTCTCCAACGTGTCCTGGGTCTGCCCTGGGGCCTCCTACTGGTGGGACATGCACGGAACACCTCACCCAGGAGGTGCCCAGGAGCCCCCAGGTGGGCACTCCACCCTTTTCCGGCTAAGAACCATGGCCTCAGATTTGGAGGTGCTGATCCATATCTGTGCCACTTCACACTTGGCTGCAAACCATTCCAGTGCGAGCTGGAGGCCACCACCCGATGAAGCCAACAGAACCACATCATCCGCAAAAAGCAGAGATGAGATTCTGAGACCACCCAAGTGAAAGCCCTCCACCACTTGGCTACGCCTAGAAATTCTGTCCATAAAAATTATAAACAGAAACGGTGACAAAGGGCAGCCCTGGCGGAGCCCATCACCCACCAGGAACGAGTCCAACTTATTGCCAGCTATGCAGACCAAGCTCTTGCAATGGTTGTACAGGGATTGAACGGCCCATAGCAATGGGACAGGCACCCCATACTCCCGCAGCACCTCCCACAGGACACCCCGAGGGACACGGTCGAATGCCTTCTCCAAGTCCACAAAACACATGGAGACTGGTTGGGCAAACTCCCATGCACCCTTGAGTATCCTTGAGAAGATAAAGAGCGGTTTCCGCGACCAGGATGAAATCTGCATTGTTCCTCCAGTACAGACGATCGACTAACGGACGGACTCTCCTTTCCAGCACCCTGGCATAGACTTTCCCAGGAAGGCTGTGAAGTGTGATCCCCCTGTAGTTGGAACACACCCTCCGGTCCACCTTCTTAAAAATGGGGACCACCACCCTGGTCTGCCAGTCCAGTTAGATGCCAGTCCAGGGGTACTGCCCCTGATCTCCACACAACATTGCAGAGGCATGTCAACCAGGACAGTGCTACAACACCCTTTAGGAACCTCATCCAACCCAGGGGCTCTGCCACCAAGGAGTTGTTAAACTGCCTCAGTAACCTCACACCCGGAGATTGATGGGTCATCCCCCTCATTCCAGACTCTTATTCCTCCATGGAAGAAGTGCCTGTGGGATTAAGGAGGTCCTCGAAGTATTACTTCCACCGCCCGACAATTTTCTCAGTCGAAGTCAGCAGCACTCCACCCGCACTATACACAGTGCAGGTAGAGCACCGCTTTCCCCTCATGAGTCACCTGACGGTTTGCCAGAATCTCTTCAAGGGAGTCTGAAAGTCTTTTTCCATGGGTACTCTCAGTTGCCACTCGGCGCATAAGCGCAGATGATAGCCAGGACTCGTTCCCCGACCCGAAGGCGCAGGGAACAAACCCTGTCATCCACTGGACCCCCAATGTACAGGCAGCAACGCAAGGAGATACTAGAATACCCACCCCAGCCCGCCACCTCTCACCGGGGGCAAATCCAGACTAAGACAGAGTCCAGCCCCTCTCCGGGAGACTGGTTCCAACGCCATGCGTTGAGGTGAGCCCGACTATATCTAGCCGGTACCTCTCAACCTCACACACTAACTCAGGTTCCTTCCCTACCAGAGAGGTGACATTCCATGTCCCAATTGCCAGTCTTGGTAACTGGGGATCAGTCCTCCAGGGCCTCCATTCCTGGCTGCTGCCCGGCACACGATGCATCGGACCCCTACGGCACCTCCTGTGGGTGGTAGGGCTGCAGGAGGATGGGCCGATGTCCCCTTTTCGGGCTGTGCCTGGTGGGCCCCATGGACTAAGGCCTGGCCACCAGACGCTCACCCTCAGGCACCCTCCCAGGGCCTGGCTCCATGGTGGGGCCCCGGTAACCCTATCCCAGGCAGGGTGAACTGTTCCCTCATTTTCATATAAGGGTCTTCTGAATCGCTCTCGTCTGTTCCTCTCCTAGGACCAATTTGCCATGGGAGACCCTACCAGGGGCAGAAACCCCGGACAACATAGCCCCTGGGATCCCTGGGACACACAAACCCCACCACCATGATAAGGTAGTGATTCGCGGAGGGAATAAACACTGAATAAACGTCAAACAGAAAACTGAATAAACAGAAGCGTGAGATGGTCGAGAATTTACTCCAATGTCCCGTTATGTTTTAAATAGCAAGGAGCAGATGGCTGAGTTTATTAAACTCCACCGAGACAGCGGTGACGCAGATCTGAAGAGAGAGTATGAGCGTGCAGCGTTTAAAGCGTGGAAGTACTGACCTTACTTTGAGTTTGATTCCATAAAAAGTGACAAAAACATTAGTGTCCGTTGTGCGTGGGAAGAAAACTTCTTTTTACAGCGAAAAAAAACCCTAAACGTCCAAGCAAGCACCGAGTGCGCTACCACGTAATGGGAAATTCACAGAGAAACTCGCGGATCCTTCCACTGACCGCTGCGGCACACCTGCACCAGGGCAAACCTCTGCCTACCCCACTCCTGCTATACAGGTGAAAATAGAGCAACAGGACTGCTAGTCTTTGATTTTATTTATTTTCTGCTGTGTTCTACGTGCATCTATTTGAAAGACTGAGTGTAAACACAAAAAATATTTTATTTTATGTGCTGGAATGTGCAGAAAATAGGTTTAAATGTTAAACAAATTTCTTCCAGTCAGAGAATGTTGCATATAATTACATTTTTGCTTGAGATTATTATATTATCTTATGCCATGTTATACCCCTAATTAAAGATTGTGAAATTATTATGTAGTTTTAGTTTGCATTATTCTCCTGAATTAGAAGAAGGTGATAACTATTACATTTATTAAACTGATTTGTATTACATTAGACTGCTGATTTATTGTGAATGAATGATATTGTTTTATGATGCATTATACTGCTGAGTTATAAGAAATACTGTTTTCAGAGAGTTATGGCCTTATCTGTCTGATTAGAAGAGAACAGAGCATACCGGAGAGGTTTTCTGCCCCATCTCATCAGGAGGAGATAAAACAGGGAGCCAAGGCCGTCACTTAGGCGCCGTAAGAGAGAAAGAATGTGAATGTTTAGGTTTTATGACTAGGTGGAGGGGGGCTGAAGCTATAAGAATGTCAGAAACGCTCAGACACTTCGAGATCAGGCGGACACCCTCCCGCGCTCATCTCCCCTCCGGATGGTTTATGCTCAAAAGTGTTGTATGGAATAAAATGATTGTTGATTGAGCATTTATACACCGAGTATTGTCCTTCCTTCAGCCCAAAGATCAAAAGAACTGGAGATTTTAAAAATGCATAAAGTTAAAAGATTAAAACTAATAAAACAAGTTTTAAAAAGAGACTTTTCCATCTGATTACATTTTGTATGATGGATTATGCAGAAAAAGTAGAATTGGGCTGAAAGATCTATCACTTTATCACCTGTTCAGGTTGTAAATCATGTTTTTAAAAAGTAACTAACTAATTACTTTTGAAAATAAGTAATCAGTAAAGTAACGGGATTACTTTTTTGGGGAAGTAATCAGTAATTAGTTACTGATTACTTTTTTCAAGTAACTTGACCAACACTGATTATGTCATCAAGGGTGGTTTTTCGGAGTTTGTCTTGTTTTGCATGAGTTGCTGTGTTTTTGTTCTTTTGGTTTTTGCATGCTTGTTTTTATCGTGACACGCCTGTTTCACTTGTTCCTGGGAGACACCCCAACCTAGACACTAAATAATCTCACCTGTTAGAGTTTATGCATTTAACGGACTCTAGCGCTAACCAATCAGGACAAGCCTGGCAGGCACCTAAGACCAATAAGGGGGGCCTGGCAGGAGGGATGAATTCAAATTCTTGTTGCCCCATGCCAGGGTGGTTTTATTGTTTCTCTCATTCCTCCGGCTGTATCTTCCTACTTTAATTAATGTATTCTGTAAATCCAGCAGTAAAGCTGTGTCTTGAGTTTCATGGAGACCTGCCGGAGAGTCCTCCATTTTGGATCCTATTGTTGCCTCCCTCACACACGCCATCATGACAATCATATTACAAAAGCTTTGAAATCGTTGCATTGGCTTCCAGTATGTAAAAGGACTGATTTGGAAATACTGTTAATGGTTTCTGAAGCACTAAATGGTCTTGGGCCTCAACACGTTGCTAACTTACTTGAGGGCTATGAGGCTTCGAAGCCTCTTAGTCCCTCGGGAACAGGCTTACTTAATATTCCAGGAGCTCAAACAAGGTGAGACAGCATTTAGTGTTTATGCTTCCCTCAAACCTGCAGTGTGTGGAATCTATTAGCTTTTTAAAATCAGGGCTGAAATCTTTGTCTTTTTGTAGCTTTTATGTTAAATTTTAACTTAAACTTTTAAATTATTGCATTCTTGATTTTAATGTTTTCCTTTTCTATATATTTGGGATTGTTCTGTCTTTGTGAAGCACGCTGAATTGCTTTTGTATGTGTTATATAAATAAAGTTGACTTTGTCAGATGGATTTTCTTCAATCAGTGATGAATAGTAAGATGTTCTAGCTTTTTTACAGACCTTCAACTGACATCGCTTCAGTCCAGCGCATGCACTTTGGATATGAAGTCCTAGCTGTGACTCAACTGACAGCTGCTGGTTATTCTGGAAGCTTTCAAACAGAAAAAAAGAATTTACAAAATAAGAGGCTTCTATAACACAATGAAGAGTTTTTATTTTGTAGTTATGAGACACTGAGTTTGGACTCGTAAGGAGAAAATCTCAGTTATTCAGCAGCATGAAGTGAAGGAGTATCACAGTCACGAACACTGCATGGATAAACTTTATTATTCCAGTCAAGCAGCAGAGTCCCAGTGGTTCTGTATAGCACTTTATTCACAGACACACTTTTTACTCCTCAGTTCAAGACGTAACAAAACAGAGTTTCAGGCATCGAGACATCTTAACAAAGGAACAAACAAACAGATCATATTTGGCAAAAAGTTTCCAGCCATGCAATTTAAGAGACATGAGAAACATAATCAGCAGCAAACACAAGAAGTGACGTGAAGAGAGGAGGTCGCCTCCTTTCAGCAGGGAGACAGAGGTGTTTCAAGGCTCAAAGGATTACTCCGCTGCTGAAAATAGTCCCTCAGATACTGCACCAGTTTGAACATGGAAGTCCCAGAAAGTATCCCTCCAGCTTTTATTGTGAAGGATCAACACTCACACCAGTGAAACTCATTTCTGCAGCTGGAAAGTAAGCGAACCAAAAACTGCAGTGTACAGATTTCTCCTTTAAATAACACAAAACACGAGAAAAGTGACGTCCATCCTCTCATCCGCCGCCTCTGCTCTCTCAGACGTTCACACAGGTAATAAATAAGATAAAATACTTCAGGTGTTTCCCACGCTGGTCTTCAGTCTGAGGGGGTTTCAGTGTTAAAGGAACAGTCAGATTTATTCCAGAGTCTGAGGAGATGGAGACGACTTTCAAGTCTGTGCATCGAGTACAGGAAGTGAATGTCATTTATGTAGCACCGGCTAACAACTTTGCTCCTCTCAAGGTGTTTTATTTAAGCGTAGAGTGTCAGAGAGAACACCTGTGATGGAGCCTGATCTAAAAGCAGCGCCCGTCTGCTGAACCCAAAGCTTCAGAAGATTATTGTGACCGTAGCTGCAAACTAACCAAACGAACGAGTGTCTGAGTCCTGGAGAAAGTTCCTGCTGGACACACAGACTTGAAGCGTGCGTCAGCCTTCGTCTCCGAAGCTCCCTAATGAGCTCGGATCTCAAACTGTCCGACTGTTCCTTTAACTTTCCACAGGAACTTCACGTTCAGCCTGATGACAGAAAGTCACCTCTGCAGAAAGTGAATGTTTGTCAAACGCCTGAAACCAGCTGAGAAGCTAAGTTAACCCTCTGACTGCTGAAACCCCGCCCTCACAGAGACCAGCGTGCGAAACAGCTCGTTACTCCCTCAGAGGTCATCAAAGAGCACAAAGAGCAGACCCCGCCAACCCAACGCCCGCCTTCAGGAGGTGCCGTCTCTCACTGCGATGCTGATGTTCAAAGGTAGTCCCGGCAAGACCGGCGTCCTCTGCGCGGGGTTCAGTGGGCGGAGTCAGTTGAACGCCTCCTTGTTGATCCACATCAGGGTCCGCGTCTCGTTGGGCTTGCACTCGTACTCGATGCTGCTGAACTTGTTGCCGAACTGGCAGTGCTCCCTCTTGTAGTAGTTGTAGTATTTGGCCTGCCAGACCGTCTCAAACGTCCCCGCCTTGATAAACTGCACCGAGACACAAACCAGAGGGTTCGAGCTCAAATTCGGCGTCAGGCTTTTAAAACACGTTTTTGGTGTTTCTAAAGAGGTCAAACTCATGAATCCAGACGGCGTGTACAGTAACGTGATCTGCTGACAGGAAACTGCACAAATGCGTCTGATTGTAGATCAATAAATCTGTTACGCCTGTGCAGCTGTCACACGGGCGACTGGGTGATAATACCACCTTAAATTACATTTTTTTCTCGAAAAGTATAAACAGGTCAAGAATTTAGATGCAAATGCGTCTGTTTCTGAACACGTCCTCTCTTTTTCTCTCTGTTTGCTCAGGTTCCTGCTTTAGAAACACATGAGGTGAATAAGCTGCGCAGACGTCTGCACAGCTGGTTTTTATTATTTACGACATTTGAACTCCAGTGAGTCCAGTAATTTATCCAAACTTTTACCTGCAGGTTGTTCCTGTTGAAACACACCCAGGACAGCAGGGAGAGATCATTTCCTCCAACAGTCATAATCCACCTGTGCTGTTTAACACCACTGATTTACTTTTAAATGCTCCACAAACTGTGTGTTTGGAGGCCTCGCCTAAACTGTCTAATGATTTTGTGTTTTTTATTGGAAAGGTTGCAACTACACAGGCTCTCGTCACTCAGTCTGACCCCTCGGTCTCAGTCTTGCTCTGCTGTCACTCCTTCTTGTTTAGAGGATGTTGTTGGCCACCTGAGGCCCTCTGGTTCTCCAGATCATCCTGTCCCTCCACCATGTTTTAAGGAGATTGTGGCTAGCATAGAGCAGGCTGTTCAGGCTCTCATAAACAGCAGTTTAATACCTGCTAATTCTAAGCATGCAGCCCCACACAGCACTGGCTAACTGCAGGCCATCTCCACGCTGCCTTTTCTGTCTCAGAGCGAGGCACTGCTCTGAGACATCTCACCTCTATGCTGACTTGGACGGGCTGCCGATCGCCACTCTTGGTGTGCGGGACGCCCTCGGTGTCGTACTGGCCGTGGTAAACCACCGACTCGTCGTCCCTGGACTGCTGCTCCAGCGGGAAGACGACGCCGCCGATGTTCATGTTGCTGTGAGGAAGAAGAGGCCGAAGGGTTATGCACGAAAATAAAAATATTGCACATTTTTATCATTTTTGACATTTTGTCTCAAACACTGTTAAAGACAGTTTGATGTCCAGCAGCGAGCTGAGCGTGTGACGTGAGAGCGACTCCCACAGTATGAAGGAAACAGGAAACAGCCACTCGCATCTAAAAGTCATTTAAATGTCGTCCAGATGTGTAAATGCTGCGAAACGCTTCATAAACGCTTCAGTGGATTTAATTTGTAATTAAAATGTAATTATAGTCACACAGAATAAGGAGAAACAAGTCAGGTTACCTGAGAATCACAGACATGATTTTACTGTAAGCACATTGAAATAGTTTGTAATGAATTTTAATTAGTGTCAATGTTACGGTCGTATCCCTGCAGCTCACAGCGTAAAGACAGCGTCGTGTTCAGGCTCGATTCATGTTGAACATTTGGATTTACTGTTCTTTATGCTGATGATAACGGCTGTCCACTCCTCTCCTGTAAGATACCTGCGACCTGAAAAGTACAGCGTACTCAGGTGTGTGTACTTCCTGTCTGGCCTCCACCTGTGTGTCCTCCCTGTTTATATCAGTTTGGAGTTTTCCTTTCATGTCTCTCGTTTACCCACGAAGCCTGTTAACCTGCTACCGTCACCATGGTAACTGATGCTGAACACCTGAAGCAGAGTGTAACGTCAGTGTGGGACTCACTGCTGCTGTGACAGGAAGCAGAGGTCCGCCCCCTCGCTGTGGGCTGATGGCTCCTGCAGGGCCCACGCTCTGCAATCACTGTCACATATCAATATGTACCTTTATTTAACTGATAATACTTCAGTATTTTTACATGTAATGGAGTATTCTCTGATGGTATTTCTGCTCCTGCAAAAAGCACATTTTACCCCCGTTATTCCATAATGAACACGTCACTTCCTTTCACTGTCCCCGGTAACCGCAAACCTCCGCCCTGACCGGGAACGACACGTGATCCCCGCATGATTTATTCAGGCAGGTGTCGGATGCTCCGGCCTGCAGGAGGAGCAGCAGCCTGCTCCTCATCATCACCTCCTCATCCTCATCATCACCTCTTGCAGACGTTCTTTATCATTTCTCGCACATGCGCGCTGGCGTGCCGCACACACAGGTTACCGAGATGCTTACGTGGCCTCGACGTTTCCAGGCTTCAGCACCACCTCGATCTTGTACTTGGAGCCCGTGAGGAGCTTGATGGTCCGGCTCTGGCCGAACCGGGTCCCGTCCACCTTGAAGAAGACCGGGCCGTCGTTGGGCTGGATCCGCAGCGCGATGGAGATGTTGATGATCGGGGGAACGTCGTCCATGGCGCCGAGCTCAGGGAGGGGGAGGCGGACGGGTGAGAGAGATGCTGAGGAAGGACCAGAATCAAGCTGCACGCTCACACGGCTTCCGGTGACAGCTGCTTTCAAAATAAAAGACTGCAGCCGCAAATAGCAAAGCAAATGTCACAGGTGGGCTGTTATTAAAAAAATAAGTTCATCTGAAAGTCGGGAAATTTGTAGAAGGTTAAAAACAAAAGAACAACAAGTTTAACGAAGAGCTTGTGAAACTGAATATAATGACATAAAACAGGTTAGACAGAAAAATACAACACCTGTGCACGCTCAACATGACGTCACAGGCAGGAAATGACCGGGAGATGAAAATATGTTCACACCTCTGCCGGTAAAACACTGCCCCCTCGTTGCCAAAGCAACATCTTTGTTGTTAAAAACAGATAAAAACAGCTGATTTAAGTAAACTTGAGTTCCCGCTGTCTGTAAGCTGCAGGTGTGCATGACGTTTTTATATACGGGGCGACCGTGGCTCAGGGGGTTGGGAAGGGCACCTGTAACCGGAAGGTCGCCGGTTCGATCCCCGGCCTCTGTCCTGGTCGTTGTGTCCTTGGGCAAGACACTCTACCCTACCGCCTACTGGTGTTGGCCAGAGGGGCCGATGGCGCGATATGGCAGCCTCGCTTCTGTCAGTCTGCCCGAGGGCAGCTGTGGCTACAACCGTAGCTTGCCTCCACCAGTATGTGAATGTGAGCGTGAAAAGCGCTATATAAAATCCAATGCATTATTATTATATTTCTGCTGCTTTGAAATCACAGACTGTCACACAAAGATATCACAGAGTGATATGTGAGTCTGTGTGGCGTGCTGCGTGTTTGCTTGATGGGAGAAGCTGTGATGGGTCATTAAAAAGAACCGAGTCAGCAGAACCTCACAAAGATGGTTTATTGTGTCATCGTCATATTTACACGAACCCAAAACAAAAAGGCTCAAATTAAAAAAAAAAAAAGTTTCACTTTGTTTCTCTGTGATTTTTTTCTATAAAAATTTTAAAAATATGTACAAAAGTTTGCGTTTCCCGTGAAACACAAACTGCAGAGGGAATATATTAGAGTTAAAAATCAGAAGTGCTCGAGGTGCTTTGATAAAACCGGAACGCCGTCATCGATCCAGCTCGGCCTGCAGGATCTCGCCCCAGGTCTCCGCGTCCAGCGGCGTCAGCTTCCTGCCGCTCAGCTCGTCTGCCGACCTCACGTGGCTGAACCGTCCAATCAGCCAGTCTTTCTTCACAAGGCTGCGGATGTAGTTCCTCACCAGGATCACCTGAGGACAGGAAACGGTCAGAAAACAGTTCTGCTGTTTCTGGGTGACGCTGGTTTCATAAGCTGGACTAAAAGCAGTTTTTAATAATGACATTAAAATAAATGGCTGCAGCGTGAGACGTCTGACATGTGGACAAGTCTTCACTCCGCTCTGTTTCACAGGCGTTACTAACAGTTGTAATGTTATGAGTATATCCAACACTTCAGTGAGAACAGCTGGAACATCTGCTACAGCCACAGGTTCTGCCCCTCAGCAACCTTCCAGCAGAAGCCCAATCAGAAGAAAGCTGATGGCTCTGACAGAGCTGCTTCATCCCATCAAAATAATTCCCAGCTGACTCTGTCACTATTCCAGGCCAGGGATCCAATTCTTTGGGGAAATTATTCAAAATTTCAGCTCAAACAAAGGGCGAGGTGTTCTTAGACATTTTTCCAACAATATATTTTGAGGGACTTAAAGCTTGAATATGAAAAGAAAACAACAACATGTCTTCAGCGTGACGTTCCACAGGTGTGACACCGTGGACCAAACCAGACTTTATAGAAAGTTTCTGTAAAAACTGCATCCCAAGTTTGTGATGCTTTTTGGAATATTCAGGATTTAATGTGCATAAATCAACTCAGCTGATACGAAATCCTGGAGACACAGGTCACAGGACCTTCATCAGCATCAGATCCCTCAGAAAAACATTGATGGGAAAATGTTTAAAACCTCTGAGCTTCATCCCTTTTTGACTAATGACAGCAGGACCTGAAATGAGTGTAATTCCTGTTTGAAGCGGATCATTAACCTGGAAAAGTTTCAGAACAATCTGAGATGTTTTCTAAGTTTAATGACATAATATGTTAGGAACCTTCCAGGAGAGGCCGTGTCTCCGGTCGCTGTCGACCTCCCTCTGGCAGATGGCTCGGACCATCAGGCACTGCTTCCTCCACAGCTGCTCGCTCTGCTCGATGATCTGATGCCACAGCCTGCAGGTCCTCGCCGCGCTGCACAGGCTCGCCGCATCCAGCTCGCCAAAGATCCTCACGCTCATTTCTGTCGGCAGCGTCTCGGCAAAGTTGCGAGGTGGGGCTGTGCCTTCGGCTGCCGTCAGGGCGGGGCTTCCTTCACAGAGAAAAAACACTGGTGGAGTCCTCCCACACACATGCTGCATAATAGAGTCGGACTGGGTGGAAGAGCCTGAGGAAAGAGAGCCGACAACGATGGAGAAATGAGTCACAGATTCCACGTAAAGACCTCAGACTTTTAACTCACACTGTGGAGGACAAGTTAAGGATGAAGACAAATCACAGTGAAGCCTGAGATTCTTCATCAAAGCACCGACATGTTTCAAAGTACAGAGGCAGGAAATGCGAAATAAAATGCAGTTTTGTTTTTTTGTTTTTTAAATAGAGTAAAAAAATTACATCACAAAGACATAAATAAAGAATCGAGAGAGAGAGAGGGGGGGGAATCAGCTGAGAAAGAGAAGAAAATATCCCGAAACACCCAGAAAGAGACAGAAAGGTTCAAGATGAGCCTGTGAGATGAAAAAAGAGACAAAATCACTGAAATTAACGAGAAAAGAAAGAAAAAGACCTCAGAGAGACGAAGCAAAGCGCCTGTAAGGAGAAGATCAGCTGCTAAATAATGAAGATTTCACACAAAATAAGCAGAAAAAAGCGAAAAGTTTTGAAACAAGGACACAAAGGACTGTGGGATATAGATGAACCAGAAAGACTCCGAGCAGAGAGGCGAGACGAGAAGGTGAAAAGCTCCCACGTCAAACCGAAAGAGAAACATGAACAGTGGGGTCCCCACGGACCCGGCCTGGAGACGTCACCCAAACACAAACTGCTTCCTGTGTCTGTCTTCAAAGACAGACGTGATAAATATCCCCGTTATTTCCGTCCTGTGTGGCTCTGCAGAGGACTTAGTTCTAGTTTTGGCCGACGGTCTGATTTTCGCTAACAAAAGCTGATTTTAATGCTTCAACCCGACGACTCGCCTCCGCCCCTGCTAACAGCTAACAGCTAATAGTTCATGAAAAACTCCACCGGCCGCTTCCGCTTTCAGACCGAACACCGACTTTAACCGGGAAACAGACCGTGCACGTGTCCCGGTGTGTGTGATAAGAAGGCGGCAGCGCGCGAGAGAAAACCGGTGTCTTACCTTCCGCGAGGTCTCTGACAGACAGCTCACACGGTTTAAATGTCCTAACGGATGTTTACAAACGTACGCTACGTCATCATATTTTGATTTTTGGCGCATGCGTGCAAGGCATAAACGTCCGTTAATTTAAATTTGACAACAGTTGAATATATGATTTTCTAATTATAAAATTAAACTGTAATTTCTTACTCTGCAGTTTTAAAGCAGTCCCTACCACATTCCATTCATTAATCTGCCGATTCTTCAAATATATGGAAAATATGGAACTTTTTTTTACGTTTGTTTGTATTTTTCATCGATATCTTCCGCTCACGTGCAACAACGCTGTCATATTAAAAGCATTTCGGCAGAAGAGATAAATGTTTTGTTTTTACAGATTAATTTCATCTGCATACACAGGGTGGTTAGCACAGGCAAGGTTAGGTTTATTTTTAAGGAAGATTAATAAAAGATCAGGGAGATTCTGGGCGGAGTTCGGTGAGTGAGGTCAGAGACCCAGTGCGCACGCTCCGCTCCGTCCCGGAAGTTTTGAACGGTGTTGCTGAGCTGAAGTTGTGTCGGTGCTGCTGCTCGGTCCGGTTCCCCTCCACAGTCCGAGAAGCTGCTTTTAATCTGAAACCTTTTGAACTGTCGAAGCGTGGCGCTGCTCTCCGTTTTCCTCCACGTTCCTCCAGCGGGGTGCAGCTGCCTCCGTCCGCTCCGCTGAGCCGATGTCTGGCTTCGACCTGGTCCCGGTGGACGGCGGGGATCCGGTCCACCTGCCACCCGGAGAGACGGTGTTGGGCCGGGGCCCGTTACTGGGAGTGAGTCCTCCTCTCCTCTTCAGTCTGAAAACATGACCGCGGATCATTTATAGACTTCTGCTCGTTACAGCAGCACGTGATCTTTGATCGCGTGATAAATCCAGGGAAGCTTAGCTTCACTTAAAAACATGATTTAAACCTCATAACTAATCAATAACAAAGTGACCAGACATGATCAGGTGGATCACTGATCTGCTGACGCAGAGAGGGCGGGGCTTCATAAGCTAACACCTTGAACTTTGACCCTCCTCCGTCCTCCTGCCAGTTCCTTAAAATGCAATAGGAAGCAACAGGATGCTGCTCAGGTGTATCCTTTAAAACAGGGGTGGGGAATGCAAAGCCTCGAGGTTTAGAGGTGTCCTTCATGCATTCATATAAATGGCCTCCAGATGAACTAATCATCTGATCCAGGTGTGTTCACCCAGGGTGAGATCTAAACCCCACCCTTGCTTTATAAGGCTACAACTCGCCACTGTGCAAAAGTCTTGAGCCACCCATCATGTCTGTATAATTTGTCGAGGGTGTAAAATTTGACCTGTTCCTGTTTAAAAAACACAACAACTTTTAAAAAAAAAATGAAACTAAAGTCCACCGAAGAAAAAGTTGTAAACATGTTTGATCTGACCCGTCAGAGACAGCAGCGTGTGTGTGATTGTGTTCCAGCTGCACGTTTGTGTTCGTGGACTCTGTTACAGCAGCTTAGCATCATCACAGTGAAATGATCCGTCATGTGGGCGTGGCTTTGTTGCAGCTTTTCCCTCTCTTGTTTTTCTGTCTTTGTTCTGAGACCTGGTTTGCTTCCCTTCAGTCATCATGGCTGAGCTTGAGTCTGATTTATTCAGAGTAATACTGTGAAAGGAACAGCTGGAGACGTCTGTAAACGCTGCCTTGTTTCCCGTCTCAGATCAGTGATAAGCGAGTCTCCAGACACCACGGGCTGCTGGAGAACCTGAGCGGAGAGCTGCGCCTCAAAGCCGTACGTCCGTCCTTCCTCCTGTTTAGGTTTAGATTTTGTTTCTTATTACATTAGCTTTATTACATAATCATTTTATTATTCAACATTATAATAAATATAGAAGTGTGGTTGTTTCATATCATAGAAATGTCCGCTTTGCTTTAAATTCAGCCTTGGTCCCTGTTGCTTTGGCAGATTTTGTTTTTAATTCCATTATTATTCATATTATTATTATTATTAGTGTTGTTGTTGTTTGAGTTTCGGTTTAACCTCCTGCTGTTTCGGTCCTCAGACACACCTGAACCCGTGCTTCATTCAGTCGACCCCCACCGATGACCCTCGACCTCTGCAGAAAGGTTCCTGGCACGTCCTTCGTCACGGAGACTTCTTCTCTCTGCTGCCGGGTCGGTTCATCTACGAGGTGGTGTCAGTGGGCGGAGACGAGCGCACGCCCAGGTACTTCTGACGTCTGAAAAACGCTCCTTTCTGTCCTGATGTCGGTCGAGACAAAGACTCGAACCGTCTCGCTGAGTAATGAAGGTGGAGGCTGCTCTCAGGTAACGAGAGCTCTTTTATCTGTGCGGGCCGTGCCACGCGGGGTTAAACGCTCGGTCAGAACATTAGGCACAGCGTAGGTTTACGTTTTTGTCTCTGAGCCGTCGTGCTCTTTGAAGCTGACATCAAAGTTGATGCCGATCAGCTCAGTTAAAATTCACGCTGAGCTTCCAGCTCGCAGCGTTAAGGTCTCACAGAAGTTCACATTTATCTGCATCAGTGTCGCTCCCCACAGGAACAGCCAGATGTCAGAAGAAGAAGAAGAAGAGACACTTCCTGTTCCTCCTGATCCAGCTGTGGATCTACGTCCAGCTGCCAGACTGAACCAGGAGGAGCCGCCGCCGTCAGCAGCTCAGGAGGAAGACGAGGAGGCCGAGAGACCGTTCAAGGTAGGCTGAACTTTTCAGAGACGAGAAGCTGCTGGAGAAGGACTCCTCAGGGGGCGGGGCCTAAGAGTGACATCAGCAAGTGTGAATATTTAACCAAGGAGGTGCTTTTCAGAGTGCAGGGTTAATGTGATGTGACAGAAACATGAAACTTTAGAATAGTTTGTTGTAAAAAAAAAAAACTAAGTTTATAAATAAAGTTATGACACAAACAAACAGATCAACAAGTACAACAAACACTGGCAGAAATAATCATCATCAGAACAGGAATTACTGTAATAATAAAGGAAACTTTGGTTGACAGCAGCTCCTCCCTCGTTCACCAGGGGGCGCCACAGCAGGCGGCTTCACATGTTTGATCCCACAGTGGGTGTGTCAGTGGCTCAGTGGATGGCAGTGTGAAAGTGAGCAGCCAATCAGTGAAGTCGTCTCATTGCGTTTCTTTCAGGGAGACTCGGCAGGATCGGTGAAAGACGATCAGCAAGGCGCCGCTCCGTCGGTGACCAGGAGAAGAGTTTTACCTGCATGGATGCTGGCGGCTGTACCTGCTGCAAAGACTCCGTCCTCCACCCCGACAGGTAACAAAGACCCGTCCTGTGTTCCCTCTGCCTGTAGGGGGCGCCCTTTCTGATCCTGTTATTTGTTTGAAAATGTCTGTTTAGTTCGGACCTGCCGACCTGCAGCGCCGTCACCTGCCACTAAACGAGCAGCTGTCGCACAAGCCACGCCCGCAACAACCTCCTCACCTGAGGAGGCGGAGTTCACAAGGAAGGAGGAGGAGAGGCCGAGGAAGAGGAGAAAACTGAGTGATGACGAAGAACAACCTGAGGTGAGACCTGTTGAGCAGAGTTTCTGTTTCCAGGTTTAAACTCCGCCTCCTGACCTAAGAGACTAATATGTCCTCTGGCTTTCAGGAGGCCGCCGCCCACCGTCCGGCTAAACCGAACAAGTCTGAGGACAGCGGCGAGAACGACAGCTTCACCATGAAGGCGGAAGCGGAGGACAAAGCAAATGAGTCTGAGAAGGAGGGCAAGATGTCTGAAAACAACAGGACGTCTAAACGAGCCGAGCCTGCCGGGTCGAACGGAGACGCCCAGTCTGGCCCCGCCCCCTCCAAAGCCCGTGTCAGAACGCCGTGTCCGTACGGGAAGGCCTGCTACAGGTACGACACTGAAACGCGGAGTCACAGGCTGAATTTATTCTGAGAGCTTTTGCTTTGATGTCTCGTTTCCCTCTGAAGACGAGCTGAAGAGTACTTGAGCCGATGAAGCGAGTCGAGAGCCTCTCGTAGCCCCGCCCCTTCACCATCTCACAGACGCCGCTCGCTGCCTCAGATTAGTCCTTCAGATTTCACTTTTAGAAAAATCTTTGAAACAAGGACCAGCTGTCCTCACTGCAGTGACTCCAACAGCTGGTCCCAGCCCACGCTGTGGTGCAGGCTGCATAGCAAACAGCTGCAGGTGACCGCCCTGCACAGGTGGGCTTCAGACCCTTCATTTCCTCCCTGCTTGTGTTTTCCAGGAAGAACCCACTTCATTTCCAGGACTGCAGTCACCCTGGAGACACAGACTACGAGGAGGAGGAGGAGGAGGACAAACCCGAGTGTCCCTACGGCAGCGACTGCTACAGGTTAGAGCTGAGCCGACGGCCGAGGCTCTGCAGCTGCTGACAAACAGCTGGATCTGTTTCAGGAGCCTCAGAGTGATCACACATCAGGGTTTAGTTACTTAATAACTGACTGCAGCACATTGTTCCTGTCAGAAAACACAAAGTTACTGATTTTATACTTTTTCTGTTTTATCTTCACTTCGTTTTATTGACTTTATTTCATTTAGGTTTTCATTTTAGTGCTTTTCATGACAGAAAAACTGTAAACGAACGTTTCTGTAAAAACTGAGGGTCGCTACAAAGGACACACACACGGACACACACACACACACACACACACACACACACACACAGGGACACACACACACAGGGACACACACACACAGGGACACACACAGGGACACACACACACAGGGACACACACACACACACAGGGACACACACAGGGACACACACAGGGACACACACACACACACAGGGACACACACACACACACGCAGGGACACACACACACACACAGGGACACACACACACACACGCAGGGACACACACACACACAGGGACACACACACACAGGGACACACACACACACACACAGGGACACACACACACACAGGGACACACAGGGACACACACACACACACAGGGACACACACACACACACACACACACAGGGACACACACACACACACAGGGACACACACACACACAGGGACACACACACACAGGGACACACACACAGGGACACACACACACAGGGACACACACACACACACACACAGGGACACACACACACACAGGGACACACACACAGGGACACACACACACACAGGGACACACACACACACACAGGGACACACACACACACAGGGACACACACAGGGACACACACACACACAGGGACACACACACACACAGGGACACACACAGGGACACACACACACACACAGGGACACACACACACAGGGACACACACACCCACACAGGGACACACACAGGGACACACACACACACACACAGGGACACACACACAGGGACACACACACACACAGGGACACACACACACACACACACACACAGGGACACACACACAGGGACACAGGGACACACACACAGGGACACAGGGACACACACACACACACAGGGACACACACACAGGGACACACACACACACACACACAGGGACACAGGGACACACACACACACACACACACACACAGGGACACAGGGACACACACACACACACACAGGGACACACACACAGGGACACACACACACAGGGACACACACACAGGGACACACACAGGGACACACACACAGTGACACACACAGGGACACACACACACACAGGGACACACACAGGGACACACACAGGGACACACACACACACAGGGACACACACAGGGACACACACACACAGGGACACACACAGGGACACACACACACACACAGGGACACACACACACAGGGACACACACACAGGGACACACACACAGGGACACACACACACACACAGGGACACACACACACAGGGACACACACACACAGGGACACACACACAGGGACACACACACACACACAGGGACACACACACAGGGACACACACACACACACAGGGACACACACACAGGGACACACACACACAGGGACACACACACAGGGACACACACACACAGGGACACACACACAGGGACACACACACAGGGACACACACACACACACACACACACAGGGACACACACACACAGGGACACACACACAGGGACACACACACACACACACACACACAGGGACACACACACACAGGGACACACACACACAGGGACACACACACAGGGACACACACACAGGGACACACACACAGGGAAACATCGTCTGACCTGCATCACTCCAGCGTGACGGTAACGACTTTATTCTGACGTGAACTTTGTTTCCTCTGCAGGAAAAACCCCCTGCACAGGAAGGAATACAAACACACAAAGAAACCAGGTACGCTCATGGACGGACACACACACACACACACATTTGTGTCGTACAGGTGGAAGTAAATAACAACAGGTGATAAATAAAAGGGTCTGAAAATTAGAAACAGAAACTAAATCTCGGCCACTTCATGCTCTGACTCACTCGCAGTAAATCCCCCCACAGCTCGCCACGTCGCCAAAAAGACTCCCGCTGACGAAGAGGACGAGGACGAGTACGAGGACAGCTTCATTGATGACGACAGCGAGGACGCGGGCGATGACTCGGACTACGTCCCTCCTGACTCAGACAGCGGTAAGGAGGACATCAAAGGCCTGCAGAGAGAGGCTACGGCCTTCCTGAAGAGGAGGAAGTAGGCGGAAACCTGCCCCGCCCCTCGCTGAGGGCTCACCAGACCAGAACGCCGTGTTTGATGACATCATCCTCTACAAACGAAAATATCAAACTCGGTCCATCTGCATTAGAGACAGTATGAGAGGTTGTTCTTTCAGCTTTGTGTCCTGATTGATTTTAAACCATACCTGTGTGGTTTTTCACATTAAAGGTTCGGCAGCCTTTTGTAGAGAGGCTTTTAATGTGAAAAACATCTGTTAATATTCAGCAAAGAAGAAACGAGTATGAACACATGATTTCTGCTTTCTGTTTCCTTTTGTTTTTACTTTATGGTACTCGTGATGTTGGATAAAACACGCCCTCGTGTTGTTTCACATTAAAAGTCTCAAAGTCTTCCCTTTACAGCCTTTTAATGTGGAAATAACATCAGGAAGTCTTTGTGAATAAAGGAGTGAGATAACAAGGAAAAAACATATTTACATTTTTTTGTTGTATTTCCATTTTCTTCTTTGCTGTGGTGAGGAACATCCAGGTGTTTTTTCAAATTAAAAGTCTTGCAGCCTGTCAAACTTGGATTGCATCAATCAGGAGCACAACCGAGGAGAAACACGTGGATTAAAACGTAAAACTATTATTTCTGCCATCATGTTTCAGTTTGCTCTACTTGTGATTAGTGCTGAGGTACATCCAGGTTTTTTCAGAGTAAAACTCATATTTAGGCTTTCAAATATATGGCTATGTTTTGCTTTTAATGTGAAAAACAGAGGAAGTAACAGTCGTTTGCACTTTTTCAAAATAAGTCTCATTGTTTTCATTTTATTGTGAAAAAGTCTTCATATATCTGAAAAAACACAGCGGGTGTCTTCTTCCAGTAAAAGAAGTGCTGCAGGACTTTTAATGTGAAAGGGATTATTTCTGGCTGTGGGGGTGGAGCACGTGTGAGGCCCACCAAACATTAAAATAAGTAACACTAAAATAAAAGCCCGTTTAAGTTCTGGATTTCCCCGAGTTTACCTGTAAAGTCACCTGTGAGAAGTCGATCTGAAGTCGTCCAAAGTGGACGCGGCTCAGTTTTATTTTGAAGCAGCTTTAAAATGAAGAGAGTGATTAATTCTGGTAAGAAATCGTGTTTTCTACTCAGAGACGGCGTCCTCCACAGGGGGTCCAAGCAGCGACCTGACAGCTGAGCCGTGGCGCTCTCTGAGCTGCTTTTATTTTTGTAAATAGAGTCTGTGCCGCAGACGCAGGTGAGTCGCTCAGAGAGGAACGTAAACCGTGTTTATCAGCTCACTGATTCTTGGACTGTTTTTCTATTAAATACATCAAAAACAAAGCGGCGTCTCCTTTCTTCATTCCTACGATGCTGATCTGCGACCAAGGCGGCAGAACTTCAACCTGCCAGCAGCACTTCCTGTCACAGCTGCGACAGGAAGTCCATTTGACTGATTAGGAAGCTCAGCTCGCCCTGATGTTTGGCTGACCCGCAGAGCTGTGGAGTGTTTTGCAGGCAATGACAGCCCGTTGGTCACCTGTGCAGGTATCATCCTGGGGGGAGGGTCTCTGTGATGGAAAAACTCTCTAAATGTTCTTTGTTAATCTGACAGAACAAAAATGTGTTTTTATTAGGGATGCACCGATACCACTTTTTGGAAAACGAGTACGAGTACTTGCATTTCAGTACTCGCCGATACCGAGTACTTAATAAAAACATGATTTAAATTTACAGGTAACAGCTTTAGTCATATACAGTAGCGGTTTTAGATACGGGCGACACGGGCGGTTGCCCGGGGCGGCATCGTGGTGGGGGGCGGCATCACGGGCATCGGCAAAAAAATAAATAAATTGCTCGTACTCATGCTGCCCCGACATCAGCCAGCGCATATTGGGAATGGCATAGGCACCGATCGGTTTTCTATCGCCCATTTGCTGGGAGTAAGGGCGCCCTCCGTTTGCGAGGTGCGCCTGCCGCTTGCGGCACAGGGAGGAGAGGGCGGGGCGGCGGGGGATTCTCTGGGTGGCTGGAGCAGCATCTAATAACCAACTTGCAAAATAAAACAAAATAAAAACAAACCAACAACACGAAAACAGCAGACATCATGATACAGACTTATAATTTGCACCGATGTTTTTTCGAAATTCTATACGCGAAAAGTGAGCGCGAGAGCCCTCGGTGCGCCTGCTCGCTGCTGAAGTCAAAGTAAACTTTATTGTCATCTCCGCTACATACAGTCCAGTATATAGAGAGACGAGACGACGAGGCTCCAGTTACAGCAGTGCAAGTAAACAAACAATAAATATAAGAAGAGTAAGAAAATAAATATACACTTTAGGACCAGGGGTAAAGGGATCAATAACAATTTAAAATGTATATTTTATATTTTGTTGATTTAAAGTCTCACACACAACCCCTTTTTTAAAGTTTAAGAAAAAAGAAAAGAAGAGGAGTGTAGCGACTTCCACAGTCGCTAGAGGCCGGGGATGGAGCCTGCCTATTTGCCTGACGCGCTGTCAACTGTACGCAATAATGCGAGAGGTGGAATTGCTTGCTTGTTTAATAAAGTGCTTGAAAAGTTTACAGAGCAATGTGATCGGCTCGCGATTCAAACTCTTAAAACATCACAGCTCTAATGCAACAAGGGGAAACTCGTTGTGCTGCGGTCAACAAAAACTACGGCTACCCAGCCCTCCTCTCTGTCAAAATCAAACCAGTGAAAGACAGACTGACAACGCCCTCTTAATGTCACCGCTAGCACCCACGTGACTCCCGTTACACATCACCATAGCAACCAAACAAATGAAAACCCAGTGATCATTAAAATTCAATACATTTAATTATGGCTCCTACAAGGAGAAACGAGCAAAAGATACAGGTAAGCAGATGTGTCATTGGATAATGGCAGGTCATGTATCCTAAAACATTAAGAATCAGAATACTTTCTTAATCCCTAAGGAAATTATGTGGGTTACAGTTCCTCCAAGAAGAAATGGTAAAAATAGTAACAGTAAGAGACTAAACTCCAAACAATATATACAATAATATAATATTAATTAGTCAGTGTCAATTGTTGATTTGTCCTGTTCCCATTGTATGACGAATTATGATGTCTGTTTGGTAGCCGTTTGCATACTATGCATACTCTCTCTCTCTTCATATATAGGGTCATATATGTGTGTGTGCGTGTGTGTGTGTGTGTGGGGGGGGGGGGGGGCAGAGGGCGTGTTCGCCCGGGGCACCAAACAGGCTAGGACCGCCACTGGTCATATAATTTAACAAACAACAAGGGACTAGTTTGGAATTAAGAACATTTATTTAAAATGAAAAGCATGTTGTATGCAACATATTACAGAATAAATAATTATAAAAAAACAAAATTTAATTTTAAATTTGTTCGTCTGTTTCTCTGTTTAGAAGTCTCACTAGCACAGTCACAGCTCGGATGACATCAGAGGCTAGTGCGTCGTAGCTGCTCACCTTTTTAGTTTTAGTTCCTCAAAGAGGGCGAGGACGGCAACAGTCGTCTCCATAAGAGCCCACTGGTGAGCGGTGAGATAGTCAGGGAGTTCATGCTCGGACACATACACCCCCAGCACTCGCTTTTGCTCTATGAGGGACTGGAGCATGTAATACGTGCTGTTCCAGCGCGTCTGTACGTCCTGCTGCAGTCTCTTTATTGGCTGGTTGAGCTGTCCCTGAATGTCCTCGAGGCGGGAGTAGGCTAAGGCGGAATGTTTAAAATGCCCAACTATTTTCCGCCCCACTGCTCTGTGCTAATAGAGATTGAAAATGTGACGTCATTGAGGGGTAAAACCGCAAAGGATTGTGGGTATCCGTGGCAAGAGGTACTAGCGCAAGCAGGCTTTCAATTGAACTCAGTTACACAGCGATAAAAAGAAACACAAAAAATGGCAAGAAGCTGTTGCATTGTTAATTGCAATAGCCGGTCGCATGACAGCCACGGGAAGCCGACGGGTAAAGAGATCGGTTGTTATCGGATTACGTCGTTGAAGAGAAATTGTTCAAGCCATGTTTCCGAAGTAAAAAAGAGCCGACAGATGTCCTGGATTGCAGCCATTCAAAGACCAAATATAACGTCCCAGAACACTCCAGAATGCTCCAAGCATTCCCACAAAGGTCAGTGTTTTGTAGTAGTTAATACGTCATTTTTCATAACATAATTGGTGATATAGGTTACAAGCAAGTCTGGCGCTGAACAGAAATTGTCGCGCTATGCTCCTTTGTTTATTGTGCATAAATAGTGAATTGTACTGACAGAATATTGCGTTTCGCTTCTGTTATTACCATGGTACATTGACAAAAACATATACTTTTATTCACAGGATAAAACAGTTTTTTGTATCACTAATTGCCCAGTACGGTTACAGCATACAATATTATTGTCACTGCTACATTTCTGTAATGCGTACCAGAAATTATTTCCACTACTAATTAATTACCGTTGAGCTCAAAGGTTATATTAATAAACGGTTAACGAATGTGTATTTATGAAGACGATTTGTGAGACTGGTAAACTTACGATACGTACGATGGTCTTTCGTTCTGCACGGTGCATTTCAAGGTCCTGTACCCATCCGTCGGTAAACTGTACCTGGGCTTGTTGCAGTGACCTGAAGTTACTAAAAACTTCATGAGTGTATGCACTCACTCCAAGAACCGTATAATTATAAATATGATCGTGGTGAAAGTTGGGCAGCATGCTGACGTCTTTTGTCCACTCTGTGTGCTCGTAAGGGTCTGACCCTTTCACTCCTTTGATTTTTTCCTCGTACCTTCTCGTTGCCTTTTCGTCGAGTCTGTCTTTGTACGGTCCGGCATTGTTCTCCTTCGTTTTGTACATTCCTCTTTTGGGGGGCAAAGAAAAAGCAAGAAGGTATTGAAACCGGCGAATGAACGTTTTGTGGTGCTGCAAATGCTTGCATTTGATGCGGTACTTTGATTGTTTTGCCACGGGTTTCCGGCATGCAATGCGCGAAAGTCACGTGGTCTGTCAATCTCTATAAGCCCTCGTGAACAGCCAGTTGGAGCGTGTGCGCGACACACGGCAGACTTGGGAGCCCTGCGTCATTCATGGCTTTAATCATGTTTTTGGCATTGTCACGAAGCACAACATGTACTGATGTTTTATGTCTGGAGCATTTCCTCAAACACATGCGCTATAGCCTGGCTGGTGTGCGAGCCGCGGAATTGTTAGGCATGTAATATGGCTCGTTGCGGCGTGAAACTCGTCTATCCACTGGGAGGTTAGGCTAATTAGCGGCACGGGGCTAACACTGCTTGTCCAAATATCCGTGGTGAAACTAAACGCAGAGGAGGCTTGCAGTAGGCTGTGGATATGTTTTTTCACGGACTCGTGTAGTTTAGGCAGCTCCGTGTCAGTCATGTAGTGGCGGCTTGGGACATCATATCTGGGCTCCAGAACATGGAGGAGACGCAGGAATCCAACATTTTCTACCTCCGAGAGTGGCTGGTCACTCAGGGCAATGTACTCGATAATTGCCTGTGTTATTTTCACAGCACGTGGATTGTCTCTGGACATTTTCATTTTCTCTCGTCTTGCAAGAGTTTGCTGCAGCGTGGGTTGTGTTGGTTTAGAAGCGTGGGTAAACTCTTTGTACTCCTTGTCGTGTTGGGATTTTAGGTGCTTGATTAAATTGCTTGTGTTAAATGCGCTACCTTTTGAGCCTCCTCTGGACAAGGGGATGCACAGTACAGTAGTGCAATTGATCCTGATCGGTGATTGGTCAAAAGTCTAGAGTGAAAGAAGAGACTTGTGATTGGTTAAAAATGTGCAATGAAGAAGCCTTCTTTCTTTCATTCAGTCTGTTGTCTTTTTTCTTTGTCAGGTGATGTTTCCAGCTCCTTTATCCCACCTGACGCCTGGGCTGCTGTCTGTGGTCTTCAGCATGATCACAATGTGTTATTTATGTATTTTGACTGGTTTACAATGACAGGACAGTAAGCTTTATCAGTGTATATTCCAATAAAAGCATCTAGTTTTAACTCCAACATCAATGAGGATTTTCTTTTGGCTCTTTTGAACCAACAGGTTGGAAAGTCCCCTGAAATTAAGCGCAATTGAAAATCAATTCCTTTCTTTTCTTCTGTGATTATTATGTGCAAAGCCGAGCCATAAGAGGAGTCTTTTAGGTTCTCCTGATGAGACGATGTAATTGTTTTACTTTTCTACTGGTAAAATCTGAAGAATTATTCATGCCATGACACTGTCATTTACAGACAGGCAAGAAATTAAAGGCATGCCCTGAACTCTTGACCCCTACACAGGGAGACATTGTTGCACTTTGCTGCCATGTTAGGGTTCACCTGTCAAAGGTAAAAGAGTTGTAAAATCAGTACAAACTTGCTAGGAGAGATTATGTTTGTCCCGTGACAAATAGACTGAGTAGTTGATTATGAAAAAGGCGTGATCACACACCATGGCTTTCACAGTCACCTGATGTCAACCAAGACTATTCTGGGGAAATTTGACTCACATAACAGATAATAGCTCTGTTAGTGTTTACTAAACAATTCCAGGATACACTGAAGTTGTTGTGGAGGCATATGTTGTACAAATACTTCCAAAACTTGTCTTTGCCTGCTTGTACACATTGCTTCTTTGGTTCAGGTCTGTTATGTGTTTCTACAGAGTTGTGTCTACATGTCCAAGGCAGATTAAAGCCCAACTTAGGCATTGATTAAGTAAATCCACAACTCACTGTTACTGTAACACAGGACACTTTATTAAAGTGGATGAAACAGGAATACAGGAAAACAGCACTGCAGGATAGTCAATCAGTGAACTGAACTACAAAAAGTCAAAAGTTCCTATCAGGTATGCTGGAATCATACAAGTTACCATCAACAATATCATTGTGAATGTTACACATACTTAAAGAAAGTTTACAACGAGCGAGATGTACTGACAATAGCCAAACACGGGTAAATGTGTAGTAAATGGCAGTGCGGTAAATCTGCCTAGTATGATATTAAATACAATTACTACTTCATATATCTCAGATCGTTTGTAACGAGCCACGGAAAGCACCATGTTGACTTGAAGGCGCGTGGATACCCTCCGTGCGTGAGTGAAGGCAGCGGCTCGGCTGAGCAGCTGCTGTGTGCAGGTTTGGTGAAGACCACACTTCTCACCAGGCCTGCCGACGAGGTGCACGGGCATCTGGATTTACAAAATGAATTGCTAATGTCGCGATCATCAGTTGTAGCCACTGAAAAGACTAGAAATGGGCGTAATACATTAGATGTCAGCTAGCGCGCGGCTAACATTTACCACAAAGAAAAAGGCTTAAATGCGCCATTCAGCGTCGTGTAATTTCCGCTAAATCCAGAGTCTGTAACTTCACGTAAACATAGAAGAAATGCCAGTTTCCATTAAAAATGAATATCGGACTTGCCGGCTTCTTCGCTCTTCCGCTTCGTGTTGTTGTTGTTTTGGTGACGCAACTTCCGTCGACCAGACGATTGGTCGTCTACAGTGGGTTTCGGCGCTCCTATTGGCCCGAGTCTACAGTGTCTACGCTCAGCGTAGACTCCGGGCCAATGAAAAGCCGTAATGGTCTACAGACACCGTAGACGTTGCACTACCGTAGACTCGACTTCTGCTGAGCACAATTTGCAGTCCGCCTTTGTTTTGTCGTCTTCATTCACTTTGAAATAGTTCCACACGGCTGACATGTCTCGCCTCGCCTTCTCCCCACTCTGAGCTGCAGCCGGGGCCTGGAGGCGGGCACTCGGCGCCTGTGATTAACCCCTTACACGCCGCTCAAACATAGACATTTCTCAGACCGTGGTATCGGTCCCCGGTATCGGGGGACTTTTAACGAGTACGAGTACTTTAGAAAATGTGGTATCGAGGCCGATACCAGATACCGGTAACGGTATCGGTGCATCCCTAGTTTTTATGACAGTTTTTGGTTTCTTTTAATGATCGTAGTCTAACGCACAGAAAGCAAGTATTTGCTCAGCTGTGATGACAGCGCGCCTTCACTGAGCTTATACACAGGCACCAGTACTGATGCTGGGAGTCGGCTGTGGGGAATGTGATGTCCAGTCTGAGCCGATGAATCCTGGCTTTGTCTTGGGCATGAAAGAAAATCATCGATGGAAACATTTGGTCACTGAGTGTATTCAGACTGACCTCAACACTGGGTCTGTTTTTCTTTGTTTGATGAGGACAGTTTGAGGGAAAAAACATCAGGATATGACTTCAGACTCAGTTTAAGAACAGAGAAGCTCCTCACTGCGTCGGTGAGCCTGAAACATCTCTGCTCTTTATAATATCTCACAAAGAATAAACACAAAATGCAGTTTTTACACCATGATTTAGTTTATTAGGGGAACAAGAGCTTTCCAAACCTCGCTGCCCTGTGATGTCGTTGCCTCTTAAACTTAATAACTGGTTGTGTCATCGTTGGCAGCAAGAACTGCAATCAGCTGTTTGTGATAACTGACATCGCCGTGTAAGACAAACAAAGTCGGTGACATCATCAGCCTGAGAGGGTTACAGAGACATTTCTAAGGCTGTGGAGGTCACAGAAGAGCCCAGATTAACATCTGCAGACCTGCAGACTCACCTGGCTCAGATAAGGTCAGAGGTCAACAATAAGAAAGAGGCGGGGCAAAGATGGGAGAGTCCAAGCAGAAACCACCGCTGACCAAGAAGATCACAAAGTCCCGTCGCACATCTGCCAACAAACATCTGGAGGATAATATTTTGAGGGCTGACGAGACAGAAGCTGAACTTTCTGGAAGCTTTGAGTCACATCTGCATCAGACTAACAGCGTTTCATCCAGAGAACATCCAGCAGCAGCAGACACGGTGGAGGGCGTGTGACCGTCTGGGCTGCTCTGCTGTGACTCAGGGAACCATGCAGGAACCAGCAGCTCCACCTCTGATTGGCTCAAAGTCTGGACTTAAACCAGGCCTGGCAGTGAAACTGGACTTAGCTCAGAGAGGCCGTTAGTTTTCACAGAGCTGTACCTGTTTGCTTCGTCCATTTCAGTCACTTTTTATTTGCAACGCAATGAATATTAAAACACAACCATGTGAGTGAACCCTAACATGGGCACACAATGCAAATCAGCAGGGAGGGACTGTAACGAGTCATTGTTCTCTTCAGGTTCGCGTTCATCGTTGCTAAGCAGATTATACAACAGCAGCATTACAAATATGCAGCGCTGCACACACACACCAAAGAAAGGTCAGAAACCCTGTGATGTGAGGAAGAACAGGCAGTATTGATTTCAGTATAAACTCACTCGATGCTGCTACAGAGGACGCTGGCTGACTTTGATTCTGTGCGTCTGAAGCTGCTGCGTGAACATAAATAAGAGACCGGCTTCACAGAGCTGTGTGACGGGGTCTTCGCTGTGTGCTGATCGGCACTAATGAGGGTGGAAACGATGGCGGAGGCTGAAGTGATGAGCCTCAGGAGGCGAAGTTCGGTCTAAAGATCAAACGAGCCCACGCAGAGAGCACACCGAGGTACAAAACAGCCTCTGAAAGCTGCACGAACACCAGCACGCACCACTCCAGCTCTCACCTCTCCTCCTTCATTACAAGCTTAAAAATGCATCTTTATTTGACATGAATATGAGCGGAGAATCGTGCGTGCGCACACAGCCTGCTGCATTACAAACAGTTTTATTTTGAACAGCAGGAGCACGTCGGGGAGTCGGGCTGAAATCCACAGGAGAAGAAGAGGCAGGAGGAGATGTGCTAGACTCCTTCCAAACTGCTGGTGTGAGGAGGAGCTCACACCAAACTCTGATTATGTCACTGAGGCCCCTGAACACTGTGAGGGGTGGTCGACACGTCTTCCTGAAGACTCACTTTGAGCTTCGTAGCTGTTGCCACGGTGACCATATCTAGATAACTTTGCAGCTAATGCTAGTTAGCAACTTCCCACAATTACCCACACAGCAGCCATGTTATTGGTCACATGATGTCATTAAAATGCTCCTTAAGGCTCCAACATCACAAACATGGTGCAGAGGTCCAGTTCAGCTGAAGCTAGCAGCTACAGCCACCTGTCAGTCAGAGAGGCCACGCCCCTAATAATGCAATCCAGTTTAAACAGGTCTCTGGCCTCAGTGTTATAAATAATAACAAGGTTTTCATCCACATAAGATACAAACAGCTGGAAACGACAAAAACGGGATCAAGTCTCTCCATGGACGATGCAGCGTCGCACTCGGCAGCAGCCACAGTTCTGCTGAGCAAACACCTCACAGCCTCGCTCCTCACTTCAGCTCTGAGTCTCTGCGAGCAGCCGGTTTACCGGATGTTTGTACATTCCAGCTCCTGCGTTCGAGCCAGCATTTATCCGATCAGTTCCTGGTCCTTTGAGACTTTCTGAGACCTGCTGCTGTCATAGAAGAAGAAGTAAGCGTAGCTGCAGGTTTAGTTCCTGAGTTCCTCCAGATGTTCTTGGTTCCTGTGCTGGACTCTTGGTAAGAGTGTCAGGTCAGCCAGTGTTCAAACATCAGGAGCTCAAATCAGCTCTTTATCTTATTTTTACCCTCCTGTCTCTCCTAAAAGGCTTGAGCTCTACCTCAGCCGACCACCCTCCACCTCCTCCGTCACCCGGAGGGAGGATGTCCGCGGCTCAGCTTCATCCAGCCACTTGGTGGCCACGAAGCTCACCAGCCTCAGAGGGAACTTGATGGACTTATTCAGCTGCTTCCTGCTGTTTCGGACGCTCACAAAGCACAGGGTGTTGATGATCCCGTTGCTCATGGCGATGCACTCGATGATGTAGAAGGCCACCAGGGAGTTCTTGTCCGTGGAGATAAGGGTGGGGTAAAAGTCCCGCAGCAGGGTGAAGCCGTAATACGGCGCCCAGCACAGGATGTAGGCCACCAGGACCAGAATCAGCACCACCACGGTCCTCCTGCGCTTCTGCAGTCTCTTGCGGATCTGTACCGTCTGAAAACCTGGAACATTTTTAAACCACAGCTCTCTGGAGATGTGGGTGTAGCAGAAGGCCATGACAGACACGGGGCCCACGAACTCCAGAGCGAAGACGAGGAGGAAGTAAGAGCGGTAGTAAACCTGCTGGTCCACGGGCCAGATCTGAGCGCAGAAGGTCTTATCGGGGCAACCGTCCACATGTGGGTACGTCGTCTCTGAGGCCATGTAGGCAGACGGGATGGAGATGAAGATGGGGACGAGCCAGATTGTCAGGATCACGCAGCACGCCGTCTGGTGCTTCATACGAGGCCTCAGCGGGTGCAGGATCGCCATGTACCTGCAGACACAGACGGGAAACTGGCTCAGGTGGAGGAGGGCCGGCTTTCGCGCTCTTCACACGGACTGCTTCTAAAACACGGAAACCTTTTGGTTTCTGAAGCTTTAATAATATAAATTTTTAGTTACCGTATTTTTCGGACCATAAGGCTCATTAAGCGAAACAAAACAGAGTCAAACTTTACTCCACTCATTCATTAATGCTGTATTCTATCACAGCTGCTCTATTCCCATGTTGTTGCAGTATATGAATGACTAACCTTCTATTGTGGATGGATTATCTCAGTTGTTCTCCTGACTGAAGTTTGGTCCGTTTACAGCATCCTGCCATGCGATTGCATTTGTCCCTAACCACATAAAATCAGTTCGAGGTCAGTAAACACAACCAGAATTCATACATAAGGCGCACCGGATTATTAGGCGCACTGTCGATTTGTGAGAAAATAAAGGATTTTAAGTGCGCCTTATAGTCTCCAAAATGTGCTTTTAACTTTGACCACCGGGGGAGAGAGTGTGCTGAAAGGCTTACCTTTGCTCATGTGTGCCACAGACATGTATGATTTGTTATTATTAATATCTCCTTCATAACTTCATACCTTAATGTTGGCATAAATCACTATAAACAAATACAAACATCAGTGGGATGAAATCAACATAACAAACAGAATATAGTCAACGTTTTCTAAATCAGCTGAATCATAATCATCTGATTTTTTAATGTTGTGATTTTTAATGAATCACAGTCTAAAGGTCCGGCTGTGAGTATCAGCACATCATCAGTTAAATAGCAGCGCTGCATTAATCTCACGTTGGTCTTACTTTGACCCAGAAGGACTTGCAGCTGGACGATGAGCCTGTCTCAGACCAAAGTGCCGGGCCCTCTCAGGCCCTCTCAGGTCCTATCAGGCCCTCTCAGGTCCTATCAGGCCCTCTCAGGCCCTCTCAGGTCCTATCAGGTCCTATCAGGCCCTCTCAGGTCCTATCAGGGCCTCTCAGGTCCTCTCAGGCCCTCTCAGGTCCTATCAGGCCCTCTCAGGCCCTCTCAGGCCCTCTCAGGTCCTATCAGGCCCTCTCAGGCCCTCTCAGGTCCTATCAGGTCCTATCAGGCCCTCTCAGGTCCTATCAGGCCCTCTCAGGCCCTCTCAGGCCCTCTCAGGTCCTCTCAGGCCCTCTCAGGCCCTCTCAGGTCCTCTCAGGCGCTCTCAGGCCCTCTCAGGTCCTATCAGGCCCTCTCAGGCCCTCTCAGGTCCTATCAGGCCCTCTCAGGCCCTCTCAGGCCCTCTCAGGTCCTATCAGGCCCTCTCAGGCCCTCTCAGGCCCTCTCAGGCCCTCTCAGGTCCTATCAGGTCCTATCAGGCCCTCTCAGGCCCTCTCAGGCCCTCTCAGGTCCTATCAGGCCCTCTCAGGCCCTCTCAGGTCCTATCAGGTCCTATCAGGCCCTCTCAGGCCCTCTCAGGCCCTCTCAGGTCCTCTCAGGCCCTCTCAGGCCCTCTCAGGCCCTCTCAGGTCCTATCAGGCCCTCTCAGGTCCTCTCAGGCCCTCTCAGGCCCTCTCAGGCCCTCTCAGGTCCTATCAGGCCCTCTCAGGCCCTCTCAGGCCCTCTCAGGTCCTATCAGGCCCTCTCAGGCCCTCTCAGGTCCTATCAGGCCCTCTCAGGCCCTCTCAGGCCCTCTCAGGTCCTATCAGGCCCTCTCAGGTCCTCTCAGGCCCTCTCAGGCCCTCTCAGGCCCTCTCAGGTCCTATCAGGCCCTCTCAGGCCCTCTCAGGCCCTCTCAGGTCCTATCAGGCCCTCTCAGGCCCTCTCAGGCCCTCTCAGGCCCTCTCAGGTCCTATCAGGCCCTCTCAGGTCCTCTCAGGCCCTCTCAGGCCCTCTCAGGCCCTCTCAGGTCCTATCAGGCCCTCTCAGGCCCTCTCAGGCCCTCTCAGGTCCTATCAGGCCCTCTCAGGCCCTCTCAGGTCCTATCAGGCCCTCTCAGGCCCTCTGATTTGGCTTTTTATCCTGTTCCCTTTGGAGGTTTTGCTCTTTTACAAAGTAAGACTGTTTTTGTGGTGGTTACGTACTGACGGCACCATCTGGACACGGGACGTTTTAACCTGGGACTGTGAGGACACGTCAGAGATCTTTCTGTTGTTTTTCAGTGCTGTCATCGTTTTGTCAGAGCTCCGTTTCCGCCTCTAAAATCTGTGGACACATTTCTTTGTTGGTATTTCTGCTTGAATGGAACAGATTCGTTGAATGGAGCTTTAGTTTTTTAGGATGTCCCCTCTCGGGGGTTCTGGTGTTTCTGTTGATGTAAGACTGTGTTTGCAGTTTCAGAGGAGCTGAGCTTTGATGTAAGCGCAGCAGCAGTCGTGTTTGTTGGATTTAATGGATTGTGTTGTTATCAGCTGCAGAAGTGTTTGTACCCTGAGAGGGAGTCGGTCTGACACGCTGCCAGATGTTTGGATGTGTTCGCTCTCAGGATAACGAGGAAAGTGGAACCACTTTGTTGTCCCCAGATACACAGAAGCTCTCTGGAAACACTAACAGCCGTCAGCCAGGCGTGATGAAGGACGCGTGGAGGACCGCCGGCCTCGGAGCGCGAGCTGACCGGTTTCACTCAGAAACACGGGAGCTGCTTTTGTTGAAGCAGAATGTAAACCGCGTCTGTCAGCTGGTCCGCTCTGGAATGTACTTGATGTGGAGCCGCCATCAGGACCCTGCACATCATCACCGGCCTCGCTGCTGCCGCCACACGCTTCGACTCACACGTTTCGCGTGCTTATCTGGTTTCTTAGCCTGACTCAAACATCATTCATACTTCGGCTCAAGCACACCTGAGGTCACGTGACAGGAAGCATTAATGGAGAAAACCTCTGAAGGTTAATCTGAGATTACAAGGATCCCACCCCAGGGCGGGCTGATGATCGTTTAAAAGAAGCAGCATTCCCACAGGGATGTCAAACGTAAGGCCCAGGGCCCAGAATCGGCCCGGCAAAACTCAAATACGGCCCAACTGGTCAGCTTAAGAAGATGTGGCAGTTTTTACAGATACTAATGAGTTGTCAGTAAATCAACAAAACCTTCATGTTTAATAATTAACGTGCAATGAGCTTCACTTGTCCGGCCCACTTAAGATCACGGTGGGCTGCATGCTGCCCACGCTGCAAGAAAAACAGTAAAATCTACAGTAACTGTGCAGTAATTGAATTTGCAGTACTGTTACTGCAAATAAATGACAGGATATTACTGCATTTATACTACTGCAATATTGTATTGATTCTATATTTTTCCTGCAAACTTCTGCAGTATTACTGTAATGTTTACCAGTCATGTTTTACAGTGTAGCCTCTCCTCTGACGTCTGATTGGATGAAGCATGATGCTCATGTTGGAGGTTTTGATCCTGTTAGAGTCAGAAAGGAGCAGAAGGACTCCAGACGCTCTGATCTTCATCACCGAGTGATGTCGTACTGACCTCGTCTATCTTTCAGGCACAAAGTGAATATTTAAGATTTAAATGGATCGCCTGTAAGGACGTCCATCCTAGTAGGATCCTGATGGTTGTTTCAGAGGACCAAACCATGAACATCAGCAATAATTACCAATCATTTCAAAGAGGAGTGGACTTTTCCGTTCCATACTTCTATTCTGTAATAAAACATTTATCCTGGCCTTTACGGAGCCTCTCACTACTTTTTTAGCTCCTCCTACTCTCAGACCTCCCTCTGGGTAAGTCAGTTTTCCTCTGATTGGGCAGCTTCTGGAAGCCCACTGAGGGGCAGCACTAAGTGCTGATGCTGTGGCAGAGATTCAGCAATATTATAAACTGAACGGCCGTTACCCAGGATGTTCTCACACGGAACATTTACACACCAAACCAACCGAAGCACAAACAGAGGCTCTGTGTTGTTTGCTTGTGTTCCCGGAGGTGAACCCACCTGTCCACGGCGATGGCCAGGAGAGCGTTGGTGGACACGTAGAGCGAGACGGTGCGCAGGTAGTTGGTGGAGGCGCAGAGCAGCAGGCCGTGCTCCCACGACAGCTGCTTCACCACGTAGTAGTCTAGCAAGAAGGGACAGCAGATCGCCGCCACCAGCACGTCCGACACAGCTAGGTTGGCGATGAGCAGGTTGGTCAGGTTTCTGAGCTGCTTGTAGCGGGCGAGGCTGGTGATGAAGAGGCAGTTCCCCACGCCGCACACCAGCATGATGCCCACCAGCACCACGCCAATGACTATGGTGGCCACGAAGAAGGCCCGCCCCTGCGTGGTGTCCAGGATCTCATCTGGGGAAATCCCGTAATCTGGGAAGACGCCCACCAGCGCTGAGCTGCTGTTGGTCGAGGTGCACATTTTGGATCAGGTCAGCATGCTCGCACTGCTGCGCCTGCAGGGACGGGACAACAAGGCGAGGGTTAACCTTTGAAATCTGGGAGGGGCCAAAGTTCACGTTTGAACCGATCAAAAACACCTTTCTATGACTGGTTGCTGTCATGAAGCTCACCTCAGTTCTCAGGTCAGAGAAGCGAGGACCCTAACTAGAGGTTGTCATGGTTGCCGTAATAAAAAGGTTGACGGTTAGCGGTTGTCAGTGACTAAAAGTGGACCCACCAAAAGATGCAGTTCCTCTAACGGCCACTTGAGGCTAATGCTAGTCCTCACAGACTCACAAACACAGAGCTTCTTACTGGTTTCTGTTCCACAGGGGGCGCTCTCGAGTTCATCCAGACTGAACGAGCTGAAACATTAAATTTCACGAGGCAAACATTTTTGTCTTCTGTATATTTTTTAATAGGAGGGTTTGAGTA